>NC_047529.1:113513870-113841370 GCF_012275295.1 Melopsittacus undulatus | reverse complement strand
GAAGAAGAAGAAGAAGAAGAAGAAGAAGAAGAAGAAGAAGAAGAAGAAGAAGAAGAAGAAGAAGAAGAAGAAGAAGAAGAAGAAGAAGAAGAAGAAGAAGAAGAAGAAGAAGAAGAAGAAGAAGAAGAAGAAGAAGAAGAAGAAGAAGAAGAAGAAGAAGAAGAAGAAGAAGAAGAAGAAGAAGAAGAAGAAGAAGAAGAAGAAGAAGAAGAAGAAGAAGAAGAAGAAGAAGAAGAAGAAGAAGAAGAAGAAGAAGAAGAAGAAGAAGAAGAAGAAGAAGAAGAAGAAGAAGAAGAAGAAGAAGAAGAAGAAGAAGAAGAAGAAGAAGAAGAAGAAGAAGAAAAGAAGAAGAAGAAGAAGAAGAAGAAGAAGAAGAAGAAGAAGAAGAAGAACAAGAAGAAGAAGAAGAAGAAGAAGAAGAAGAAGAAGAAGAAGAACAAGAAGAAGAAGAAGAAGAAGAAGAAGAAGAAGAACAAGAAGAAGAAGAACAAGAAGAAGAAGAACAAGAAGAAGAAGAACAAGAAGAAGAAGAAGAAGAACAAGAAGAAGAAGAAGAAGAAGAAGAAGAAGAAGAAGAAGAAGAAGAAGAAGAAGAACAAGAAGAAGAAGAACAAGAAGAAGAAGAAGAAGAAGAAGAAGAACAAGAAGAAGAAGAACAAGAAGAAGAAGAACAAGAAGAAGAACAAGAAGAACAAGAAGAACAAGAAGAACAAGAAGAACAAGAAGAACAAGAAGAACAAGAAGAAGAAAGAAGGTGTCCCGACGTGTTTGTCCGCCTAGAATGCAAACAGTGTAGTTAGTGAGATCGCAGGGATGCAGTTCAGAAGGGTGACCTGCAGAGCATTTATTCTCCATTTGAGGAAAGCTGTGTAAACTCTTCAAAAATGGGTTTCTTTTGCTCATTCTGCAAAGATCAATGCAAACCTTCATTTTCTATAAATAATTTAATAAATACTTTTGTTTTACAATGATACAACAGGTAACAAATTCATAGCAAACGAGTCATCACAAAGAATTTAGGATCAGTATACTTTAATAAGGTATCAGTGTCAAAATACATTTCCTTATCAAGTTAAAGTTCCCATACAGTTATAATATTGTCAATAAGAATTCAGCAATATAGAGATTATGAAATAATTATGATAAAAAGTATGATTAATATTAAGACATGGAATATTTTTTTCAGAGTGTTTTAGTAAACTGTTAGGGTATAACATTTTTAATGCTGAAACTACACAAATAAGAAACAGAAGAGGAGGATTCAAGTGTCTTTAATCCTCGAAGCATTAAGTCTGCTACAACTTTGTCAAAGCTGGCTTGCCAATTACAATCAGGTTTTAAATCCTACAATATATTCTTCCACATGGTAATAACATCACTTTAGGAGCAGATTATTTTTGGTAATAAACTCTCAAAACATTGCCTACAATAAGGACTATCAGATTTCTTTACATTAGGTACCAATAGCAAAAGACTTTAAGCTTTTCTAAGTATGTGTGGTTAAGACTTGGTGAACTCTGAAGTGCTCTATGAACCCAAGGCTCCCTCTCTGCAAGTGTCAGTGCATGATATAAAGCAATTTCATAAACCAGGCTTCAGAAGTCTCAAAAGAATATATATCTTTGTTCTATGGTTCTAGGCCAGATTTCTACCTTTTGTACATTGACGCTGCTCCATTTTCTTCTATGAAGCTACAAAGATTTATACCAGTGGAGGAAACAAGATGGTATATGCCAACATAAATCTAGGTCTGTATGCATTTTAAAGTCAGAACTGCAAAATTCCATTGAATGCATTAAAAGCCATTTTTAAATACATGCATAACAACAACTGGTACTTAGAAAAGAGCTCAGAAATGTCTGGCTACCTTTTAATGATATTTCAACTACTGATTAATGTAAGGCAAGTGAAAATGATACAAACCTGCCTGCCAGCTATTCATCTCACTATACAATCCTTAATTCTTTTTGTCTATCTATAACTGAGTTAGCCTAATAGCCTGGGAAATATTACTTAATTTTAATGATTGGATGCTGCAATTATATTGCTAGCTAGCATATTAGATGGTAGAAGTGTAACATTAATCAGAGGTGTTAGTACTGGCTGCCGGTCATATTCCCAAAATATCAACTACGCCAAATACTACTAGTTTTATCGGAAACAGCTCTTAAAATATCCTAGATATAGCAAAAGTACCAAGAGATGATCAATAACTGACCCAGAGAGACATTAAAAAGAAAAGGAAACAACACAGAACAAAGCAGAAAACCCCCAAAAAATGAAATCACAGGTCTAAATCCTCCACTGGGGTAAATCTGTAGGACGCCCTTGACTGTAGAGCAAAGCCAGGTTAAGGCAGCTGAGAATGTGGCTTGCTTCAGAGGAAAAAAAACCTTACAACGTGCAACTTTCACAGATACCCACAAACATTGCAGTTCACCATTCACATTTCTTTCAACAAAAAGTATAAAAATGAAAGGAAGGGGGAGAAGGAGGAAGGATGGGATTTTTCCTTAGTATGCTTTTCCAAAAGTTATTAAAGTTACAATACAATAAATGCTGGAAAACAGAAAGACTCCAATTTGGCAGATCAACAAAAAGCTGCGGTCGGAGATCAAATTGGTTTGGTTCATCTTTGGCAATAAAAAGGAATCTTTGCACTGCTGCAGCCAAAGTACATCGCGGGATGAGGCATTGACACCACAGCTTTTTATTAGCGTGAAATTTGCAGGAAATTTCAGCATATAAATTACAGGTAATGAGACGAGGGGAAGGTAATCAAACTCTCTAAACAGCACTTGAATTGCAATAGAGAAAATACAGTAGATGTATTTCTTGGATATGAATAATAAAGTGAGTAACTTCAAAAGGCCACTATTTGGTAACGTGGATAGGTTCAATACCTAAGAAAAATCCTGTAAAAGTGTATTTGCATTAGAAATTGTCTACTTGCAAAAATATATTTAAAAACTGAAGCTGTTTTGAACAGTATAGGCCACGGAATATTGCGGGATCGCTCAGGTTGCCTGGTCCAGCGCTCTGAGCAGTTCACTGCCCTGCAGAAGCGTCGAGCTGCCCAAAACAGGGACGTTCACCTCACAGTCATACCTTGTCAACTCAGGCAACAAGTAGGGTTCGAAAGAAGGCCCCAGCAGACGACTGGTCATACCTGGAAGAGATTAGAGTGTGGTGCTGAGAACAGAGAGAACTTGGTTCTTCTCATCCTTCTTCTGCTTATACCGGTTCTTATTTCACTTCGTTTATATATCAATATGCCTCGAACCACCAGCACTTACATGTTTCAGAGCAAACCCATGCATGGCTATGCCTTAAACTGTTGCAAGCATGTCACACAGACACGTGCAGGTTTTCACTTCTACCCTCAATTTACATGGTTCTGGGAAAAATTATATTGGTGCAGATGAAGTAAAGACAGTTTATAAATTGACACTCACTGACCTTATATATTAAAAGGGACATATATGTCCCCTTGAACTACTTATTTTAACTTTTGTAAGGCTGTCAAGACTGTAATCTATAAAACTTCTGTATCAATGCTGCAGTGAAGTTGTTTAGTACAGTTTAATTAATTGTATCACAAGATAAGAGCATGGATGGAGGATGACTCAACCCTGAGGGTAAAAAGTTAAGTTTAACTGAAATGAAGCACAAAAATGTCTTTTCCTCATATATTACAAATGTAATCATTAAAGATTCACACTTAAGAACAGAACTATTTTCTCTTGCTATGTAACAATGCGTATTTGGTGCTCGGTTTATCAGCCTCCTCCGTAATTCTTTAAGTGTATTTTTCCATGAAATCAGCATTGGAACCAAGTACTAACATTTTCCAACTTCTGTATTTGACAGCTCTTACCTGACACTTTATGAGCTGGCTGGACAGCATAGTCCTGACAATGGGAACTGTAAAACGGAGGGGGAAATGCTCCCGCTTTCAAATTCTCGCCAGGACTGCCACAGGTTGGTTGCTGCTGTTGCTGCTGCTGTAGTTGATTCATTGGTTGGCTCAGGCCCCTCGAATTACAGACAAATTCATCTGATTTACACAATAGGGGGGAAAGAAAAAAGTTAGGCCAGTGTAATAATTAATAGATAATATCAATTCACAGCAAAGTGATCCTTGCTGTGATGGTCACACAGTGTGGGCATACCTACAGCTTCTCACAAAGGAAGTCCACAAACAGCACTAGCTGTACAATAGCATAATAGAGCTACTATACGAGATACGCATGCGTAAAGAAACGCAATGTCGTATAGAGAAAGTATCAATTTTAGCTCTGAGATGTCTGCATCTCCAATCAGCATGAAGCCAGCTCATCTCCATTAAGCAAATCTCTGTTACATCTGAAGCAATGATATGAACATACATGAAACCATCTACCTGGTATTTATCAAATGTACCTTAAGTTATTAAACTCTAGTGATACATTGCAAAACCTCTTTCTTTTGTCTTACCGGTAAGAACACTTGTGCTGAGAGATTTCTTTTCTGTAACCAAGGAACAGTTTTCCCCCTTCAGAAATTTCATTCTCTTCCACATTAGGTGAGATGAATTGATGACAGATGGATCTCCCTAGAACATGAAGAAAAGCAAACCAAATAATCAACACCAGTGACTAAGGTGAGTCCAAAGCTTGTGAAGGAGATGTATTTCTTATTACCCCACTCAGCTGTTGTAACGCTTGTTCTTCGTAATCCAGTTGCCGCTTCAATTTCAGACTGTTAGCCAGAGCAATTCTTGCGGGGTTTACATCTATGCCTTGTTGCCCAAAAGCATCCAAAGGCCTGTGGAGAAAAGATCTCTGGGTGAGTGAGCAAGGGAGGCAAATCTGTACTATCTTGTTCCCTTCTAGAAATTCTTTCCTTTAAAGACATTTAAGGTGCTTTTTGACACATCCCAGAATGCAAACTAGGCAAATTGCACAGCTTCACGTTTTAAAATGATGACTGCCATTTCACGTACTTCCTGCCTCTTTCCACACTGAGGACCCAAGAGCTACAGAGAAACCACCAGCTATCATAGGAAGCTTCTGGAAGACTGTGGCCTCTGATCTACATCTCATCTTGTTCACTTTCTTATGCAGGTGAACAGTACAAGGTAAGGAAGGGCTGTAGAAAAAAAAGCCTGTCATTTTAAATCTTAGTTGGAGCATTTCCATAAACAAACACTAAGTGTACCATCATCTCTCCTCTATTTTGGCAAAAAAAATTAGGCAAGGTAAGAAAGTACGCATGAGTTGCAGAGCTTGCTGCTGGACTAGTAAAGCGTTTTCAGTACCTCTCTTAAAATGCATAAAGTGAAGGAAGTTGTGCAAAACTACCGGGGTAATGCTCGCTTGCCCAGCAGAAAGTTCATCTGTATGTCCTTACAGGCAATGAAAGCCTGCTTCTGCTTCCACCAGACTGACTGCTACTGGGAGAGCACCACACTAACCTCCCCTGATGCACAGTCTGATGCCTAGCAAAACAACTATTCCAGCTGAGCTGAGAAAAAGAATTATTCAAGATTATGATCCCTCTCATTTCCCCCCCCAAAACAACACCTTTTCTTAGTAAAATAGATATACCACAGAAATTCATACCTTTTTTTATATATGGGCATATTCGGAGAAGGTATTGGTGGTCCTGAGGGGGAACTTGATAGGGATCCTGAGTATTTATCCATGAGTCTCCATTTAGAAGGGATGTATTCTAATGGAGGATCAGGTGGCCATTGTGTGTTTGGTCTTCCTCCCATCGAAGACAAGGGAGTGCTGGCTTGGTCATGGTACGGTGGCAGCGAGGACCTGCTCATATTGTTGAAGAACATTGATGACAGGGACCCACGACCAGGACTCACTTTTTTATTTGATAGCTGTGGACAGTATTTCTCTGGGAGAAACTGATTCTGTGAAGCAGAAGCGAGGGGTTGGAAGATGGTACTCATGCTACTTAGACTCTGCTGGGTATTTTGTGCACTTTCAGAAAGAGGACGGTCTTCTTGGCAGATTGGGCTGAGCTGGAAATCTTCTCCATCCATAGGAATGTAAGGAGCCAAGGTTTCAAGGTCCAGTTCATTGAAGTCAGTCTGCATAAAAATAAAGTTCACAGAAGTTTATAATAGCTGTGGCAGGTAGTGGGGTGAGGAATACACGTAGATGTGAAGCAGAAAAAACAGTGCCAAATTTACCCATATGAACCTGTCCAACTCCTCCTTGAACATGTCTTAAATCTATGACTAGTATATGTGCTCATCATGGCATCAGTAGCAAGGACAACAACCTGAAGAAGAAACCCCTCCCGGCTAGGCAGTATTTGCTAAAGCATCTTGCATGCAAGCCTGCGACACCAGTGGGATCTGAAGTAGATCTTGTGTTTTGGTATGTATTGAACAATTTGTCTGCCTAGACTCTACAACGTGTGATGTGCAGTTCAACCTCAGGCTTTTTCATGATAAAATAGAAAACAGCTTCCTCATAACCCAGCTACAGGAAAAAATGCATCTAAAAATGCAAATGTTTTTAAAAAGCTTAGTCGGAAAGTGCCATTGCACTTAAATCTGTGTATTTTTCCCCCTGGAGAGCTAGTCATATTTAAATGCATTCCTCTTGGCCTTTGAACAGAGCTGAACAGAGAGGGAACTCAGTGTTGGCTCACCAGTCAGCTCACAACAGGTGTATGTTTTAATGCTCATTTTTCCCACCAAAGCTGTCCATGAGGTAGGACACACGTGAGCCAGCAGATGCTGAACCTGACAAAACTGAAGTTTGCAAGGTCAAGTCTTGAGCTCAGTTAAATCATGATCCACATTTCCCCCCCCTCTGTCCACTCTTTCTATTACTGAAACAGCTTTCATTGCTGTTTATGTCCAGACTTAGATGAAACTTTGTCAGGACATGGACTGCAGCCTACCTAAGTCTGGCAATTGCACTGACAAATGGAGGCACCTCATTCGGGCCCCAGCACCCCAAACTTTCCATAGGATCAATAGAAAGAGAAGAGTATAAGGTCTGAGCTGCCAGCCAGTTTGCTTATAAACAAAGTATAAGCTCTTAACAAAGGCATTTCAATTAAGTATCTAAAGTTAGATGGGCCAAATCAGGCCTACACCTTTCATTCAATAGCTCACACTTGATGCAATGTTATAATAGCGGATTGATTCATTTGTAGAGGGAATTTCCACACTTACACCCTGATTAGAACACAGGAGATGAAGACCATACCTTGCTTTACATACTCTGAAATCTTCCAAGAGGTGAAACAAGCACAATATATCCAAAATGCCAGTTTGCATGTTGTAGTTAAAGCAGATACGTGCTAGGGAGGGACATTCCTTTCTCATTTTAACGTTTTGCAAGAATTTGTTTATTTATATTTTGCTCTAGAAAGGATGTTTACTTGGTACCCTCGCCATTAGGCTAGGTTAAAAGAAATCCTTGCTGCTCGTTTTCCTTATCCAGTCTACAGATGCTTCCAGATTCTCAGGAGGAAAAACAAAATAGCAGAGAGCTTTATCAGTGCCACCACAGTGACAGCCTAAACCACTTGCTTCAGAGTTAGGGACAGGAATTTATACCCCAGCTTTTGAAAGTGAATGGATTTTAGTGTTGTTCATCAAAGCTTCGATGTATATGTGCAAATGCAGTTAGCATGTAATATCACTGTATCTGTACCACCTACTAGCAGAGGACTGATCTTTATGGCTGCTGGAAGAGACATTAACACCTTACCTGGGAGGTGCACTGGCTTTTCGATTCTGTGTCCATGGCAAAAAGTTTTTCAATCACTTCAATCTTTAGATCTTCATCCACAGAACTGTAATAATCTCCTGGGCTGCTTGGCTGCACAGAGATAAGAATTTGCTATAAGCAGCAAGACAACCATAGTATTGGTTTAGCATCATGCTCTTTATACTGTGCTGTTCAGTAATGGATCTTCCCTATGAAAAGCAAATGGCCAGACTGTATACATAGTGCCCTCAGAACCTAAAACTGTCTGCTTCTGTCATATGCTTTTCTCCAACACAATTCTGGTTGCTACAAAACACAGGCACCCAATATAGGAACCTAGTTGTCTTCTTAGTTTAAATGATTTGGTTTGGTTTTGGCAACTCAGACCAGAAACATGAAATGTACGCTATTAAACACTTCTGCAAGCAGGGAGATGCTCAGCAACACCTCGACGCCTTTCTTATCATTGGACATCCTTTAGTAAAGGCCTGCTAAGAGCGGCTCCAGATCTCGGGGGCAGTGCCTTGAAAACATGTTCATTCTTTCAGTGGGGAACGCAATAGAGCTGCTCCCAAAAGCCTGAGCTGGGTAAGCTCTCTAAAGACTAAAGCTTCTAGTTAAACAGAAAGAGAAGGGGTCTGGGACAGTGATGCTGACAACAACATTATTTTACAATAGCTTTCTGTTCAAGGCTAACTCGTGAAAAGTAGCATGTTGTTGTATGTTACAGTAATTACTGAGGAACAGCTGAAAGAAAAAGAGGATTGCAATGTAAAGGCAGGATATAGTTCCCATCCTATGTTTTTGCTTCAGGTGCTTAAGATATACACAGTACAGGAAGGATATAGATCCTTGTTAATAAGCAATGAGACAGACCTGCTAAGATGAAAACATCATCCACATATACTGATGGGACTTATATACACAATATAACATGCATTTATTTCTATAGCTCCTCTTACCGTGGAACAGCTACTGTTACTGCTTGCACTTGGAGTACTGTTGCCAGGGGCAATCTGAGGCATTGTAAAGGATGGTATCGTCAGTGTTTCACCTTGAGCAGTGTGGCTTTTCACTTCCACTGGCCATGCTTTGTTTGGTGTCAATACAGCAGTGGGGAAGGCAGGCACTTCCTCAAACTTCTGTGTCCCTGGATGGAGTTTTAACAATATTAATGAATGCTTTTAGCTTGTCTGTGTTATGATATAATTGCGGCTATTCATTAAAAGTAAACACTGCTCCGAGTTGCCATGACAATAAGTTGGCATAGACTTAATGCGTGTTGTTTAGTCAGCAAGAAAGCCTGAATCTGCTCTCATTCACAGAAATTTTCCACTGGTGTGAGCATGTGGGCTCTTATAGACACTACTCCCAGTCTGTGCACACAGCAAACAGACCTTGTCATTATAAAGTTTCTATAAATGTAGGCTCACACATGGCTCTTTGTTCTACAAAAATTATTTATACAAATACTAACCAAAATCCAAGGAAATAATGGCATCGCCGGGTGTTGGTGCCAGCTGAGCCAGTTCCTCCGGTTCCTCCTTTAGCTTAGTAAACAAGAAGTCGCTCTTCTCTGTTGCGGGGATGCCGCTCTCGTAGGCGGTGTTCATCGTCAGCAGGTGAGGCTTGAAGAGCGATTCCGTTTGGTCCATGGAGAACACAACATCGTTCTTCTCAATTTCACTGGCAAGAAAATAGGTTTTAGGCATTTTGCACTCCAAATGTGAGTAACGTAGGCAGAACATGCTCCTAAAGCTGGGGCCCGTTACAAGCATTTTGGCCTCTCTGGGTGCCATGCCAGGCTCCCGGCAGGCGAGGCACAGTTCCAGCGTTGCTGAGAGCCACCCTCTCGGGTGATGCAGAGATTGCGGTCAGTAGTTCTGTGGGAATACTCGGGGCTTTGTTGCACTGCTTTTTAAAGGGGTGTAGCAGAGGCTATAATGACCCAGGCTGCCGCTCAAAGTATTTCCTATTTTGGCCCCATCTAGGACCAAAAATACTTGAGTTTGGCAAAAGAGGCACAACTTCCGACTGGTCCTGATTTTTGAGGTGGTAAACAGTTTCTCCTAGGAATATAAGATGTATTTACTACTTAATTTTCTCTCTCTGGCATTAGAAACCAGAACACACTAGCAGTTCTGTTACACAACACAATCTTCAGCCCAGGCTTTATACTTTCATACTAGCACAGCAAGAGAAGGTCTGTGGCGTATTTCAGCAGCGTGCATGACAACAGACATGCCACATTTTTCATTGATGTCTAACATCAGTAAACAAGACTGAGCCAATGTGGCTAAACTGATTTCAGAATAACAACACTGAATAAACAGACCCTTCAAAAGTTCTCCTGATCATTGCAGTTCTTCCTGCACGTGATTCCATACGTGGTTTTTCGGGCCCGTACAGCTTACCTCAGCACATAGTTGACACAGACGATACACTGAGGCTGTAGGTTGCGCGTGTTGTAAATCACTGTTCCTTGAGTCTCCAGCCATACGTATCCACCGTGCTTGGCAAGCATACGGTACTGGCCTGTCACTACTTGACCTTTTGTACACACTGAGAAAAGGAAGCATAGAGATATAAATAACTCAGCAGGGCAGGAACATATGATAAGTAACACGTCTTTTAAATAAACCCGCTTCTGAGTTTCAATTGGTGCAGTTTTGCATATCACATTTGTCATCAAGGATGCTTAACTTTGGGAAAATTCAGCCATCTTGAGTATCAAAGGGGCTGTTCATGTGCGGTTTCCACTCAAAGTTGGGAGTTTGAGTTCTGCCATTTGAATTCCTGAGATAGCCTGAGTCTTGAGAGCAGAGGGTGGGATTTAAAACATCTAAGATAGGATCCCAACTGCCCCCCAGAATAATGCCTGCTGATTGCATGTTTCCTGAGAGTCCCTGTTCTAGAAGTAAGTGCATGCACCTTAATTTGGGCTCCCAAGTTGATCTGTAAGAAGGCAAATTTATTCAGGCAATTATTTAGGTGCTGGATAAGCCCAAGAGTCAGAATGATTTAAAAGCTACACTCAAAAATTAAAGTCTTATGTTGTAAATCTATATTTTATATAAATATATAAAACTATATTATATACAAATCAATACTTTATATAAATATAGATATAAATATAAATATTTTATAATTATATTTAATAACTATATAAATTTATATTTTATAGAAATAAAGGTAATAATCTACATTTTATATACATTTATGTCTCTTTTTAATGGTTTCTTTAACTTGAAATGTTTTTTTCAACTATTTTGTAATATTTGAAGACACTGAGCTTCCTGTCCGGAGCTTTGGAATTCTGAGATGGGAAGTTTTATGATGTCCTGACTGTGACAATGCGTCACTTGGGGAAAAATACTGTTGATCAATGGCAATATCATCAGGGTTGGAATACGCAAGCAGTACTCATACTAAGAAGAATTTGTATTTGTGAGCAGAGGTAGGTATATTGAGTAGCAAAAGTGGGAACTGGCTCAACTAAACCTTTGACCACATTGGCAATCTTTCCTTTTAAACAGGTTTTACACCATCAAACTAACACCCTAAAAATCATGTGGTTTGACTCGGTAGGGCTGGAATCTCAATTCTGCAGTCTTTATACAGAAAAGCTTCCTGTCAATGTGGCCTTAAAAAGAAACTACTTATTGTCAGTCTCCCCTGCATTGCCACCGTATAAATGTACAAATCCAGGCCCCTGAAATCCAACTGTTTTGCAGATAATTGTTGCTGTGTTTATCCTTCTATCTCTGAGTCTGTTTTCTTCCTAAGAGTATTTAATCAACCTTTATTTAATTTATTTAGACAAAGTAGAACATTACTTTTATTGATTAAATACTTCTGGTGGAACAAAATCAAAAGGCTTTCATTTCAGAGTGTTTTAGTGACTGGACTGTTCTGCTCTGTTTGTGAAACATAATTACACTGCTTCCTAATCGTCAGCTCATCAATAAGAGTCACAGTGTAGGCGCCTGTTACATTACAAAGAAGCTTTTTACTGCTTTAATCTTTTTTATTATTGTTATCCAAAGCATGTCATGTTCTGATATAATAAAGTACAGCAGAATCTCTCTGTGGGGTAATCTCGTAAATTAACAAAGTCAGCAGTTACGAGCATGTTAGTATCAATGCTGCATTTAAGGTTCTGCCTTCAGAGTGAACTTCTCACTCTTCTCTCTTGGTTGTTTTTAATCATACGTTGTCTGTATCTTTACGGAACTAGTAACATCTCAATGAAATAGGCTCCAATTATATCCCTTATCTCTGGGTGGAAAAGGGGGAAAGGCAGTGATGAATCCAATGGAAAACAAAACATGTTTTCCAATTGCCAAGACACCTGTGAAATATGATTCACATAGAAGGCTTGGCGAGCTTCTGCTAAGTGCTACCAAGTGGCAGGTCCAGATGGTGACATTCAGCTTGCCACTGAAGTTAACAGCAAAATGCCCCTTGGCTTTAATGGCAACAAGACCACTCTTAAAAGGAGGTGATTATAGATTATTAATTCCTGAATTGGAAAGTATAGCTCTACAGTCAATCTTTTGTGTATATTTATGTAACAAGACATTTTCATCTTGCTTGCATAATGTGCAAAATATTGGGTATGATAAATAAATACTGCCGAATGCACTCTATAGTCTTCCCATTTGATAGTGACTAATTAAGACTCTTATACTCTATATGCAACTATACTTGAGCCAAGAACACAGACTTTATTGTTGTTTGCTTGCTTGAATGTGAGGTTACTTCACCTCATATAATAAATATGATAATATAATAAATATATAATTTTCCCATAACAAATATATAATAAATATAATTAATAAATATAATAAAAATAAACTACCCTGAATTGTAATAAAGTTGCAATAAGCATGATTTATCACTAAATTAGAAGGAAGGAAAGGGAAGGTGTTCTGCTTCTAACCAAGAGACTCATTTGAGGTATTTCTCCTTCCCTCTCTTCAAACTTTACTCTCCTCCCTCTCTTTCCTGTGCACCTTTACAACACTAACTGGTTGGCACTGTCAGAGTTGCTGACTGTGTTACTGAATGAATAGATACCCTATACATAGCATATTCTAATTATTTCTAATAAAAATTATTGCTTAATAAATACAAGTATGCTGAACATGAACTTCGAGGGGGATATTTCCACGTATAAGTGGCCATGGTTAGGAAGAACTAAAGTTCTGTATAGCTACATGCTAGGAAGCACTAGGAAGCTCTCTATAGTTATATACCTGCTCGGTTACCCTGGTTACAAGGTCTCAACAGCACACATTACAAAATCTAGGGAATTCTTATTTGGAGGACTTAAGTGTGCTTTCTCAAGTCACAGCTTGCTGTCACTTTGCCTTTGTGGTTGTTCTCCGAGTTGGTAAGAAGCCTGAGTGTCCCAGAAGACATGGAAAGTATTTATCTTAGAACCAAAGGGGTCAAATTTGCTGGCTCTTGTTGGCAACAGCATTTATCACAGCACAGACTTTGGTCCTGTGCTTCCAACATTAAAGACTCTGCGCTATCATAAACACTATGGCACAGTTTGATCCTAAATATTTATAACCTGTGCAGATCACAGTGCCTTAATCACTTCTGCTGGTATACCTTGCCCCTTTATACTTTCTCTTGCTTTCATTCTGATTCTCAATCAATCCTCATGCCCAACAGCAAAACCTTGTAGGACATGGCTGCTCTTCACTGTAAGCACAAATGGCATATAGACATATGCTTTGCACTATATGAGGTGAATTAAATGGCTAGAGTGAGGAGCAACCTCAGTCAGCTCCTGGTCAAGATGGACAAGTCAGCTCAGCGGTCCCACTTCATTAACTAGATAGGGATAACCATGAAGGTTACCAAAGAGATTGCCAGCTCTCATTTCACACCTTCCCTGGCATTGTCCCATTCCTAGAAATGCAACTCAACAAGTCAAAAGCAACAGTGTAGCACACCCCCTTTATTTCTCAGGATGACTCTAGATAGCACAGCATAGGATACAGACATCCCGTCTATGAACATCACTAATTCCTTTTCACTGTTAAGAACACACACTACCTAAGAAACCATTTTAACAAACACATTCCCAGACAACTCTCTGCAAGTATGGTTTGATTCCTTTTTTCTTTTAGGCAGCTCTGGAAACAGGATGATTCATACCAACACTGTTTCACAGCACACAACTTTAATCACTGCCAAACGCTCTTTCAAGCAACGTTTCAACTCAACATTGTCCTGAATCCTTGCCATTGGACTTAACGCATATCCCCTTTCCCCCTAAAGGTCAGACAGTTCTTCTTTGCTACCACTTTTTTCTGGGAAATAGACTTACAGAAAGTATTTCTCTATTTGGAGGATAATTCCCTATAGACGTGACCTAAAGTTATGGCTTTTTCCTGAGGCCAGGGATCTTGATCATAGTAACTACATGATGAGGATTCTTTAGCATGTGGACTCCAATCTAGGAGCTTTGCTTTGTTTTTTATCAAAAAGCAGCAGCAGACAATTTAGTGATCTGTTGCTGGGAACTCTCCCATACAGTAGCTACTTAATGGATGAAACAGCCAGGGGTGGGAATATCATTTGTGCATTAACACACCGTGTTGTCTCCAGCCATAGCACCAACACTAAGGACAGACACTGAAAACTTGACTAATTCAGAGAACTCTTCTGTGAGCAAGAGACACTGTGTAGTCTGCTGAAAAGAGGGAGCAGAACTTGGATCCGATTTCTGCTACCAGAATAATTCAGGTAAACCCATCACTAACCATCATTAAAACCAGCTAAACCTGGCAGTTCCCATAGGCATAAGAATAACAAGCAGCAGCTGTTCCTGGCAGTATATATTATTTGTATAATAAATATCCCTTTTACAGAGTCTCCCTGCACATCTGTTTTGGGTGGGCAGGACAGTTGTTATTTGGTAGCAGAAGACAGGCATTCAAAATTACACTGCAAAAAGTCCTTCCTATTACCCTTTACAGCTGCTCTTTCCTGCTGAGCACAACAGCACACTAGAAGGATAATACCACCAGTAAATAGCCTTCTCACCAATCCAGTATGGCCTAACTCAGCTTTTTCAGATATTCAGCTGATCCTTGTATTATCCTTCAGAGAGACAACCATTCTCCTTTCTACCATCAAAGTTTAAACCAGGGCAAAAATCAGGCCCTTTGGAAAGATCAGCAGCAGGTTTCAGCAAGACAAGCGCAGTGACCTGTAAGTGTTGTTACCAAGTGTAAATACTGTTCTCGGAGAGTATCTGCACACAGGGTACATTTGTATCTCCAACTGCTTATTGAGGTACCTGCAAGCTGTGCTTTACGTGCAAACTACAAAGACAAGTATGCAACTTACAGTTCTGGTGACTTTTGGTCATACTCTCCGAGTCCAAGGCATGGTAGAACTCATATGCCGAACGGCCCAGCAGCTCCTCTGGGTGGTATCCAATTAACTCTGTTATTCTTTGTTAAAAGAAAAGAAGCAACAAAACAGACTTTAAAATTCAGGTCAGCTTAGCCCTATGCTAACACATACAGGGCAACCATCAGCTCCAGCCCTTAGCCTAACAGAGTTAAAACAGACCTTACAGAAAGTCTGTGCTGGAGAACCCTCACTGACAAAGTCCTCACAGTGGTTGGCACCATCAGGTTTCAAAGTATGTGTACAGTTAAAAAACATACATCAAAGGGTTAAATCACTACTTTGGGTATTGCATTTAATAAAATAAAAATGGAAGGTGAGGAAATTAAGGGCAGTTAAAAGTATAAAAAAACCCCAACAAATCAGCTCTTCTACTTAGTGTTTCTCAATTATACGAGAACTTCAGCACATGGATTAGGTTACTTGGGTGACTAATCCACAAACTGAGTAGGATTTTACACAAAGAAAGCTATGATTTCAAAGCACTGTTTTCCAGAGCCTTTCTGAGTACTCGGGCAAGGTAGAATTTCTCATAAGTTCCTGAATAAATGAAAATAGGTCGTCAAACTGCAGATGATTTCCTCTAATGAGGGGTGGAGGAAAAAGGTTCTTTTTTCCTAAATCCAATTTGAAAAACCATCACACACAACTTCACAGGAAACACAGTGAAAAACAAATTAAATTCAAAAGCAGAATGATACCTTTTTTTTCTGGGAAAAAAGGAAACATTACTGTTTTCCAAGTCAACAACCCTCTTGCATGCCTTTTCCTAGCTTCAAAAGTGCAACAACAACCCGTAAGGTAGCAAAGAGCAACAGCAGAAACAACTACAGACCGACTGGTAAGCTGTCACAAACCTTGGAAAGGCAGGAGGTTTGCAAGGAGCAGCTACGGCCTGCAGCACGTCACTGCCGTCAGTGGTGGTGCCCAAGTTTTATGCCTCGTAACTCCCTTGACAGGGATTATCTGCCACCACCACATTTGATCAGTGGCATTTTAAGAGACCATCCTCAGGCTTGTGTTGTACTCCCTGGAAGGACAGCCTTGGCCCAGCCCTCCAGACACAAGCATGCCTTTACAAGACAGACATGTAAATACTGTAAAGCAAACAGAGCAAGAACATGGCATTCATCTCCTGGATCACCCTCCAGCAAGGAAGACACAGAAGATGGAGCTATTTTGTGTACGGTTTGAACGCCAAGGCATTGAGTCAGCTTTTCCCTCGCCTCCACAGAACTGTATCGTTCGTACCCCTGGGACACCTTGGTTTTGTCACTCCAAAAACTACTGTCTTCATTTCCACAGAACAAACCTGGATTTATAATGGTTTAGCTGAGCAAAGCCTGTAGTTGGCTTTACCAGGCTCCCCCCGAAGACTTACTCTCCTGTTCATATTTACAGTTTCATTTCTGCTTACAGTTAGCCTAACAAAGGGGAAATCGCAGAATCAGGTTTCAAAGAGCTGCTTTTTGGACTCTCCTTCACTGACCAGCAACTTTAAAATGCATCCCAGCCAAATCTGCAGCTTTTCTCTGAAACCACAATGGCTTTTTCTGTTTTAATAAAAGCAGTAACTCTCATAATGAGTTGGTCATCAGAGCTGAACCACAAGGAGAAAAAGAACCAAATACAAAAGAAGCCCTAATAAAAGTAAGGCTCCTAAAATACAGTTTCTGCTTGCCTTCACACAGTCAGCTGGGACACACTGGGATAAGTAGCCTGAGGCTTTTGCCAGAACCAGTGTAAATATAAAGTACTTAAAAAACAGAAACTATGGCCTTTGGTTATATAATGGCATAGTATAATAAAACCATCCCGGTTAGTTTGGAAATCATAAGGGGAAGGCTTTTAAAATTCAGGAAGTCGAGGATTTACTCTTAATCCAGTCATTTGGAACTGAGAACCAAGTGAGGGTTGAGCAAGGAGAAGGAAAAGGAAATAAAAGATAATGGAAAAAAAGCAGCATCATGTACCCAGCAGCATCAATGCAAATCCAAAACCACATTACAGCCTTCAAGGGTATCAACGGCGTAACTGAGATAGCAAGCAACAAATAAGCATTATGGCAGGCTGAAGGACTCTTCACTCTTACCATATAGGAACTGCAATCTCTATGCAAAACTGTCTATTCCAGCCCTGTAATTCCTCTCTGAAATTGCTTTTTCCTGCTCATAACAGGTACCCTCACTATAACTCTTTTTCTTATTCCATGGCACAGCACCACTTGTGGTGCGATCCAGCTGTGCCAATGTAACAATCTTGGATGAACATAGCAAGTGGCGAGTTGACATCTTTTTAATACAACCTACTAAAAAGTACATAGAAAGATAAAGATATCCAAGAATTACCCACAAACCCCACAACACTGAGCACGTTCTACTAGTGAAGAGCAGCTGCTTGAAAAAAACAAATAGCTAAACAGCTTCTGCACTCCGAGAAGCTCCATCTTGCAGGCTAAGGATATTGCAGGGCTGGAAACCAAGTTAGCCACTTCCATGCCACATTGCACACTAGGGATGAGGGGGCAGCTATCTCCATCTCCATCACCCCTGTCCTTGACAATCATGAGATGCTTGCGGAAGACTGACCACAGCTAAGAGCTTGAACAGCACCCAGAGGTGCCAAGATGCAGTGTGTGCTTCAGCAAAGGTCCCTGCACTGACCTCACCTGAGCATCGGTTTGAGGTTCATCAGTGAAGCGCACACTCCAAATTCAACATGCTTTCCACAGGAGCCTCTCAGCAATACAAAATGCTAAGTGAAAACACAGAGGGCTAAGTGCAAAGGAAAAAGCATCCTACAGAGCTATGAGGAGAAGCAATACATAACTAAAAGAGACACAGAAACACATATGCCCTGTGGGACCAAACAGTCATTTACAAAACTGAGACCAGAACACAAGACTTCTACTTTGCTTAGACACCAGACAGAAAATTGCTCTTTGTGCAAGCTGGGGAATGACAAAATTGGAAAACAAACTGTTTGGTGGTTTTGGATGGCACTCCCACTATGGTAAGCTTTGTGCTCCCCTTGCATTTGTAAAAGCTAATTAGAAGGATAATACCCACTTTTGTTGATGACAGGTGTCTGAGAGGCTGTTTGCTCTCTGTTAACCACTTGGTTCTGAAATACCTGTATTTGCAAATACCTTTGGGGGGAACTTAGTTTTGCCGGACTGGCACTTGAGCCTTCTGAGCTAAACTTGTCACCATGATGCACACCAAGGTCAAAACCCCAGAGAACACAGCAGGGGTGGGCAGTAGCCATCCACATTACCAGCAGATATGCCCCAGCTACTGTTACTTAAATGCTTTTTGAGATTACCTCAGTTTCTCTCAACATACCCATTTCTTGGGATGTGGAGTAAAGGCAGAGTTTGTGCTTAAGGTACACGATGGAGGAACGAGCGATCTGAATCCTATTTCTAGATTTGTACAACTTTGCTCCATCTTATCTCTTTGAGACATGGCAAAGTAAACAAAGCTCGCTGCTTTAAAGGCTACATCTCCTAACGAGACAAGCTATTTCAAGTATTTTTCCTTAAAATGGTGTTTTTCTGGCTCTTTATAGGAACACAAAGCTTTTTATTGTATACCATGTCTTGAGTTAAAATAGTATCATAAGAACCATCAGGACTGAGAAGTCAGGCTCTTTGTGAAAGACCACTGTCATGTTTACTGCTCATGAAAAAATAGCTGGGTGTATCCTCGTTGGGCTGCATGTGGACTGTGTGTGTGAGGGTGTGGATCTCTCAACAAAGTCTTTCTGTATTCAAACTGCTACCGAGTTATTGAAGTTAAACTGGTCTTGACGGGAACAAACAAACCAGGTTATACTTAAAGCAGAATGAGTTAAAAAAAAGGAGAAAGAAAAAGAAATCATAAAGCCCAACACAGCTACTGTGCTTGGGGTAAAGCCGTCCTGCCAAGTACCCATGTTTCCTCTTGGAAATATTCATGGCTCCTTCTATTATAACTCAGAGCAACAAAGAAAATGCAAAATCCTGGGACCCTAATGCACACTCCTTAGAGGGAGAGCTGGCCTGTCAGGTGTAGCTGCCCTGTTAGGTTAAAGTCTAGATGGGTACATGAAAAATGTCACCAGGACTCTGTCTTTCTTACTCATATGGTCCAGCTAAGTCTCATTATTACCAAAAGAAGTTGGTCATGTTTTGTTCTTAAACAGGACATAAACCAAAAGCCAGTTTTGTCAATACAGTTCTTTGGTTTCAGATATCCTCGCTTCACTGTTGTCTCCATACTGCATTTCTGCCCTGAGCAGGGATGGAGGGACAGGAGGTCCTTTCAGGTGCTTATTTGCATTCTCACCCGATTTAAATATATCCCCCAAATACAGGTCAAATGGCAAACTGACTTAAATCCTCACAGAAATTCTGAGGCCTGCATATTTCTGGTTTACAGGGACCTAACTCAGTCTCCTTTCAGTTGGTCACAGCCTGGATACCACATGTACACACTCGTATTAGGAGAAACCTGACTGGGACCAACAGTATTTGCATTGCATCTTTGCAAGGGATGGACCTTGCAGATTGTGTCCCTGGCCATGGCAGGGGGGTTGGAACTAGAGAATCTTCAGGTCCTTTCCAACCCCAACCATCGTATGATCTTTCTGCACCACCCTATTCTGAATCACCATACATCCTCCATCACTCCTTTTTCTGCTTCAACTCTTCCATTACAAAGTTCCACTCAAGAAAAAACAATAAAGAATATAACTAATTGGGCTTCTTGTAGCCAGGAACATACAATTCCCCAAAGCAAGTCATGCCTTCAAAGTAATGAGGAACATACGCTTCTCAGTGTGCCGGTGCCAGCGAGCTGGTATGTGACGCAGCCTCCGGAGCTGCCGCATGCACATCTTCCCCCATGCAGAAAACATTTGTTTCCTTATCCTTCCCTCACCTGATGCACACTACCCACAGCAACTGTGGGCAAAGAGCAATTCCTTCTCCTTTCCCCAGCCTCCCTAAGAGGTCACAGGGATGAAGGTGAAAAAACAGCATCACCTACAATGGCATCTTCCCCTCCCTGTTTTCAACACACTGGTCCCCTTCAAAACACCGCATATGGGTTTCTTTTGTTATGCATGAACCATGAAGGCCAAGACTTAATGTGCTGAAGTAGTTTTGGGGCTTTCTATCAAATTCAGATACGGTTTTCACTTTTGTTTTGTAGATTTTTCCACCACAGGACCATACAGCCACTGTTTCTGTCCACACATCGGCCCCATGATCCCATAGCATCAGCTATGTCACCAAGTTAACGAAGTTGCCTTCATACAAATACTTGCCTTTCTTTCTGACTAAAACACCCTCACTGGTGATCTTCCCTACCACAAAAGCATCATACAGCTAAACTAAACCCTCACTTGGATTACTGCATTGTACCACTGATCAGCATTTCTGTATTACAGCTACAATAATCCTGTAAACCACTCAGCCGGGATAAGTGGAGCAAGGGAACATTTTTAAACCACTCTCTAGCAATGGCCGAAGCAGGCATTTAACAGAGCAACATCTTTTTGTTGTTCATACCTCACAAACCGTTCTTTACAGGCTCATCACCTTGCAAAAGCTGTTTTAAGAATACAAACACATCCTACATAACCACTGGCAAGTCGTGGGCCCCCATATAGCAGTTATTTATGGAAGGCAAAATATATGGGGGTAATGTCTCACACATTTAAAATGAGGGATGCCAGACTTGCCTGCTCCATACTGAATCTGCTCTGTATGCTCCTGAGGAAAAGCTAAGGGAATCAAGGCACTTCATGCCAGCCAAGTAGCTTTTCTTATGAAGTGTTGAAAGGTAGCCAGCTTGTATTTTGCATCTTGCACTGTGACAGACTACTGAGCTTTCCTAAAGAGATGACAGATGGGATCCTCATTTTCCACAAGGATAAATTTCAGCTTCATGTAGAAGGGCAGCTCTCCTTTGTACCCAACTTCAGCTTCACATTGAGAGCGGGTGCAGCCATTAGTAAGACCTTGCATGGCTGCTATTCGTTAAGGTACTTCCTCAGAAATCCTAAAGGTTCTTTACCTGAATGCTTCAACAATAAGAACTTAATGCCCCTGGAAGCAGACCTGTCCATACCAGATGAACTGCAGAGGACACTCAGATTGCTGCAGAAACCCTGTAGTGAAGGCACACAGCCCCAAATGATATGGGCCCTGAACTGGAAAGACACAGCCCCTCATGGAGAGCCAAGCTGTGTCACAGCCCTGCCGTGTCGCTGCAGAAAGGCTAGAGTATGGTGAAAAGGGTTTAGGCATCTGACTGGCACATGCTGCTTTTCCTCAGCCTGGATTTACATTCCTGGCATAAACTGCTCCTTCAATGCAATCTGTCTAGCAGCACCGAGCTTGGTAATAACAGCTGAGTGTTTGCATTTTTATGTGTCTACTGATGTGTCGCATTTTGAGGAGAAATCAGCATCCCTCTGAGAGGGAAGCAAGAGCCTGGGGGATCTGCTGGGAAGAACCTGGAAGGTTTGTGAGGTCTCTTCCTTCTCTGGTCTGGTTGGCTGCTTACAGCTTTATCACAACCTCAATAAAACATGAACCAAGCATCCAACCAAGACTATTCAGTCAAAGATGTGCTGCTCTGTTGCCTGCTTTTAAAGAAGAATCTCTGAAATTCCCTTCAAGTTAAAGCCTCCAGAGGAAGCTGCTGTATATCTCTACCATGTGAAACATTTTCCCTGTAAATCAACTCCCACTATTTAAGCCAGGGCATAGTATGTCATTCTTTTTAAAATAAGCATGTGTATCTTTAATGGGATAGCATCAGTTCCTCTAATTCTCATTTATAATTGCTTATGCATGTGAATGCTGCCATACCACAAAATCCTCTAGCCTGCCATTGAATAGCCCTAATAATTCAGAGGTATATTAACTTTAATAATGACTTACTACCATACTGTTGCTTTCCTCTCCCCCAGCAGCAAATCCTATTTATATAGGATTTGCTTAATATAGTATCTATAATTAATAAATATTAGTAAATATTAGTATATATTAATATATACTATATGCTTATATAGGATTTGTGTTAACACTTTCACCCTAAAAGTATTAACAAGAAAAAAAGTCTGTTTTATTGCAGTTACATCAGAGGGCATTTCCAGTCACTTGTGGCTATATTCGCAAGAGGCCAGGAGGTCAGTCAAGCTTCACGCTTGTAATCTCACTTCCATCCACAGCTGCTAACACTGCTGGTTTATACACTGATAGCCAGTGCAATTGCTTCATCACACTCTTTGAAATCATAAATTTTGCTTAGCTCAAGTTTAAAACCCAGAACTTTGAAGAATGAAAACAACCAAGATCTCAATCCTGTGAGGTTTTGCGTAAGAAGCAGCGTACGTATCATCCCACTGATAACCCTACAGACCTCCGTGGTTGTGAGCAGCTCTAAAGTTCAGGAAATCAGTTTCATTAGATGGGAAACTTCGTACTAAATTCAGAAATGACCTCATAGACTTAAAAAAACCCCAAACAAACACCAAACCCACAAGTGGTACAGACACACAGCCCCATGCTTGATTCAAGATCTCCCTCCCCCCCTTCATTTTGCCACTAAATGGAGCAGATAGATAACCAACAAAGTTTGTTTGCTTTCATTGAGCAAGAGGCTCCAAGGCCGTTCCAGAGCTGCAGATGCTCTGGATGCCTTAGCAATCCTTAGATAATCTAGAGCATAAAGTACTTTCCAGCTAACCGATAACAGCATCCTGGCCCAAACCAACCATAAAACAGCTCTTGTATAAGGCATGTTGTTTCAGACATTCCCTAAAAAAGATAAGAACATAAATCCTGTGTATCCTTTCAGTTTGCTAAAACCCAAGAAACTAATGCTTATGGCTTTAAGTTGCATTGTCTTCTGCAAGTGAACTTGAATTCTTCATTCAGCATGAGGAGGAAATAAGCAGGAGTACCATTTTGCCTAAACTGAGATTTGAGATGGATTAAGTGACCCACTGAATAGCTGCCTTGGTAACAGACTGTACTTTCTCCTACTCTTTGCTTACCAGGTCCACGCAGGACACCATTTGGAAGGACTACTTATTTTCTTCAAAAAGATAGAAACACCTATGGAAAGCAAAAAAAAAAACACCTATGGAAAGCAAAAAGTCAGTGGGGTTTACCTGTCGTCACAGTAGGTGAATTTCATGTCCATGCTGTGGCGACTCAGGAAGGTCTTGCTGTCCAGGGGGATATCAATGTTTGAAGGATGCTGAATAGGCTCACACATTATTATAAGGCAGGTGAGAAGAGGCTCTTTATATCCACACAGAGTGTGAGGAGGGCAAGTATTATATACTTTAACTTGTCCAGTGCAGTGCAAAACCTGAAATAATGATTTTTGAATAAGAAACAAACTTACTAATGTTCTTTTTCCACATGACAAAATGTCTTTTCAAATCAAACCCACTTATTATGGCCCAAATATGGTACCTTCCATGTGGCAGACTTGAGGTTAACAGTTCTGCCTCTGTTGGTAACAGTGCATTTCATCCTCATGAAGAAGTCACGCTCAGTTGACATCTCTTTGCTTTTCTTCCCAAAGCCTGGACCTGGATAAGGAAAATAGCAAATAGGTTTTCTCAGCTTTGCTTCTTGATTTCTTCTATTCACAAGCACGAATGATTCAATAGAAAAACCAGACTAATTCTCAGATCATTTACGTACAGAGACCATCAAAGCTGCATGGACCATTGAAGAGCAGCTTGTAGAGCTCAGACCTAAAGCTTTAAGTGGAACTTCAGGACTTTGCGCATTTAAACCTACCTCTAAGCTTGCAGCACATAAATCTTTGCAAAGCATTACAAGTGAAAACATTATGCCTGCCTTAACTTGATGAAAGGAAAACACTGAACAAACAGTTCTTGGTGCTATCATTTTTAAGCAATATTTAGTATAACAAAAGAAAACTACGAAGCAGTGAATAACAGTTAATGATTACTCTAGGAAAGAAAATTCCCTTTACCATGACTAACATCTCTACTGCTAGCCAGTTACCTCATTTGGTTATTTAAAAAGCAAACAGTGGCTTTGGTATTTTCATTATTACCATTTTTCAGACTCAGATTCTCTCGAATTTCTTCATGGTCACATGGATGAGTGAAGTCAAAAATGCTGTGTCCAGTTAATTCCACCTGTGCAGAAGGAAGAACTACACTTAGCCAAATAAAAACAACTGATGATATTTACCTGTTTTTAAATACCACCTATTCAGATAAAACTGGTCATTAGAACCAGAATGCTCAGACACAAATCCTGTGACCCTCCCTTTGTTTATCCCATGCATAACTTCATTTTCTCCCCAGAACAACGCCTTATCTTTGCATTTGCAAGTGCAGTTAACAGTCAACACCACTGGTTGTTTTCAACACAGAAGGAAAAAAACCCCAATCCACAAAGCAGAAAAGGGGGGTAACATAAAAGAGCAGCGCAATTCCCACATCTCAGCATCTAAGGCATAAGTTGAATAAACTCCCATTCTCCTCTCCGTGGTAATATGTAGGAAGGCAAATTTGCAGTTGCCACAGAGAGTATGACTTTGATAGAAAGGGAGAGGGACATCCCCCCACTGTTGTCTAGTGTACACGGTACCTGCTGAGAAATGAGACATTCTATTCCCAGTCTTCTTTTGCAATGAGACACAGCTGGTTTTCTGCATTTAGGCATAGGACTCGTTTCTAGGAATTGTATTACAAAGACAGGAAAGTGTTACGGAACAAGTTACCTGGGTAAGACCCATGTATTTGTTGACATTCTCTGACAAAAAGA
Source organism: Melopsittacus undulatus (assembly GCF_012275295.1). NCBI lineage: Eukaryota > Metazoa > Chordata > Aves > Psittaciformes > Psittaculidae > Melopsittacus > Melopsittacus undulatus. The sequence goes on along the minus strand of NC_047529.1, from coordinate 113,816,389 downwards.
TCATGTCTCCATCTTGTGTCACCACGGCAATAAATCCCTCCAAAGCTTTCAGGTACAAGTTGTCCATCTGCTGGTCTGCCTCTAATTCATTCTCATTGTCAGCACATACTGAGGGGGGAAAAAAGAAAGCATGCAAAGTCTTCAGCACCATAGCCAGCCTTTTTCAACACAAACACATCCAGGTACAAGGTAACCAAGACAAGACAACCCCCTTCTGAACACTGTACAAAAGGGATGTCTTTAGCAAGGCAGGAGATATCTTTCTGAACTTTCTGGCAAATGCAACAGACCCTCTATTCACCTTTAGTGTCTTTCTGCAAGACATGTTTTCAGCACATAACACCTAAATACCTAGACACCGAAGCACATCTTTCATGCACATTCTTTTGGCCGTATGCACATTCATCATATCCCTTCATGTTCCTTGTTGAAATACTTGTTTTGGAAGAAGTCTAGAACAAGGAATGGAGTATTGCTTTGTAAAACATTATTAAAAGTGGCTTGCGTTTGGCATTTTCCGGGGTAGGGAAGAAGCTGAGCCGAACAATTGCAGTTCTTCCTTTGAAGTATTAGTGAATTATGATTAAAAGGTGAGTTCAATCCAGAAACCTGCAACTCCGTCTGCTAGTACCTAAGGATGGACAGTGAGTAAATGGAGAGGGATGAACACAGTGCAGAACCCACCAAACCAATGTGACAGAAATGATGCTGGCTGCTGCTGCATCCCCATCCTGCATCTCAACATCCCTCCCCAGCAGCAGCCCATTTCCCATCGTGCCAACAAGGAAGAAATGGACTCTGCCCCAGCACCACTGGGAGCACTTCTTTTACCACCTTTTGCTTCCCAATGTGACTGGTTTGTAGCGGGGAAGAGAAGACGCTCTCTGGGGATGGCCACCACAGGCTGGGGATTTATCATGTTGTGTCCCTGCACTACAAACGCAACGGCCAGTTCCTCCTCAGTACAAAGCAATTGACTGCAGGAAATTACATCAGGGCTAGCATTTAAAATACAGAAAACACACAAGAATATATTTGAATAGTACGCACTTTGACCATAATGACATTTAGGGAAGGAGGAAAAAAAAAGAAGGTAAGTGACCATCTGCTCCCAAGCTTGTTTCTGCTGTGTAAAGAATGTCAAGGGTCTTTTTTTACTTTTCCGGAAGCAAACAAATGGTTTATTCAGCAGGGATCATGGCTGGAGCCCAACACAATCAGCCAAGTGTGGGTTCAGAGAAAGAAAATGACTTTTCAGCTCTAACCCCAGACCCTCCTTTCCATTTTTCCCCCCCGGCTCATTAAGCTCGCATTAACAAAACATGACCATTCAAAGGCAGGAAGGCTATTCAAAGCATTTGTATTCTTAAATGCCTCCAACAGTGAAAGACAAACACTTTACTTGTATTATCAGATGATAAAGTTTGCTTTTCCATGTATATAAGTTATATTACTTATACAAATACACGCAGAAGACATAGGATCACTCACACCAGGGCTGCAGGTTCAAACCCTTAATGTCCTAGCTGAGCACAGCACTTAAAGATACAGCCAGCTTTAAAGCACGGGGTTAGAGGGTTCTGTGGGATCAGAGTTCAACTTGTTTTCACTAAGATTACCTTTGTCCAGCTGGAGATATATATAATGTGGACTGAGAGGAGGGAGGGAAGAGGGTTTGTGCTGCTGTGCACCCTCCTTGCATAACCCCAAAGAACATCCAAGGTGCTCTGCAGACACCCACCAGCTTCACTGGTAACCCCACTGCATCCCCATCTGCATCAGGCAACGGGAGCTGGCAGATAATGTTTCTTGTAGTACTTCATAGGATCATGCTCTATTTTTACAGAGCAGCTGCAATGAGGAAACCATAGGCATTTCAGGTACATAAAGGTAGAAGACAAGTACCTCCAGGGACCACCATGCTGCTGCTGCTACCCATCCATTCCCTGCCTGCCCCTCATCAGCATCTCCCCACAGCATGCCCAGTGATGCTCAGGTACTGGGGGGTGCCACCTAAAGTGCTGACAGCTTCTGCTGTGTCCAGGTTCTTTGTGGTGGTTGCAAACATTCAGTCCCATAAGGTGTCATCCGTGCTAAACCCTTATTGCATATTAGCTACCTGAAGACCTTTAGTCCACAGCACAGAACTATGCTGGGCATCACCATGGCAGCCCTAATACACCCTGTGTCAGGTAACTTATTTATTATTTATATTACTATAATTATACTAAGAACCTTTTAAATGGCTGCAGTTACAGCATTATAGCTTGTCCCCCTTCTGTGAAAATCACTAGCTACTAATACATAGAGGATATACGCACATTAGGAGATTGATACATCAGTCATTGCCACTAGTAAAAACCTAGTTTGCTTTAGAAAGAACCTATTTCATAGAAGAACAAATAAAGGCATGGCTACTGCAGGCTGCTCCCAGAAATCCCTACTGTCTTTCACTTTGCTTTAGGTTTTCTTCATTGATTCACCACAGAGCTGGACTGCAGCACTAGCATAAGAAAATCTGGCTTCCAATGGAAATCATTTGAGAAAGCTGGGACCAAATGGAAGCAGGTCAGGATGAGGAGGTAGGGGCAGAACTTTAGTCTTCCAGTAGGTCTGAGGCCAGACAACAGCACCCCATGTAGACTGCCACAAGTTTTCCAGGTCTTAAAGAAAGGTAATTGTAGATTCTGTTTACCCTCATTTTTCACTTTTATCAGCATTGCTTTTCCAAATAGCTGCTAACTAAATTCTGAAATAAAAACGTGTTCCTTCTTTTTTTCCCTACAACTTTTCCCATCTCCCCTCTATTAATAGGAATATCTCAGTGCAGGCACCATAACAGCATAGCAGGGAGACTGGACTGCAAATATGCCAGTTCCAATTAATAGCACATTCAGTAGAATGAAGCCCTGTGATATTACTGTTCATATTATAGTTACATTTATGGATCCTGGCCAAGACTGTGCTCATGTAGTACTGGGAAGCCTATAAAGGAGGAACAATCTCCACCTAGGTGAGCTCAGGAGATGTTGAAACACGTCAGAGAACCCCAGACAAGTGCATTGGCCTCCATGGGGCAACAGTCAGAGCTACAGCAGAACCAAGAACACAGCAACTGTGTCCATGTCCCAGTCTGATGGGTCATCCCACTGTTCACATTGCCCCAAGGCAGCATTTCTTAGTCTGCATCAAACTCTGATACAGGATTTTTCAGTCCATGTCTCAGCCTGTATTAAATTTGGGTATTTTTTGGTAAATTCCACTTGGAAATGTTTTCTAAACCCCCAAAGTGGAATTTATTCAGCAACAAGAAACTTTGAACTGCAATGGCAAATGCTTATTGCAGTGTTTATGATAACCTTTTATGCTAAAAATAGCTCTTGTAAACAGGCTTTGATTAATTCTCACTGTCAGGATGTGCACTGTTCCCAAGTTTAAGAACACTTTTTCCGTAGATGCTTGCTCATTTCCTTCAGTCCATCCTCTTGAAACAAGCCTGAAGGCTCAAAAATCAGGGTCTCCTTACAAGGAATAACTGCTCAGGTATAAACAGCACCTAGCACACAGCTTATACTCCCCTGGGTTAGGATCTGACTCAAAGGGGCCTTTTCTGGTCAGTTCAGAGGTAAAGAGTGATAAAAAAAGGTTTATACTGGAGGTCACATCATCTCCTCCACACAATTCTCATAGCTTTGTCTCTCTTATCCTGGATCCTACAAATACCAGAAAGTTCCTTATGTTTTGTGCATAAAAGACATGAGGCTATAGCTGCCATTCCGGAGAGGGCTGTAAACACTGCCTGATGCCGGCAGGCATTAGGGAATATCTAACAGCAGCTCCATCCTGCCCCAGAGAGAGCAGCCTTGAGCCAGACTTGTCTCTTCCTGGTTCCTTGTTTTCCATCAAAGGAAAGCAACTGATTTTTTTCTTTCCTTTCTCTTCTTGTCTTGACAGGGCAGCACATCCTGTTCAAGGGGATATTTTCAATGTGGTCAATAAAAGCTTTCAGTTTAGATACATCAAGAAAAAGCTACTCTTAAGCTTGAAGCTTCCTGAAGAGCTCTTATCTCCAGGCGCACAAGCAACTTTGATAAAGAAAACACTTATGTTAGTGTTGTTTTAATTGCACAGTTTATATCTAGCCAAATCATTCAGATGCTGCTTTGAGTCCTGCAGCCATCAGTGTTGAATGGCAAGACACAGCACCCCCATCAGGCTTCCAGTGTCCTGTGGGACCTTGTGGCACAGCTTCCCAAAGAAGGGACATCACTTTAAGCAGCCAAAGCACTCAGCACCCAGCTCCACTCCCATTCCTGCCAGCACGGTTGGCACAAAGCTATTTTCCCAGTTTAATCAAAGCAAACAAGTAGCCATGCTATTTTTAAAGCACTGTTTTATGCCACAATGGTCTGAGATTAGATGCAGCTTGTCCAGACATTCAAAAACAATGCCCACAACATTTCTCCCTATATCTTGTCCTCTCCCTTAAAAGCCTGGAGAACAGCTATTTTTTCCCTTCTGCTCCCTGCTGGCTTTCCGGCTCTGTTGTCTCCCTCCCTTGAAACAACTTCACAGTGGCTTCCTCATGGCCTCCCTTCTCCCAAACAACTTCCCGTCTGCTTCCTTGTTCCCTCCCCATTTCTGCTGCTGTCTGCCTGCACAGGAGCAACTCCCTTCCAGCTTCCTTTGCTGGACCTCTGCGCAGAAAAGACACCCTGGTGACCACACAATTGGGATGGGATGAAAGAGAGCTGATAAAATTATGTTTGCCTGATTAGCTTGACTAAAACAGTCTGCAGTGCTGGCACACAGAAACTCACTGGTACCTGTAATGCCTTCAGCATCAATGTGGTCCAAAGGAGCACTTCAAATTATGGGTGCCACACGCTAACGCCTATACAGGCTTAGTAAAAGTGATTCTCTTCCTCATAGCCAGACAAAAAGAGACTGAGTCAGCCTTAACAACCATCATGATGTTAGCTGTTAACCAAGAGAACCATTCTTTGGCAAAATACAGTTATTTCTCTCTTCCCATCTATCAATCCCCAAAAAACCATTAGGCTAATTTACTAGCTAGACTACAGACTAACAGGCAACAAGTCCTGCTATCAGTTTTCTGACTATACTAAAGGACATAAGATCCAAAAGGTCCACTAGCGATAAGCATCAAACTGCCTATTTTCAGCAGCAACGTTATGGGATCAAAACCTTTCCTTAAAACAAAGATCAGCTCTAAATTTATCCTGAACATTTGAATGTCATGATGGCAAAAATGTTTTATGCCAACAGAATCAGAGGACATCTTGAAAAATATTTAAGATGAGCATAATTAAATGATATTTCTACTTCGCATTCCAATTGTACCATGTACTGTTCTGTGCACAACATGGAAACAGTATTATAAAGCTATTGTTTCAGTTTGCTTCCTGTGATACTAATCTCAATCAGGCCGTCAGACGAACAGCCTGCATTTCTAAATGTTAAAGGCTTCCTCTCCAACATTCCCACACAGAATTGCCTACTGTGAAAATCAAAGGGAAACGTGTTACTAAGTAAAGCAGCAACTTTTATAAAGCAAAACCTGGTATTTTTTACCCTTTTGAACTCTGAGATATACAACCAGCTATTTCCTATTATGATAGGATACAAGGGCCAAGCTTGGGCCCTGCAATGCCTGCAGGAGACGTGCACCCTGCAATCCTGAAGCTGAGATTTTCAGAGGCACGTAGCAGGAGAGCTCTCAATGAAGGCTCAGATTCACAGGCTCTGCCATTCACCTGCTGGGAGAATGTGGGCATAGATTTCCCTAGGTCTTGGCTTCCTGACAGATAAATAATCATTATGCAGACAGAGCTAGTAAAACAGCCCAAGTTACACAAGTGAAAAGCCCTATTCCGAGTTGAGGAATAATAGGAAGGGGCATGAGACACTCAATGCCAGCGGACTGAGGCTGGCACATTGCCTATGGCCGTCTCTGAAATCCCATCTGGAGCATCAGCTTGCAGAAAGATGAGGATGCAGTCCTGGGAAGGGCCTTGCCCTCTCCACTGCAGGCAAAACTGCCATGAAACACAGAGATGCGCTTACATTTGAGAATCATGGCCAAATACGGATATAAAATGTGGTTTACCTGTAGGTTTTGATAAGAGTAAATAATACATGAGGAATGTGCTAATCAAGGAGTAACTTTTTTCTCTACTACCCTTTCAAGCTGTACTGCAAGCTTATTTAATGACGTACATATACACATACAAATGCAGATGTTATTTTAACGTCCTAATTAATGACAGGACAAATACTCCCACTTAACTCCAGTTTACACTAAGTATGTAGCCCAAATAATCAAAACCATTCCCACAAAGACAACATAAAGCAAAGAGTGGGTCTGCAGGCTGAGGCAGGCATTTGCTTCCCATTCACATTGCAATCCTCCACCTCCCCATTTCCCAGTCACCTATCAGACATGACACAGCTCCTCACCAGTCAAATGAGGCTCCTCAAATGCAACACTGAATTAATGGCCAGATTCTAGTCTACTAAACATGCAGGTGGAATGGGGGGCAGCTTTGCCTGGGGCTTAGAAAGGGTCCAGAGCAAAAGCAAGAACAGCATGGACAGGCATCACACAAGCAGAGTTCCCATATTGCTTCGCACTCTCATCAAGATGTGTGGGCAGCAAAACCCCTTCATCTGCAAGACTAAAGCTGTATTGAAAACCTATACCCTCAAATCAGATGGCATTGTAGTGAAAGCCAGTGTCCTTAAAGACCAACATCCTTCAGAAGCCCACAATCAGAGATAAAGAATCTAATTTAAATGAGAAGAATACAAACAGCAGATGAGGTTTTCTGGCTTGAGTTCTTCCATCTCTGTGTATTCTCATGAGCAAATAATACCAAAATAATCCAGAAAAATCAATCTCTTTAAAGTACTTTAAGTTCAATTCCTCAGAATGAAAGCACTGAAGATTTTGAAACCCTTATCTACATCTCCATGCACCCATGGACAAATCTGCATTTGTCTAACTCCACAAACTTTAATGAGAAGGCTTATTCCACATTAGTATTTAGGCTGAGGAAGTGCATCAGATTTACATCTAAGGAAATAACTTTTGGTGGTACTTCCAAAAAATGTAAATCAGCTACATGAATCACATTGTTTTTCAAACACTGTCACAGAAAAATCATATAACTATGTACATATATGAATATTATATACATATATTGAGTTGTCTTTACTATCAAATGATAGTCTAAGCTTTAACACTGCAGAAGCACTAAAACAAATGTTCTCTTTGTAGATATTTTTCCTCACTGAAAAATATACATGTAGATGAAAAGTTCACTTTAATCTTAGCAGTTTGCAGGTGAGCAATTATATTTTCCCAATGATGACAGCATCAAACTCTTATATGTATACATATACACACATTTATATACTTTGTTTTTTTACAGCCCTTCTGAAGTTTGCTTTTCCTATGCTTTGTCAGTCTCTAATTCATGCCATATAAATATTTGAATAGCCAAAGCTGTGTTTTTATGAGAAAGTTAACAACACATTGGCTTGGTGTACGGCACTTTCAACAACATTTACCTCTTTACGCAACTTCTTCAAGTATTAATGACATGATGAAATCAGAGATGATTTCCAAACACTGCTCAGCAAATAAACTCTTCTTTCCACAGAAGTTAAAGTTAAAAAGACATATTCTATAAGCTAAGACAGAAATACCCACATTTTATACAATAGTTTTAGCAGAAGCCAAAAAGGCTACAAAAACTACAGAGCACTCAGAAACAGGACTGAGTTTGTCTCATCTTTCAGCCTAACCAGCAACAAGCCAACAGCAAAGCTGTCCACAAAATGAGACACTTCCTAATAACATTTATGAAAGTAATTATGTTATGACTCAACTTTTCTGAAGAAAGGAAGCACAATCGTGACCTTATTGGGAGCTTTGCTGTTAATTAAGGAAAGGATGAAATTTGGGGGTTACCTCTCACAGACAATGCAGGCATTGTTTGGTTAACGTATTCTTGATACCTACAGGTCACTGTGTCAAAGTTCCCCCAGAAACTCCAGTTGCTTTCATTGATCTCACAGGCTACTCAAACCACAGATTTCCAAAGTGATTATTCAAACACAGGTGAAAAATAAGAATATTGCTAATTTTGCCAGTTTACACATGATAATGATGCTGGTTCCCTGGTTCACGTTTCTTACTAGTCCAACATGAACAAGATTCTGATTACATAGAATCCATTCACATTGAGTCTTTAAAAGTTGTTTGCTTTAGTTATGTCATAAACACCTACTACTCATTGCCAACATATAGCAAGAACAATTAGTTCTTTTGAAGAAAGTATTGGACCTGCAGAACTTCCCAGCTGCCTTTTGGATGTGCTTGGCACAAACATGTTCGCCACACCAAAACAAATTTACTTGTTTCAGCTTTGAGGCTTAAGGTATATGTTTGAATTCTGAATAAACTTAAAAGCATAAAATCTTGTAATTTTGAGAGGCAAAATTGCACTAGTTGTTATTTTGGTAACGAAGACCTTATATGACTGATATCACTGATGTTTTGGACCTGTTGGAGTGAGTCCAGAGGAAGGCCAAGAATATGCTCCAAGGGCTGGAGCACCTCTGCTTGGAAACAGGCTGAGAGAGGTGGGTTGGTTCAGCCTGAAGAAGAGAAGACTCCTTAAGGGGAGACCTTAGAGCAGCTCCCAGTGTCTACGGGGGCTGACAAGAAATCTGGAGAGGGGCTTTTGACAAGGGCACATAGTGACAGGACAGAGGGGAATGGGTTTAAGCTGAAAGACAGTCGATTTAGACTAGATATAAGGAAGAAATTCTTTACTATGAGGATGCTAAGGTCCTGGCACAGTGTGCCCAGAGAAGCTGTGAAACCTGGCAGTGTTCAAGGCCAGGTTGGATGGGGCTTGGAGCAGCTTGGTCTAGTGGAAGGTGTCCCTGCCCATGGCAGAGGGATTGGAGCTGAATGTGCTTTAAGGTCCCTTCCAAGCCAAACCATTCTATGATTTTCTAACCCAATTAAAATATACATAATTCTGTTGGAAAACAACCCATCAACCTATTTTTAAATCCAGTTGTATTCTCACAACACAAGCAGTTAGGTCCTGTTCTCACCTTAGGACCTTGTACTGAGAGAAGAACATACACAGTCTTACCAGGCTGCCATCAGCTAGCAACAATAACTTCATATGGCCAGATCTTACCTGAAGACAGCAGCTTGTGGGTGCGCAGGAAACTGATTGCCAGGCGCATGATGGATGCCTTGTCCAGGTGGGAACTGATGTTGTGGGGCAGGGGCAGTTCATGTGCCAGTTCATAGAAAACTTCGGTCTCTTTGCTTCTTCTGCATCTTGCTGCATCTCTTGATTTCTCCTTCCTCCGCTCAGAACTGCTCCTGGTAGGCAAAGAATAGAGAGGAAAAAGTGTTTCTTCAAGTGCAATTTGTGACCTAAGAGAAGAATTTACAAGAGTAAATCTTCTCAGCAATGAATGAATCCATTATGTCAAGTGATTTAAATATATTGACTAGACTAATATCTATTTGCTCCTTTAAAAATGGGAATTAGGAGAGGACTGCCACAGCTGGGAAAGGCTCTGATTCTGTGCAGGTCAGCCTTTGGACTCCCTAAACCCCCATGGAGTGTAATAGGATCAAGATCTGCTTTAGGTGAGAGATTCAATGTGAAATATCATACTATTATTCCTGGAATTCAGGAAATAAAAAAAATAAAAGTTTTGGGGTTTTTTTTTTTTCAATCTGTATTAATTTACTTGACAAATATTCTGGGATGAGGTAACAATCCATTTTAAAGCTGGAACAATTACAATACATGGGGATGTGTCATAGTTATTTCAGTGTCAGAGTTTCTATGGCTGTATCCCACATCAAAATCAAAGTAGTAATAGGGTATCAAGCTGTGTTTGTATATCCAATTCTCTCAGCAATTAATCCAACACTACTCTGGAAAAACACTTTCTTGACCACGAAGGTTACCAAGTGGGAGAGAAAATCCTGCTACTTGCAAGAAGCCCTCCTTTGTAGAGGATATTCTAATTAAATTGTCTTCTCTCCATTGTCTATGAAAATAGATTCCTTCTTGAGTAAAATAATGTGACCAATAGAGCCAGCGGTCTTCAAAGTCCACAGAAAAGAGCAGGAAATAAAGGAGGGGAAGACATTTTACAAAGCAAGTATGTAAAATTACACCACTGAGAGACATAAAGCTAAATTTAATATGCAAGATACACAAGGGATACATTTATAATGGCTCTGGGACAGGACTGTTTTAAGAGGGAGCTTCACTGACTTGAAGATTCTTTTATCAAGTACAATTCTCATTTCAGAACATGAAGAACCTGAATCCATCAGCTATATCAAACCCATGTAGCTCTGCCAATACTACAAGTGTCTTTCACTTGCATGAGCTGAGGTTTTGCATCTTGGTCATGTCAACACAGAATATATTTCTTTCCAGGCAGACTCCTGCAATATTGTACCAATGCAAACAGAATGAGCACAGGACAGGGTGTGGAATACATCAGCCCTGCTGGTTTTGCTGTTGTGGCTGCACATTCATTTCTAGAATCACCAGCAGCATCTCTCCGTTCTCAAGGCTGCCTAAAATTGAAGCAGTTTATAACCTGCTTTTTTCAATGTCAGTATATAAAAAAGGGCCTATAAAAACGGATCAACAACAATAAAGTCCTATCAAAACAGGGTATTCCAATAAATATATTCTTTTGTGTGAAGATGATGAAGAAAACATCACACTACTAGAAACTGGTCCAATCACGACCGGTCTCATGTAAAACTGCATAAGATAGGAGGAGAGTATTAATACATAGCAATGTATTCTAAACAAGATGACCATTTCTAGAAGAGCTAGACTGCCTGCAAAAGATTCTAGCATTGAAGCCATAGGTGCCTTCATAAATTAGAAATAAGGAAAAATAGCCAGGGTGTGTTCTGAATGCTAAGAGTAAAGTTATAGTACAAGCAAGGCTGAGCATTCAATATCATCATCCAGAGCAGGAACGTGCACACAACACATCAGTAGGGCCCTCATGCTGCAAAACACGTGAAGCTTGGCATATGCATAGGGGTCAGATAGGTGCTCACCAGATGGTGTGCTAACAGGGCAAAGGGCCTCATAAATGCTTACAGTATCTCCTCAAGATCCATGGCCTGCCCTCAGCAACCTCTTTCACAATGATTTTGCCTGAGGTGGATATTTTCTAGCACTGCATCTGTTACAGGAGGCACGCACGTGAGGAGACCCACACACACTTCAGTACATAACGGCAGGATCCAACTTTGATAATGACTTCAGGGGCATTGCTGGAGCAGGCACCAACCCACGCAAGTTTGAATCCAATGGATCAGATATTACAAGGTGACTCTAATGCTTTACTTCTCTCTTTGCCAAGAAAGTCATACTACATCCATGTAGAAAAGAAGTCCCTTCATACAGCTGTCTGAGAAGGTGCAAGAGAAAACGCCCCGTGTCCTCCCAGTCTTCTTAGTTTCTAATTCTACTGATGAAATAAAAGAGTAGAAACAAAACCAAACCAAACAGAACAAAATCTACACCCCAAGATTTGCAAGAATTTCCAATTGCAAAACCTGGAATATTTAACTTGACCCATGAATACTCAAGCTCTGCTCTAAATCTGGAGCCCACAGTTTTCACATAAGAATCAGCCTGGACAGAACAAGATCCAATCCCTCCTCGTTTAAGTACAAAACTCGGGTTACCAAGGCCAAAGCCATGTAGCAACTCTGCAGTAAAACCGGGTTGTATAAGGCAGGGTCTCTCATAACACTGCTCCAACCACAAAGAAGAATACTTGGTTTTGCTAAACTCTGTAGATGCAATTTCCAAGTGTGGCTAATGAGATGAGCTGGTTTCATTAACCACGGGATGCTCAAGGTTTCTAATAACTGATGCTATGAGCAGGGAACAGCTTTTCCCCCCTGTGCTGCAGATGCTTTCACTCACTCCTGACTGCCGGGCTCAGTTTCTCTGCAGAGACACATCATCTTTCATTACACACCGCACAGCCCAAGAGCTTTCTCACATCAGAAAACAAGGGGAGGAATCGGCCTGCCCAGTGGCTTTCAAAGGACTTTCTTGCTCACCCATTATCGCTTAAAGCAAACAAACAGTTTGCTTGTTAAGCATTTCCCCCATGGCTTCCTGCACCTCAATTTTCCTCCCAGCCTTTCCTCACTCAGCACACCCTCAGGTCACGTTGTTAGTGTAGCCAGCCTAGTACAAGCACAATGAGAGATTGCCCCACACAGTTTCTCCCCCCAAGTCAGAAGACATCTTCGCTTGTGTGTTCTCCTTCCCAAGGACACCCATGTCCAAGAGGGTTGTTCTGTGCTGACTCATCTGGTTGCAGGAACCTCCAAAAACTGGAGTTGAGTGACAGGAATCAGCTAAAAGTAGTGTTCTCCTATTGCAGGCCATTAGTTCTCTGCAGTCACCCCTACTGTAGCTACAGGAGTAACATTTCACCCTCAGCAAGGCTGGACTGCCCACAGCTACAGCATGAAACTCTATGACCTGCCCTCTTGAAGGCCAGGAAGAAAGGCGGACACTGACTCCTCTTCACACATCATTAGGGCAATAGAGAAAAGGCCCAGGTTCCAGCTAATTTATGAATCATTCCCTCCCAGCACATAAACCACCCACTTATGTGGCAAAAGAAGAGCACATGTGTGCGTCACTGCTCGGGGAAAGTGACGCAAGCAGAAGCAGGAACCTCGCTCACCCTAACCTGTGTCAGATTTAAAATGCAGAGGGGAGAGACATGAGAAAGCCTAATGGGAGCTCCCTGACACTTGTTCCTTCAGGAGCCCTAGGATCAAGCCCCTCAAATATCCCCATTAGCAGGCTGCAACACCCCTCCTATGGAGCCAAGAAACCGAGCTAAGAAACGAGACTTGGGACTCCATCCAGGACTGGGCTATGCACAGGGTAGTTGGGAAGCTCAAGGAGAAATGGAAGATGCCAATTCCCAGCAGGAACTCTTTGAGGGCTGCTGGATGATGCTCCAAGGCCACAGCGTTTACACACATGGAGACTAAAGGGAATGGAAGAGTTAAGACAGCGCAGGCCCTTGGCCACCACAGAACACAAGTATGGCACTGTACCTCCAGGACAGCTGTTTACATGATTTCCCACTCCCTCCTGGCATGTTTAATTTGCGCTCTGAAAATAGGATTCATGGGCCAACACGTGTGAGCAAAGATGACAAACAACGGGCAAATACTTCAGGTGAAGCTCGTGAAAGTTCAGCAGCAATCCATAACGTACCCAAGAGCCCAAACAACAAACTGGTCCCAACAACGATAACAGGAACAGAGGGCGAGATCCTATCTGCCGGGAGCATCCAAAGGGGTGTTGGAATGCCCTGCATGGATCCAAGAAGCCAGATTCCTATCCCCTTGCTCATCTCCAACAGCCCCTTGCGACACAGCTTCACTGAAATAGGCAGGAATGCCTGCAGAGGAAGGTCTTGTGCACCTGGGGTGAAGATCATAATCTGTCTTTCCAAAGCCTCTCTTACTGCAGGACTGGGAACTCCAGGCACAACAACTTCTTGGCAAAACTTGAAGCCCCACGTAACTGATCTGGCTTAAACAACCTTGCAAAGCTATCATGACAGTGTAGGGGCTGTCTATAGTGCTCACTGCTGCGACAGCTTCAGACTCAGGCAGCTGGGATACATGCTGGGGCAGCCAGCCTGGACTGGGATTGTGCTGCCTGGGCACCCATGGCCCAGACACAGCAGGGATCAGCCCCACAAACACTGGGGTAAAGAGACCACCCCCAACATACAGCATCACTCACTGGTCTGGAATACAGTCAAGCACCCATATAACCCTTCTTGGCTCAGCAGACAGGGACTGACTTGAGGTCTCAGTCCAGTTTCCACCAACTGTGACCATACTCTCTGCAATCAGAACCCCACCAGTACTTCATCACCATCACAAATCCCTGCCACCACCTCCACCCATACATCTCCCTGGTCCTTCCCACACACATTACCCCATCAAAGCCCTTGGTACCAGGTGATCAGCTTCAGAAATCCTCCCTGCTGTTGAGGACATCGTGGGCCTCCTTTAAGCTTGCCAAGGTAGCAGTCTTCTGCTCTGGGTTTCGCTGCTCTCAACAAGTCCATGTGGGACGATACCTTGGTTGTGTACACACACGCTTGTTTAAGACTAGGCAGCACAGTAATTGCACTGAATTACACTCCCACCTTGTAGGCTCCAGATCACAGAAGCCTTTAGAGAAATTGTAATCCACACCTTGCATAAAACCACCTGGTAGCCCTCACTCATAGGTATGTACTGCACAGCACATCCTTACACTTTGAAATACACAGTTCAGATTCACTCGCTTGAGTTTACTTCACTATTTCAGTGACCCTTGGACTTCAAACTGCCATGTATACAGGCTAGTAAAACAACCAGTATATGACTTGATATCCAGCGGCTGGTTATTGAATGTTTCTAGCTCTGGTGCTTTAAAAGTCAAGAATCCATAGTTAATGAAGCTGTCACATGAAATTTCTTTGCTCACTTTCAATGGTTTACAGGTAAGGATTCAAATGTTACAGGTAAGGATTCAAATGCTACCTTGCAGGACAAGAAAAACACATTCTAAGGGTGCAAAGATAAGAAAATACTTTACAGTACAAGTAAATGGAAAAAAAAAATCAGATGCTCAGCAGAAAAAATATGTTCCAATTCAAGGCTGTAAAAACCCAATAAAAATACTTTTACAGGCAGCACTATCTTGGATAACAGCAAAGATTTATTTCCACCTAGCAAATCCATTTTTTGCTGCATGTTTACATTTTGCTCCACTTTCTGCTCAGCAAATGCCTCACTGATCTGAGCCAGGAGGGTATCTGAAAAGGAGTTTCGCTGCCTGTGAGGCACTCCATAGCTATCTCAGAACCACACTGCCTCATGGGCCCAGAGATGTGCGTGCAGACACCAAGCAGCCAGCAGTGATACTTACCTAGCCTTAAGATTCCTTCAAAAAGCATTTGTAACCATTGAACCTGACAAGCAGCAGTCTACTCTGGATGGCACGCTGGGCTTTGGAAAGACCCCTCCACCATTCAAGTGATAAAAGTGACCATCATTAAACAAAAAGGACTAGAAACAGCAATTTACTCACCCCATCAGGAACTTGGGCCAAACTATGGCAGCTGAGAATGAAACTCATACAACAGTGGCATACAGATCCCTCTTTTCATCTCCTTCCAGGGCAATTTCTCCCAAAGGCTGAGAAGACCTGAGATGCCCAGGTTCAGCACACCAGCAAGAGCCATAGGAAGGGGAAGGATGCAAAGGTGTTATTGAACAGAGGGGAAAAAAGGCTTGAAAATCTGTGGAGAGCTCATGGTGGACAAGTGCTGGAGCATGTTGGGATATGGTACCAGTACACAGACAAAACACAAATGACGCCTAAATGGGGAATTTGCTAATAGAGGAAATGAGAGTTTGAAGGTAACAAGAAAAGCTACTAACAGAAAGGGCTATTACAAAAATAAGGAAATGAAATACCTTCCACCCTTCCTTTAAAGCTGCCCTAACTTACAGTAACTCCCACCAACTCCTTGGTTCGATTTGGGGATTTCTTGTTTCTGTATATACCAACTAAATAACAAATCACTGCTAGGGTAACAAAGCTCAGCATCTCCTGACGTATCAATGCATGATGCGATTCTTTCCTCTAAGTTTAAAACCAAGACAGGAGGCAGGAAAAGGAGAAACGGGAGTGTCTCAGGAACAGATGAGGGAAGAGTTCTTGTTTAAGGGCAAGAAACAGTTCTGTTCTTATTAGGCCTCTTCAAAGGATGTTTGGCACAACAATAATGGACTTGGCTAGTACAATTAGAGTATCAAGAGATGAGGCCTGAGTGAATACCAACCTTGTGGTGTCTTTGGGCATATTTACAATCCACTAATTCCACATCACCTTAGGACCACCACAGCTGATGGTAAACAGTCAGGGAAAGGTTTTCTTGAGTGGGAGACACATCAGCTGGTTAGACAGGATAAATTCCATAAGAACTTTAAAACCACGTGCGAGACTGACTTCTCCAATGCCTGAAGCTCTGATGGTACCTTTAGTCTTAATAATTAAGCCAGACTGGATTTGTATCTTATTTATTTTCAAGAACATTCCTGGCATTTATCTCTTATAGAAAGTGGGGCTGAGACAAAAAATATTACATAAAACTATATAGTTTTGAAATGCTTGTACCACTAGCATCCTTTTTATACCACTAGCTGCATTTATTGTAGCTACTAAAAGAAACCCACTTTGCACCTGCAATTTAAAGTATCATTGTGAATACTGAAGTTGTCACAGCAACTAAATAGCACTTGGGGAGTTCAATGTTGAAAACCTTGCTGAGGTTGTAGGAGTGCTTTATTTTTCTTTAAAGCATTTATGTTCACAATATGTCACCAGAGCCTGATAAATTTAATCACAGTAAGCAAAACAACGTCTACAGGATTTATGTTCTACCATTTTTTCCTCTAGTTTTATGAGTACCTTGAACCAGAAAGATAAGTATTAGGATTTCAGCAGCCATTAATCTGGTCCTGGATTATTTTACGATGCTGTGAGTGCAGCCTGTCCTGCAGTCACCACGCCAGTACGAGCCTGGTACCTGGGAGGACGTGCCAAACATGCTGCTCTTAGGGCAAGGCACAGCCCAGTGGAACTGCATGAGGCTCACTCACAGTGTGCAGAGGTGCCAGGCTGCTCTTTGATCAGCAGTTGGAGCAGATAGAGGCATTGCCTTTTTGCCTTTTCAACCCAATCCATTAGGGATAGATGGTTGAGTAACTTCTCATCTCTTCATTTGCAGGCAGAGCAGTTTCCTGCTTCATGGCATGCCCAGCAAGCCCCAGTGCTGGTCACAGAAGGGGTCAGGACAGCTCTGGACCACCCTTGTAAAGCTGCTGCAGCTCATACTTAAAGCAGACCAGTGAAATAATGAGGACATCTGGAGATAAACAAGCAGCCCAGCATACAGTTAAATCTCAGAGGAGCACAAAGTCATCTAACTCAAGCCTTCCCTCCCAGACTGGTTTTGCACTGCTCTGCTCTATCAAAGACATGGGATGATGGATTTCTTCTCTGCAGCAATTGACTCTTTGATACTAGCCAAGATACCACAACCTTCAGAGATAACCTGTAGACTAAAAAAAGCCCATCACCAAACCCACTAAACAATACAACAGAAAGGATTATTTTGGCACTGGACAAAATTGAACTTGCTTTCAAATCAGCAAATTATGGGGGGTGATAAATGTACCACTCCGATTGTCTCCACAGTTTCCACTTACACATCCAGGAGTCCCTGCAGTACAGCTAGAGCTAAAATAGCACCACAGAAGTGGGGAGAAGGTTATGACAATGCACAACCTGAGATCTCTATCAATGATTTGTGTTTGAGAGATTGCAGATCCTTATCTTGTGGCATTACTTGCAGTAATCACTCAGTTTTGACAGCTAATCTAGAGGTCCCTACATATTGTTGCTCAGGAGCTCAGCAGGTATTGCTAAGATCTGCTTTCAGATAACCCAACTATTTACCTACTCTAAAAAACACATACCAAAGGATGTGCTTTATCTCTTCACCAGCGGGTTAAAGCTAAAGGTGAACCAAGTGCAATCTGAAGGCCAGGGTGGGGTGGGGGAAGCACAGAAATTAACCTCAAAAGCAGGCCCATTTTTCAGATGGGGCAGCAACCACAGCCCAGCCCATACCAAACCACAACCAGCATCATTTATCAACATGGCACAACTGCAGGTAAATGAGGACCATTCTTCAGTTAAGCTTTATTTCAAGCCTAAGGGACAAACGCTGCCATCACAGGACCTCGCTGTCAATGGTATGCACACCTACACTTCAGCCTCAAGCCCACTCAGCTGTAAACAGCTGACAGAGTCACCCTGAACACTGCTGACAAACACAGACTTCTACAGTTTCAGGTTGTGCTACACCTTAGGCAACACCAGCCACCATCTGTGGGTGAAAACCTCCGTGCTCAGCCAGGCTCAGACCAATATCCCATGATATTTTATCTCATTGCACTGGCACATTTGCTGACAGGTTCACACAAGGGGCCTTTGTGGGTAAGGAACAATGAGAGAGGCGCGCACCAGCACAGGAAAATGGGTGGTGACCACCAAGGGTTGGAAAAAAGCCTCTTTCAAAGGAAGGTCTTTGAAAACATTCATTACACCCCACCCAGTTGTTTTTATGTACTGAAATATTGTAGTGAAAACAACACAGGGAAAACAAACAGCCCACCCTTCAATATGTTGTACGTTCTTCAACCCCCATGAAGACATCAGCAACCCATAAAGCAGCCGCAATCTTCACCAAGCAGACTGTATAAGACATCTGCACGCATCCACTGAAACCTCCACCATCGCCTTTCTTCTCACATGCATCTCCATACTTCTCTAAGCTGACCCAGTGGGATCATTTAATTTACTAAGTAAAGTAATCAAAACCTAAAACTGCATTGGCTGGTAAATACATGAGAGTGAGCATTTATAGAGATCATAAAGTAAACGTAATGCCACAGTTAAACAAGTTGCTATATAGAACAGCCCTCCACAGTGCATTTAAGCTGTGCATTTGTTTGGGGTTTTTTCCCTAATTCTGCCAATTAAAACAGTAGCTAGAATTAATAAAATATTTAATACAGAAAGCTGAAAGACAGAAAAGAGCAATAAAGACAATCCATAATGAAATGGGTCACTGATATCAGGAGATTGTTGAAGACTGGAGGCCGTACCCTCACACCAGCTTGTCTCCATCACAACCAGCAAGCTTACCAACAGATCAAGATTAAGCAGGTAACCCTCCCGCCAGTCTTGGGAACACAAAGAGAGCTCCTTCTCCTAAGGCTATGGGCTGCTCTGTGATGATGCCCTTCGCCACAAGTTCAGTGTACAGACAGCAGTGCATCTACGAAAGAAATTCGGACACTGCTTCAAGCACAGGGCCTCTGTGTTGTATGCGCTAAAGACAGCAGTGGCAGCACTCACCAAGGCTAAATGAAAACGTTTTGCCACCTTTAGAGAATGCTCAAAACAACCATTAAAATTACTCTGTGCTGTTGCCTGTTAATAACCCAAGCCTGGTCCTCCCGAAGTGCCAGATCTTCCAATAATACACTTAAGAAAACAGCCCTTGCGATAAAGGCTTTATGAAATAAAGTTGACCCTTGTTTACTTTTTGGGCCTCAATCATTTTAATGCACACTTGATTATGATGGAAGTTTATGGTTTCTCCCTCTTCATCTCTTGGTAACTTGTAGCCATTCACAGCAAGGAGGATATGCAGAAAGACAGATTAAACAGCCAGTTCTTTGGCAAGCAGGGAATAATAATTCTTGAGAATAACAGCACAGACACTAAATTTTGATCATTCCATATAACACAGATTGCTCCACTTCCTGCAACATGACCAAGTGCAGACCATGAGAGTCAGGCTACATTTCTTGCCCTCTGGGATGTGAGTTTTGTCTGTTCAAACATCCCTGGACACAGCTCATTCTTAGTTCCTCCTTTCTTTTCGAGGGGCTGTTATTTTATACAGTAGCTTTTGAATTGTCTGTCTCCCTTTAATTAACTTACTGGGTAAACTGGAATAGTGATAACTTTGCATGCTGCCATTCCAAGTTCCCAGTAGCATTTAAGTTTGTCACTTGAAGTCAATAAAAAATTGACTATTCATAGTGTAAACTGGGGTAAATTGTATTCTTCTTTTACAAGGGAAAGGATTGAAGCAAATGGTCAGGCTACTTCAACCACCTACCCAGACAACCAACAGTCACTTCAGCAAAGCTAGGCAATCCCTCTAAATTCACAGCTAAAATCAGAGGCTGGAGTGATGTAACTTGGGGCAATCACTGCCTTCTCTCTGCACCCCCAATCTCCTACCTTCAGCTCCTAGCAAAGCCCTGAGGAGCCTTCTTGCTGCTGACCTGCCTTCTCTGCACCTGCTGCTGCAGTAGAAGCCAGAGGGACATCGAAACTCCAGCACTTGAGGAGGAAACAGCCGTGGCCTCTCCACACTCAACTGCAGTATTCCAAGTATTCTAACAATGAAGGCTTGGTTCTGTTGGGAAATGGCCGCCAGCTCTTCTGGCATCACCTGAGTAATTACTCTCTAAACACAAACGTTCAAAGGGAACTAGTGTAAGGGCAGCCTGTGGTGCAATACAAATTAACTGGATGCAGTCTTTCTCTATTGGTGTGTCTTACTTGTTTCCTGTCCTGCTACTGCCCACTCACTCCTTCAACTCCTATGCATCTACAACCAAAGGATGGTTACTCTAGACAAAAAGATGGCGATAAGTGGGAAGCAGCAAAGCTTGGAAGCCCTCAGTGTGTGTACAAAGGCCAAATCTCACGGCCATATTTCTTTGTATTTTCTGGGTTTTACTTCAGAACTGTGAATGAACTTATCAGTATTTTGCCATATTTCCTGCTAGAGCTTTTATTCCCCTAGAAATTAAGCAAACAAGGCACACACACATATCTTTGGCCTGATTCTCATGCTCGTCATAGCCCATCACCCCAGGAGAGCGGGAGGCAAAAGACTAAGAACTAATAAATTCTGTTCATGACAAAGGTAGGTAGGTAAAACTCGGTTCTTCCAGAGGAACAGCTAGACTTTTTTGCTTAACTTGATACAATTCACAAGCTTGTTAAGCTTATTTAACAAGAAACACATTACAATCACGAAGGTCTTGGCCATCTATTGGAACTCTGCATCTGTCAGGGTGTGGTACCTCAATATTTCACTGTTCTGATTCTAGCTGTATAGCAGCCAAAGTCCTGACAAGAAAGCCCACAATGCACATGCTGAAATGCAAGCGGCTGTGTCAGTACATGCGCAAGGGGTTACAAGAGTTACAAAAACCAGATGGTACTTCCCAAGGCAGGGGCAAGGTTGCTCTCATCCATTTAGAGCTGAAAGTCTCAGGAACTACCAATGCTGTTTTATAAGGTCACCTTGTGCTTCTACAGCAGTTCTTGGAAAATACAATTTCTATTCTTCCTGTCCTTTGTTAAATTAAATAACTTAATCAAGCAAACTGCACAATTGCTTGGAAAAATTATGGCTTTCTCAGGAGAAGCAGAAAGAAAAGAAGCCACATTCACTGCCAAAACTGATGACTTTGTTATTAGAAAACACAACTGGAATGGGTATGGAGGCCAAATATGAGGTACGCTGAGAAACAACCACACTGAGAAACAACCCTACCCTAAATTCTGATGCAGAAGAGGGATGAGGCAAGCACAGAGAGCACCATGTACCCGTTGTTGATAAAAGCTGTATCCAAAAGGTAACATCTCTTGTTGTGTTAACATGTTCTTTTGAATTGTATTTGTATGGCAGTACAGTTGGCTACGTTTGTACAAAACATGCTGCTATGGCCAAGAGTAGGTATAAAAAGGATTTTTATCCCTTCACAGACAGGGAAAGAAAAAGGAAAAGAGAAAGTTCTTTCATACAGCACACAGGACAGGGATAAACATTTAACTCTCTTACTGAAACAGCTGTACATTGATGTGAAATACCAAGAAACCTTTATAATGCAATGCAGATGGAAAACAACAGTAATAATAAAAGAGCAAGGCGTAGCACATCAAGTGCAGTCCTAAACTGCAGCAATACAATTCAATGCTAACACAATTCAGATGAATACACCCATTTGTATGCATCCTATTAATTTTATTCTTGATGTTTTTAAAAAGCAAAATCTTACTCAAAATTGAATGGAACTATTGCCAGTATCAACGTTCCCCCTTGTTTCTATTCTCACTTCCTCACACAAGTAATGCAATTCCACCATTGCTGACCCTGCCATTACTCTGAAGGAAACTTGAAAACATGGGGGAGAAAAAAATCTCCAAGGACTCTAAAGAAACAACAGTCATCAGTAGAACAAACCCACTGAGTGAACATTTCAGCTGCAGTTTCTCCACCTAGAGGGGTCCAATACCTCAGATCATTAACTAGGAATCAAACAGGCAATTTTCATTAATAATACTAAATAAAGCTTTATCTACCAATAAATAACACTATCAACTCAATGAAGTTTCAAGTCAGAGTGCAGGTTGGGTGTAGGCCTGTGCACTGCAGACACAGGGATTATTCACTAGGATTACAGCATGTTTTATTCAAATCCCGAATAAAGACGTGTTTCCCCAAAGCCCTGGCTTACTAACAGCTCTGAGAGGAGGATGGATGACAGCATCAAACCTCATCAGTCCAGAAAGGAAGAATGCCAGCAACCTGCCTAACCTGTAGATCAGAGGTTGCAGGATTCACCTGGAATAATACAATTTGAATCTGAGCATTTCTTTAAAAGAATACTCCAGTCAATTTAAGCAGCTTTCAGGGATGGAGAACCAATCTATTGTAACATTCAGTGGGTCATTATACTGGTCAGTCATCTTTCAGGGATGGAGAACCAACCCACTGTAACATTTAATGGGTTGTTCTACTGGTCAGTCACCTTTACCATCAAAACATTTGCACCAGTTTTGTCTTTTTGTCCATAAGAATTAATTTCTTACTGCCTCTTTTTAAAGGTCTGAAGTTATTTGGGGCATATACACATACCAACCCAACACCACTGAACTTTCAGCTTATATTTTCTAGTCTAGAAAATCCCCCAGCCAGCAAGTCTTGCATCACTGATACGTTCTGTGCAAAAACAAAGTGCAAATTCAAACCAAGCATTCAGCATGAGAAAACTTCAGGCTGAGCAGGAAAGAATGCAGAGTTACAAACTGGAGGCTGGCCAGATGGGAGAGGAAAGACAAGAGAAACAAACAAGATAAGCTATGGGGTTTGGGGAGAAGAAACTCCATGCGCAACACACAGCCCCCACCCCACTTCCCAGAAAATACAGTGTTTGGGTCTACTCTTGTGAATGCCATTTCTCCTCCTCCCTTACATACATACCAGGCACAGATCATCACTTAGGTACCTTTGGAATTACACTGTTCACTAGTACTTGCCCTCACACAACTTTGCTGGGCATGAACACTTCTACAGACAAGAGGCTCTGGACAGTAAAACTCAAAAGGATGACTACAGGCAGCAGCTGCAAAGCCTGCTGCTGTGTGACCTTTCCCTATTTTTTACATGAGGACTGAATGCCATGGAGCATGCCCTCCAATTTAGGTTGACTCAACATAGCTTTGCAAAGCCAGTCTCAAAACGTGTCTTTCCCATGTTTTTGGGTGCTGCAGCTATTTCAGTTATCATCTTGAGATGGTAAAGTCTTCACTTCCCCATTCTAGAATTAAAACTAAAAGGGCAACTAAATAGATGGGGAAAACATCTTTGACTTGGGGAGTGGGATGCCCTGTGTTTGGCCCATCAGACTACAACTCCGAGCAGGGATCCAGTACTGACACACATCCACAAACTCAAACAGGGAACCCAAGCACATGAAAGAGAGCAAAAAAAACATCTGAAACACCATCCAAACAATGGTGCTTGTGGTACAAAGGAAGGGAGGACAGTGGGGATACAGCTAGACCAAGACAAAGTCTTCTCTCCCCAGGTCCTCCTCTGGGGGAATCACATCATATGTGTTCCCGGTATGAATCCTCACACCTCACCACATTAACCTAAATGGATTTACCCTGACTTGCACAGATGGGAGATCAGAACGTAGCTCTTCAAAGTAAGTTCTATTTTATGTTTTCTATGTCAATGCAAAAAACCAGGAAATACTTTGCTCTCAGATTCTCCTGTGACATATCACACAAGACCAGCTACCAGTAGGCAGAGACTGTTTGGCATGGGAAGGAACATCCCCATTGCTGCATCAGCTCTGCTGCCTGGCTACCAAGAGAGAAGGGTAGATCTTTAAAGAAGGAAACAGGTAGAAGCAACAGTTTCAGAGGAAGTTAAAACAAGACAATGGTTCTGCATGGAAAAAGTAACTAATAGAATAGACCTGTAGAAAATGAAAGTTTCACAGAACTCCATAAGCCAAGGAAGAATTTCTTGCTAGTCTATAATATAGAACTTCTCATGTGTCAATACAGTTCTATTTCATTATAAAACAATTAATGCAATTATTGAGGAGGATTTGAAATGGATACCTCTTAAATGAAAGCAAGAAGGGCCACTAACATAGCTTCACTAAATGATGTTCTCTACCACACAGAGGCTCAGAAGCATGGAGAGAATTAGAAACCAGATTCTTATCAAACCATCTCTGCAGGAAGTAGATAACACAATTCAGAAAATGGGAGAAAAATTTGGGAGTGCCGTCCACAGATTTAGGGAAAGGGAAAGCTGACAACCAAAATTCCCTTGGGTGCAGAAAGGCTTCAAGAGCATGGAAAATATCTCCAAGCACAGACCTAGAATTAGATAAAGAGAGAAGTGGAGAACTTCTCACCTTACGTGTCTTGCTTCACACAGGGTAAAAGGTGCAAGTGTAGCTGAAATACAGGAACATCTGGACTCTGTTAATGTTATGCAAGCCCTGATCACCTTAATTAACCAAGCTTTGAGAGCAGTCAGAAGGACAAAGATTAATTCTGTTTAGCTCCATGAATAACACTTCCAAGAACAAAAGGGCCCAGCCTGCCCAGTAGCTTGATCAGCCTGATCTATCAAGACAGTGCATCAGAAATAGCCTTAAAGGAGCCACTCCTCGTGCCCACAAGGATACTGGGAAGAAGAAAAGTCACTGCATAAAAGCTTTATAGAACAGATAAGAACCTCCTATTAAGCAGCACCTTCATACAAACACATGACTCTGAATGCGCAGATACAACTCAGTCCTCAAAAACCCCTCTAAGAATAAACCTTACATCAGAATCTATTTTCTGTGTGAAACTCATACGACTGTTTGCTCAGTTACCCACATTCTAGCACTTGCACATACAAGACCACTCCCAGCCCTTCCCAGAAAGGTAGATACTCTCCCGATGAGGACAACTCTCCCTTGAAGAACAATTTCACTTACCAAAACCCCTTTGGCACTGCCTTTTCCAGTTCTAGCCTCAATCAACTTATTTCATGGCTGGTTGTCCAAACGTTTGGGGTCTGACTGCCAACCTAACCTGCCTAAAATGGCTCACTTTCTAGTGTGCTTCTGACACTCACACTGCAGCCCAGAAGGTGTTGAGCACTCATAACCTCCCCCCTGGAGATAGGCTGGAAGTTCAAACAAGAGCTTAGTTAAGGACCAGCCACCCTCAGGATTTAATTCTGCATCTCCATGTGCATTTTTACACCCAGTTTTCAGCAGACAAACCATTTCCCTAAAGCTTGCAATTTTTGATGCATGTTTTCAGTAGTTTTGCGGTCCACCTCTCTATTTCACTCTCAGAAGGGAATAGGGGACCATTTTCTGCAGTGAAGTTTGTTCAACATCCATTTGCACCCACAAGATCGTAAATATGTATGTAAATATGACAAACAGCAGATCCTCTGCATCAACCTGTACATTGGCAATGGCCGTTTCTATACAAGCATCTGTTTTGCTACTCCATTTTACTCACTGATGTTTGTTAACCAGTACGTAAACATGGTGCCAACACATTACACTGCTTTGCCATCCAGTTATGGTGATACAGACTTGGTGTTACTGAAGTTTTACCCCAGTGAAGTTGTGTTTAACATGCCATGAACAGAATCAACTTGTGCATCATAGCTTGCCTGCCTGTTAAAAGCCAGAGTACAGCTGCTACTCTACACTGGTAAGCAGACCTTTGCCACCATGCTTGCAGGTTATTGCTGGTATAACCCCACATTTATAGCAAACTAAGATTTAGGCTTTCTTCCAACATGGCATTATTATTCTTCCATTCTATTAATACCTAATTATTACGCCACTAAAAGCATCATTGAAGGCCATTTGGACCCATTTGAACAGTATTGCAAAAGACCAGCTTAATTATCTGTTCTGCTATAAACACACTTTTAATAGCACTTTTTTTTCCTAAGCACTTTGAAGCTGCAGAGGGAATAAAGCATGACACACAGAACAGACATAATACAGAAGCAAAAGCTCAAAGTATTATAGCATTATAAACTTACAACAACAGTGTTCAGGCACAATAAATATTAGAGCACTTCAGAACAATACCGACCCGTATCATTTACGAGATTAACACAAAAGGTTTTTGTCAGATAAAAGTACTTTACAAAGTTCATACATGTGATATTTTCTCCTGTGTAACACATGAAAGAAAACCCCAAGGTATTTATGCACAATAAAATATTAAAACAATGGTACCTTTGCACATCATGTAAGCATGGGCCCACAAGGAAGTGTCCAACCAGCAGCAACAAGACTGCTCTAGCCAATACTCTGCATAGCTACACAGACAAAAAGAGTTTCCCCAGCTTTCAATGTGCTGTTGTTTAATTTCTGGGGGTAAAGAGCAGGAGTTCATGTGCCTCCCAGACTGCCTGGACCAACAAATCCCAGCTTTCCCAAGGAATACAACCATTGCAGCTGCACAACAAAGCAGCAGTTGGCAGCAGGAGCTGGAGAAGAGTGCCAGAGAACAGGCAGGTTTGTGAAGGATGCTCAGAGGCAAACCATTCAGGAATGTGAGAGGGTAACTGCCCTTGACATTTGCAAACTGGCAAGCACTGTACAGCAGCATCTGGGCTGCAAACATCAAATACATGCAGCTACAGTTTAGCAGTTGCTGCCCATGTAGTCATTCACACCTAAAGGTCTTTAAATAAATACTTTACAAGCTACAAAGGTACCAATGAGCATGCCCAGCTCTTACAAGAAACCATTACCATTCAAAGTACTCTATGGCTAACATCTTCGCCTGGACACTGGCTTCCCGATCAGAAAAGTTATCTGAATTCCAAGCATTAGAATGGCTCAATTTCAACAGAGATAAGGCTGGTTGACAAGGAGATTATGAAGTTTAAATGGTTGTGCATGTGTGTGTACATTT
Source organism: Melopsittacus undulatus (assembly GCF_012275295.1). Classification (NCBI taxonomy): domain Eukaryota; kingdom Metazoa; phylum Chordata; class Aves; order Psittaciformes; family Psittaculidae; genus Melopsittacus; species Melopsittacus undulatus. The sequence continues at coordinate 113,789,321 of NC_047529.1, read as the reverse complement.
ATACATGCACCAACACACAGAGCCCAGAAGGCTGTACATTTGCCTTCCCATTTCTCAGTTTCTGTGAGCAACTGGGACATGACTTCAAATTTCTCTATCTTAAGAGTTAAAAAAGACATAAAAAGAAGACAGAAAGGAAAATATGAGTCTCACCTAAACACAACTCAGAGAACTAAGTAAATTTCACAGTAAATATCATATAACTCATGCTAGGAGTTTACCAGGGCTGCAATGAGATAAACCATTTTCTCGGTTTTCATCATTAGCAGATACATTCCTCAAGTTGGGATAGATAAAATTATACTGATAACTGCTCTTGAAACTGTGTGTACATGCTTTGACTTGGCAATGCTGTAGTACAGAAAAAGAAGGAAAAGAAAAACAGCAGTTATCTCTCATAGTTACCCTGCCAGGATTTATCATACCTATCATTTTATTGCCCTATGAAAAGGCCCTTGCTAGCATGGGAAGGGGAGGAAGACAATAGAAACCAGAGGACAGAAGTAGGTTAACAAACACTAGCAAACATTATCCATTTAAACTGCTAATGGCAAGCTCTGCTGTTATATTTTTATCATTGCTTTTCTGCAAATTACTTTTTATCAGTGATGATTTAGCTTTTATTTCATTATCTGGCACAGCAGACAAAAGGAAAACAGATTTGTTTTACAGCAGCTCCAGCACTTGCTCTGTCCATTAACATTGACAAAGGTAAATTAAAGCTCTTAGACCACATTTTCAGCATGTGTGGTACTGAAGCCCCTGTATCTAACCACTGTTTGTTTCTAAAGGAGAACAGCATACATGCTAATGCTTTTATTTTCTCCACACTGTTAATGGAAGCTTTTGTATTTTCATATCTGATTTTTTCCCCCCATTCAGTTCTATCTGCCTCTAAAAACATCTCAGGGCAATTGGGGAGAATGAGTATTTTAAACACAGAAATCACTACATTTCAGTCAGCTGAAGAGTGAAATAGCACTTTCCTTCCATCCAGTTTCCTTAAGACCACAAAACCACAAAGAAGTTGTGTTTGATTAAGTATGCATAAAGAACCCTTGGAGGATGTTGTTCCAACTCTCCTCTTCATCCTTCCTTTAGGCATATTTTCAGCTATTCTGCTTAGTCCAGGAGAGGTAAACAGACTGCTTTATAACTTTCATCTAAGATAATAAACTTCTTTAGAGAAGCTAATGTAACTACACAGCTGTTCTGGGAAAACAGTGGCCTTGCCATTTAAGCAATAGTATAATGGTTTCAATTACAAACTATTTTGCAAGAAAAACAACAAAATATTGACTGCTCTAAAGTGCACCTAATAGTCATTAGTAATAGCCATTCTACTCGGTAATAGAGTCACTTCTGTTCTTGCATGAAATGTTCTTTCACCTTTACTTAAGGAAAACATATCAGCAAGCCAGAATTTCACAGCCTGAACTGACAGCCAGATGTTCTGGCTTGCTCCAAAGACAGCCTGTGCTATCATTAAAAAGAAGGGATTCTATAATTCTAGATATTTGGGAAAGTCTCAATTTGTGATACAAAGACCACATAAAAGGATTCTTTCTCAAAGGCAACAAATAATGTCATTACTGGTTGCTCAGTCTCAAACTGCCACCACAACCCAAGCAGAAACATTTATTAACATATAATGCAAAATTAAAAGCTAGTGACAAAGTATTTCAAAGAAAGAATATTTTACTTTGTAAAAGCAAAATTAAAGAGCTCTGCTACCATCATTTCCTTAATGACCATTCAGTTTTGTGACAAATTGCCCAGATACTGTCAAATGCCATTTCATTTTCTAATAAAAGCTTATTTGTCTTCAACTAAGTTTCTTAAAAGCCCAAAATAAGTTTAGTCCAGTTTTTATGTGCCTTCAGCACTCAGTTCATGACCAACAACAAACAAGTTTTACTGCTGGGGCAGGTCACATTGATGAAAATAGATTGATATTAAAGCACAGGGAAATTTGGAAGAGCAAGAAAATACTTCTTGGACTACCACCAAGGCGATTCCAAAGCACAAACATGAGCATAATTGAATCATTTCCTTACAACAGGCTTGGCTACAGGACTCCCAAAGCCATGATAAAAATGAAGTCACAGGGAATGTATTTTCAGAGGTCCTGTACTGAGATGGGGGAGGAAGAAGAACATGGTAGTTGAGTATTTTTAACCAGCTTTCCACAGATGAGTCTAAATCAAGCTCTTACGATTCTTCCCTGTCATAACCCACTACAGAGGTCAAAGGCTGAAGCTTTCCCAGAGGTTCACTGTACATAACAAACACTAATAGTTCCCCAAATCGGGTTTATATATAACAGCAAAAGTGCTGTGGCCATCTACATCCCATAGAGTCCCATTAGTATTCAACAGGGCATAAACAGGGCAGGCAAAAGCATGAAATCTCCACATTTTCAATTCATTTCTTTACTGGTGCCTGCAGAAGTTAGTGCTTCTTACACTTTAATGCTGTGAAAGGATGACAAAACAAATCCTTTATTGCAGACACATAGTCATAAACAGTGGATTTTTTTCCCTAACATATTAAAATGATTACTGATCTATTATTAAGCACTGCAAAGGAGCTTGGAGATGCTCACTTTTTCTGTTTTGAGTAAAAGCCCAATGAATAATTTGAGCAAATGGAGCAATTTCAATACCCTACGGCTAACCTGGGGACATACAGTCAGTGGGAGTGTGGCCGCTCTGCCAAAGCTGAAGCCTTTGGCTCTGACATTAGGCATCTGACCTGTATGCTATTTCATGTCTGCAATCTATCATAAAACAACAGCAGGGACATTGGTTGGAGAGGGAGGGCTGTTGAACAAGTGTCCTGAACTGTCTAGGAAATCATCTTTCCAACTGAAGTTAAGGCTCTTTCTTCTAAAACTGTCTCAATTCAACTAATAAAATAAAAATATACATTAAAAAATCTTTTCCTTAAATTTCTGGAAATGCTTAAAAGTAAAAATAAAGGAGCCAATATAGTGGAGATTGTTCCAGAAAGAGCTACCAGCATGGTCAAAAAGGCAAAGAGAAACTACTGAGACATTGTCATCAGCAGCAAACTCATATAAAATTACTTAAATCGAGATTTTTCTGCCCCCAGCTGTTGATACAGCATTAGGGAAGAACAAAGGGGCTTTAATGATGCTGTTGCACGTACTGCACAGCCCTACTAGGATCAGGGAAGAGCAAGCCTCTTGCTCCACCAGCTGCCCCACCTCCAGCCACCCACCACCCGTGACATCTGCTGTGGGCATGCAGGTGCTGCCATCATCAAACACTTGAAGGTCAAAGTCTTCACAATATGATGTGAATGAGAATTCAGCTTCAGCTGGCTTTGTGAACATAGCTGGCACCTGTAAACCTATCTATCCTCTTCACACTGGGGAGATCTTTGACATTACTGTGCCCTACAAACATCCACAACTTGTTTGGCACATGATGATGTTCCAGAAGCAAGAACTGCGTTGTAATTATGGGTTTGCTTTGTATATAGGTAGTGGTAACCACAAAACATATTTAAGGCTGTTTGCTGTATATGCAATTCTATGTAGCACATAAACACCCCTTTCCCAAACAGAGCTTATTTGCCCTTGTTAACCACTCCGTACCTCACCCAGCTTTATGGAGTGCCTATAACCACCTCCTCTCCTCATCACACTGCCTACACCAGCGCTCACCAGTCTGTCAGTGCCTTGTTCCTCCTGCAGCATCTTGCAAGTCCCTAGCACAGATTTTGCACTTTCCAAATAACAACAGATGTATAGAAGAGTCTCAGCATCAGCATATGCTAAATGCCCTCAGTTCTTCAGTAAAGTCACCCTACAGGAAGCTAATGCAAATTGCTGCCTTCTATATACACTGCACAGTCCTAGGACCTTGTTATTAAATCATTAACCTTCACCTTTCATTTTGCCTATGTTTCCAGTATTCATATGTTGCCTAAAATAGACTGTTGTTATTTCCCTATGCTGCAATTTGTTACAAAGTATTTCATTCCCTGATTGAAAAGTGACAAACAAATGAGAGCACCAATTTTTGAGCAATAAGAACAGTTCAATCATTACTGCAAGAATTAACAAGAGGGTCCCAATCATCCTTGCAAAAATCTGTTTGCTTGTGATTCCTATTCAACCCCCAAGCCAACACATTCAAAGAGCTCTAAATGGTGTTTTCTCTGCCTTCCAAGCCTAGAAGTCTGCAACCTACTGATGCTCCAGGTGATCAGGAACTGATGTTAGCCACAGCTAGCATCTTATCTCTGCAATGCCCTAGTCTGTTCTAGTGGCTAAAGCTGCTTTTGATGACTAAAGTCTAACACACACTCAGCCCTCAACAAACCCCTTTGAAAACACATGCTGAGGTAGGCCAGCAGGTCACTCAGAGCTGAAACTGCTCATCAGCTTCCTTCACAGCTCATAGTCCTGTCTTGCCAGCCCTTCCATGTAGCAGGCAACCTACAGCAGCCTCCTCAGGAGAAATTGATGCTGGTGAATAGGGCTCTGTGAAAAAGGCAGAGCCCCCTTGTCCCTCCCCAGCCTCTGGGCAGCACTGGTGCTGCATATACCACCTTCACCCAAAACACAAGCTCACAGGAGGCACTAGCACCAGCAAACAAAAAGCATCCCTCTCATCCTCAGTTTCATATGAAAATACAGCTTTTTGGAAATGTCACCATTTTAAAGCACACACACCCCATAATACCCTAACACTTTGAGAAATGCAAACAAAACCCAAGCAACGGTAACATTTATTATCCACTTCTGCTTGGTCTGGCAGATCTGACAACCAGAGAGCTTTTCAGATCTCCATTTCTTGTAGCACGGCTAAGACTACACTTCCTCACCATAGCATATGCTGGGGTTTAATGTTAATTTTACAGTTCTTTCATTTCACTTTTTCAAACCACATCCATTTAAGCTTTTTAAGCATACATAAACATACAAATGTACTAACTGTTATTAGATCTATCCTCTAAGAAGCTAAATATGCTGGATTACTACTTCAGACAGTAGGAAAAGCTGCTCCAAAACTCCTGAGGTCCTCAGTACTCAGCAAGACTGGGTTTTACAGCATACAATAAAGTTGTTATTACACACCTACAGCACTGCCTCATGTGCACAGCTCCCTAATTATAGCACACAAGTCACAATATTGCATGAGATGTGGTGCGTTTTGTGGCGACATCCCAGTCTGGCTTTCCCTCCTGCCAGGCTGCAGCCTCTGGGCAAGATTCATTGAACAGCTTAACATTATAAGAAGAAAACAAAATAAAACAAATACAAGTAACTCTCAACTGTGATACCTATATGAAGAGAATGCAGATAAAGGCAGGGGTATGTCCCATTCCCCGCTACACAAGACCTATGAAGACGTTTACAGATGTTGCTCAGTGTCAGCTCCAGAATGAAGCTCATGAAAAATGCTCTTTGGCACTGTAAGCATAACTCTATTTCTGGTGGCTCTAGTTAGCCTTTACACAGTCTCTTCCTCAGATAAGAGGTTTATTCTTGCTCCTGTAAAAGTTCAGCCTGAGAAACAGAAGTTCTTCAGCATCAGGAAGGGGCAGGCATATAGGGCTGAAAACATCCAGCATTAGGCAAGCTGCTCCCTTCTGCCTTTATCTGGGAGCACAGGCGTGTATCTGCCCTAACATGTCCTTCAAAGGCCAGCGGTATCTCACCCCACCACAAGCCGAGTGACGGAGGCTGCTGTACCCCTTTAAGATACCTATCGCTCCCCTCCTGCAGGGAGACACATGTGGACTGGCAATCAGCAGCCTTACCATGAGCTCAAATGGGGCTCAAGACGTGGCCTTGTACTCAGCCACGCAAGCTACACAGGGTGTTCTGCAGCTTGGAAAGCAGATTACTGCATACAGCTACACACTTGTTTACTTGCCTGAGATTTGTATTTAGACATGTATACAAGTGCATCATCCCAAACTGTTTATGCAGACAATACCCCACTGAATGCAGCAGGTATGTGCCTGCCTGTGCAGCTGAGGACTAAAGCCCTGACCCTTCTGCAGAGCCCACTTTCACATTCTTAAGTAAAGTAAAAAGAGAAGAGCAAGAACATGCCCATGTATGTGACTGGACCTCTTCAACACTTGCTACCTTCGCATTCAGAGAGCACGTGTGACTCTAACATTACCAATACACATACCAAGACTCATCCTACCTATTCTGAACAAAAGTTTCTCAGCCTCATTATTCTATGTGCCGAGTAAACTGTAAATTCCCAGCTTCCAGTCTTTATAAGACAAAACATTTTTTCCCCAAAACCTGTTAAAACTGCTCACAGATTATTTACATGGGAGGGACAAAGACTTAAACAGAATGCTGGGTCCTAATATTTATGTCTGCTTCCATTCAGAGGGGGAAATCCCTCTTCTATGACTGAACTGTGTCTTACCCAGGACTCCAAACCCACCAGTGAGAAGCAAGCTTGATACTGGCACAGAAAGTGGCTTCTCCATCACCAGCAAAAATGTGTTGAGGTGAACCTGGTTTATTTGGCATCTACATTGCTAGAGCTGCATGGTCAAGCCATACTAGGAAGTCTGGCTTTGCAGCTGTCAAAAATGCAGTATATTTAATGCATGCCCTCCAGAAGCTCTGGTATTCACTATACTATGGAATGGTTTGCTAGGTGTCAGTAGTATCACCACTATATAACTTTGACAATTTTCCAAACTTTATATTAGCTAGACTGCAGTCATTAAAGCATTGATCTGAGGAACACAAGGTAATAAACCACTTTTAAATGACCTCATTTGCCTCATAACACACATTAACCGGTTAAAGTGTACTTTCTGTTAAATTAATCAGATTAATACAGTGTTGCAAGAAGTCATGTGTAGGCAGCATGAACTTTTTGATGTCAAAGTTACTATGACAACTGGAAACCTGGATTCATGGAAGCGATTATGGTATGAGATGATTTAACCATAAATTCTTTTCTTCACAGCAGATAAATAGCATTTAACTGGAAGAGCATACAGGATCTGAGAACTCCAACACACAAACCAGTACAGAGTAAAGTTTACAAACACACAGAAGCAACTATTTGCAATCCCTACTCTTCAGCTTTTCAAAGCCATGCCAGGAACAAGGTTGTCAAAGAACAAGAGTAACAGCTCAAAAACTGCATTTAAAAGGTGGTCCTAGAAAGTGTCATTGTAGACAAGCATCTTTCCAAAAATGAGTTACTGACAAAGCTCTGGGATTAGGTGCAGTGTTCTATGTATAAATACATGGGCAAATACAAATATTTGAACATCAGTATAAATGCAGTTGGGTGGCACAAACTGCTATGACATTCACTTCCAAAACATATGCACAAATAATACAGGCTAATCAATGGTAAACTTCGATACAGACACTCGCCTCAACAGTAACACAAAATTGATGCTTATTTTAACAGTAGATAACTGCAGAGACAACTTGTGTGAAAGCATTAAAACCAGCAGAAAGAAACAACTATATTCTTAAATGCCTTGACTTGCTGTAATTAATACTCCAGATACCTGGAGCATGTTTTTATGGCAAATGTAAGGACTCTTAACTGAGTGACTACAGAAATCAAAGCAGCAGCAGTGTATTACAAAAGCACAATCGATCTGAGGTCGTGCCGCTCCTTATCTGGTCACAAGGCTATGGCAGGCAACTTTATTGCCTTCAGACATTTTGGCATCTCTATACACACCCCCCTCCGTCGCCGGCGGCTTCCCCGTTGGAAGGGCGCTTCCATCGGCGTCACCACCGGGACGCTTCCCACCTCTGACATGGCTCAGCCGCACGTTTGCAGGACTGGCCTTTCCCAAAGTCACCGGTACAAACTGGGCAGTGACCAGAGCAAGCCGCAGTTATACAAGCGGCAAGGAAATATTATGCAAGAGCACAGGAAGTCAGAGGAGACAGCATTCTGGGCAGGCCTGGCAAGGAGTCTGTGTGAACTTCAGCTAACAAGCAAAGCTCGGCCGTTGACGCCAAATACAGCGGAGAACATTCCCAGTGCTGCAAAGGATAACACTCCCCATGCTGCTGCCAGTGGGCCAGGCTCCAGGACGCCATGTACCTGATGAAATGCAGATAAACCCGGGTCTTATTTTTGCCACTTATTTTTAAAGTCCGAGGCATATTTTTGGTCCAACGTCTGTTAGAAGTGGCCAACGGTTTGTTTGTGTGGCTTTGCTAATAGACCGCTTGCTCTTGTGCTCCCTGTAATTTCAGCTACAATAAGTGACCTACAAAGAAAGTACTTGGCAGAAGCCTCATTTTTTCCACGCGTCTTGCCCGTCTCTACCTCAAGGCACTCTGCTAATAAGATATGGGAGGGTTATGGATTCCTTTTCCCTTGGCATTTTGGGATGACCACGGCAAGTGGACTTGGCACAAAAAGACAACACCCACTTCGCATACAAATACACTATTTTAACCTGCTTCCGTGTGGAAAATAGTTGGTTTGGATGTTGGGTTTTTGTGTTGGGGTTTGGGGCTTTTTGCCTCGTTTTTGAGAACTACCTCATCCAGGTTCTATGTGGAGAAGACATCCATTAAGCTGCAGACAACTTGGTTTCCAAAATGACTGAAAAAAATGGGCCTCAATATGGCAAAATTCATTATCTGGTGATACATGATAAGGTTCGTGCTTTGTTCTATGATTCATTCACCTTTAAAGCATTAATGATAAAAGGTTGGAGGTGGGAATCCATTTCGAGGTTCACACAGACGCAGCCAAATAAGCGCAGCATGCAAAGTCTTACACAACACAAAACAATTACCAATTGTGATGAACGTAGACAAAGCGTTCTCAAGAGAATCTATTTTATGTTTCAAAACACACACAATAGTGCTCTCCTTCCAGCCAATACATGATACAGATAAAAACCAAACAGCAGTACTGCCTTGACTGGGGGAAGTGATTCTGAGAAGGATAATAGATCTCCAGTAGATACCAACTATCAGCACCAATGAATCAAGTTTCCATCATTAGCATCATTTATGGGAACGACAAAGTTGAAACAAGAGATTCCCATCTTCCCCACAGCTTGCACATGTAAAGGTTCCCATAACCTACTGCTTTTGCAAAAATAATTAAATGAATACCACAGCAGCACAGGAAAGTGAAAAAGTTAGTGATGACAATGCCCCAAATTAATCATGACCCTGACAACCAACACCAAACACACAGTTGGACCTCTCCAACCAAAATAGGCCTTTCTACAGCTGGATCCAGAGTTATAGCTGTTCAGAAGTGCAGCTGTTTCTCCATTTGAAGGCAGCAATGCCTATCTTCCTAAGAGAAGTTCAGATGCACTTCTTAGGGCCCGAGATCACCCACTAGTGATCTTACTGTGGCCAGTCTAAAGCACCTCACAATGTCAAGCATTAGTATTATTGTAGCTGCGTAGCAGTTTCTTCATCCAAACCCAGTAAGGTCTAAACACATTGAAACACTCAGAAATACCCAGAGTAAGGAAAACTATCTTATCTGTATCTATTTCTACCAAATATCAAGACAAATATCTCACGATGAGTGTTTAAAATGCCACACGGGTTAACTACTGAACGACGCTACAAAAGCAAGGAGCTGTTGTGCAAACAAGGGCACAACCCAAACTGCATTTCTCCAGGCTCTGCAGACTCCTGTTGGACCCTGGTACCTGTGGCACAGTGAGCTGCAAGCATAGACCTGGCTGGAGTTACTGTCCCTGTGACTTCTTCAGCCATAGGAAGTCCCTGGTATCTACAGGTAGATGCACTTGTGCTGTAGCCTTTCCCTAAAGCACTTAGAACACTGCTTCTGAACACTTATTCCCAGGCATCTAATATCCTTGAGATCTTTACAGCTCTGTCAGGAATGGAGACAGGGAAACAGCATAACTGTAAATCTTGATGCCTTAGGAAAATAAGCTAGAGGAGGATAGTTCTTAAAATCACTGTCTCACCTTCTATAAAAATAAGTCTTGTATTAAGATTTCTTTTGATGACTTCATTTCCCAAGTATTCCACCCAGCCAAAATCCTGCTCCAAACTTCTGCATGCAACTCATATTCAGCTACAGAAAACCATACTATACCATCACAAGCAATAAAGCATTTACTTTCTCTGGGGTGAAAGGGGATGTTCTGACTTTCAACAGCTAGTGTGTCACTAGGTTGAGGCCTTTATTTTCCTTCAGTATAGTAGTTTCATATTCTGCAGTTTCACTATAAGCCCTACAACCACTCCTGATATGTAAGCAAACTAAACACTTTCAAAATAGAGTGTATCGAAAGAGATTCACCCACCAAATATTTCCTTCTTAGAACTCTGTTAAAATACATTATTAGACTTGTATTTGTGTCTAAACACATTATTAGACTTGAAAGATCCTGGAGCTGGAGTTACTTTGGCACAAAAGCCAAAGCACTTAATCTAAAGTAAGGTGCAAATAGAATATAAGAAATCCAACCAACAGGAGCACACAGCTCAATGTACAGGTGATTCTGTAGGCACATTCACAGCTGTAACCTACTCAAAACACAATACAACATCATTTTATGTGTGTACTGTACTCATCACATCAATTCCCTCTGAAGGAATGCTCTATACTGAATTCATGTTGACATGATTTCTTCTTGAAGGTTTTAACGGGTCAGGCACCAGGTACCCTTCTTCTTCCAGCTCTGTCTTTAGCTGCCAATCACTGCATCTGAAATCCTTATTGTGATCTGCTCTGAAGACTTTGCTCCCTACTCATTTTATTCACCAGGTTGGAAAAGCCCTGAAAAGGCAATATTTTGTGGTGCTTAAAATAAGCACCATTTGTGGCCATATGCCTCCTTTAAAGTAAATTTAAAAGGAAGCAGTCAAAGCAGTAGCACTGGTCACCGTTGTTTGCTGCTTCATGCTTGCATTTGGAGAGGCTGGAATTTAGTTACTCTGTGTTTACGGTGGCGTTTAGGTTTGGGGGGGTGGGGAATGTTGTCCTAAGATGTGGCAGGCAAAGGGAAAGGCACAGTGCTCTACAGATAACACAGCTTCTCATTATCTGCTTAGGGCCTGGCATACAGTACGCAAAGCTGCCAGTAAAAAATGTTGGGCTTTCTTAGCCTGTATAAATGGTTAGGCTTTTCTCAATGTCTTTTCTTCATGCAGAACATGCCTGCTCCCTCTTCAGGCCTGCCCTACCTCGTGTATACAGGAGAAGCCTTAATGCAAATGAAGACACACAGCTTTCAGTCTATGTGGTCTATGGGAAGGAGCTTGCTAAACCCACGTCAAATTAACCCTGTAACTCAGCACTGCTTTCCTTTCTTACAGCTCTCAGTTTAGAGCAACTGAGAGCAAACAATTGCCAACTGGAACCCTAATGAACTCCTCATCTGCAGAAAAGACTGGTTTTGGTGCCATGGTCAAACCCTCCTTTTCTTTTTTATTGCCCAATTGGCTGCTCACCTGCCTGCTTTGTGGTTAAATCTGTCAGAATACTGCAGTTTATGATCTCCCAGACACTTTCAGGGCATTGCAATCCCCTGCCATCGCCATCCCATCTCTCAATTGCTCAGGGTATCTAAACTGCACATGGATCTTACGTGACAGGACGGTCAAATTCAACGGTGAAGCAAGGTCGCTCGTGGGTGTAAGCTACATACCGAGGGGCAATATGAAGTGGTACAGTAAAGAAAGCCATTAACCAGTGATATAAGAAGAGCAAGAGATAACTGGACTCCTTCCACTTGACAATCCCCTGTTCTATCATTTTTCAAGTTAGATTTATCATACAAGCGTCTTGCCAACATCACTACAGCATTGTTTTAAGCATAGAAAGTCCCTACTTTAAAAAGTTTACAGTCTAAATAAATAAGACACACAAAGGGTGGAAGGAAGGATATATTAGCATCCCAGTTTTCCAGACTGGGGAGTGAGGATAACGACGGAGATCAGCCGCCCTGTCTAGGCTACGTTACCAACTCAGCACACCCTGTCCCAGGCAGGACAAAGATCCGGGGCTGAGCGAGAAGGGCTTTTGGAGAGGGTGTAGAGAGGAAAGGCAATGGGAGAAGCATCTGCAGAGGCCAGAATCATTTGAAGCTGTTCATCAGCCAGCTCTACTGAGAGCTATGAACAAGCTCAAGAGCCAGAATCCAAGCTATGATCTTATTCAGCTTCACTGCGCTTTGGCCTGAGTCCCCATACCAAAGAGATTTTGTTTGGGCCAGTCAAGCAGTTAAACAAACGTAGGGTTGGGGGGTTTGTTTTTCTTAAATGGGAAATAATGGGTGTTTCGAAACACCATCAGTAACCTTCCCTCAAGATATCTTGCTTCTCATTTCCAAGCCAGCACAAGCCTAAGTGAATGGGACAGTGCCCTTTTGTGAATCATTGGGAACATAAATATGGCTTCACTGTTATGTAAAACCCAGTAGCAGTGTTAAGACAACTTGAGCTTGGAAAGGATGTTCCCATAAAAAGGTCCCTCTGATCAATAATGGCAATAAACAAATCCTTCAAATCATTTTCATGGGAGAAACCAAGAACTGGAATTGCTAATAGCAACTGATAATCTTACAGCTGCAGCACATAAACAGCCTACCCACAGCTGAACCAGGCTACATTCCATCAGTCAAAGAAACCTTCCTCCAAATCACACATGTAAAAGTGCTGCATTAAGCAATAAAGAGGCCAAATGCCCCAAAATGCCTACCTTTACCTGAAAATGTAAGCCATGCTATTTTGCTAAGATCAGGCATCAGCATCCTTGGCTAGATGGGCTATTTGTTTCCTCCTGTGCAAGCAAAGGTCACCCATTTCAAGTACAAAAATCACCAAATTCCAACTCTCCATATTCCCCAATGTTCACGCATCAACTCAAAGGACGATGAGAAACTGGTCACTCAGGTCAATATGAGGATACACTTGAAGATGTAAATCCAAAGCTACATTCATCATATTATTTCCTCTGTGACAGAGGATCCCTTTAAGGAGGGATGGGAAAACCCAGGGACAGCTAGCACCAGAGGTAAGCAAATCCCTCCAAAGACAGCTCTTCCCTTCTAGTGAGCACAGCTTGTGGAGGCTATTCCTAAAAGCCCATCCTTCCCAAAGGCTATCTCCTTCTGGAAAAGCTATATTTGCCTGATTCTCTGAAGGGATCACCTAGCAAAAGCTCTACAGGAAAAACCCAGAAGCATTTCCACTAATTTCCCATCTTCCCTCACAGTTTATGAAACACACTGGAGGCAATTGAGTCCTTAGAAAAAAATCCTGTCATGGGATACAGCTATAACTGGTCACTGGGTTTATATCCCAGAGAAATACTGCCTAAGGAATAGTGGCATGATAAAGCCACTTAAAGTTGAATTTCTTTGCATGATCCTGCATTCCATGGCTCACTCAAAACAACATTTTTGTTCTAAGCAAGCTTCATATCAGTTTAAGTCAATGCTCCCATTATTATGCATGGGTCTGAAGATACTGTTATTGCCATCAGCTGGTATGTTACTTCATCATAATAGCATACAAAAATCTTAACCAGCCACAACAGCACATCCAATCTCAGAAGATGCTCTGGTATTTGCAACAAATTCTGGATACAAATTGCATGACAGCTTAAAGTTTAGCAACTTCCTAGCAACATTGCATATTTACAAATGTAGAAATGCAGAGGGGTGGGGGATTTTTAGCTTGTGTTAATGTCACAAAGATCTTTGAAGTACTGTGACAACAAGTACCCAATAACACCAAGAATTTACCAGCAGAGAGGGTGATACAATTGTGAATCAATGGACAGGGCTCAAAGACCAACACCAGGCACAAGAATGTCCTAAACCAAATGACTGAATAGGGTTGCTTTGTAGTTTATCATACAAATGCAAGTGCGAACCACAACTGTGATCCCAAGAGCTGAAGTACCTTTTTATTGCAGTAAAGACCTTAGATATGCTAATGGCTAAAACAAAATACAAGGAATGTTCTTTAAAGCTTACTTCTACACCACCTTTATAAAAACCACGTAATAACCATCCCACTTCATACTTCCTTCAGCTTATTACCTAAACAAATATTTCTCTTACAAGCACATGTGTGTACCTTAAAGGAAAACCACTATACAGTAACTTCTTAACACTGTTAAACAACTTGCACCAAATTTTTCAGCTCTTAATGGCCTTTTCCCATACAAAGATTCACAAAAGTTAATAAGGCCTCTTGACACTATAAATTAGCAACAGCTTTCCCTTTGAAGAAAAGAGCAATGGGGAACATGTTTTAGACTGTATGCAGCTTATTCAGGCCGTTGTACTGACTTCTTAAATCATTCAGAAAATCACCTACTCTGTATTACACAACACATACTAAAGGAATCGAAAGCTGACTAAAGAAAACGCATGTACTAGGCCAAAGGTGGGTATCACTCGGGATCACTGTATTTCATGATATATTATCTCTGTTACTTAAAGCGATGGCTTTCCTGGGAAAGGCAAACATTTCTATCTCTCACTATACGTAGGCAGGTTTTTAAGAACATGACTCTGAAATTATCAGTCCTTTGAGAACAGCCAAGTAAGAAATTCTGCAACATGCTGTTCTCATCTCTCCCACATTTTGACTGTGTTTGTCCTATCAGAAGCCAGTGATGTGGACCAGGGGTAGGGAGGGCCTTTATTGCTATGTTTTCAGTTATACTATGGTCTTTATAAAGCTGTTCATGTAACCAGAACTAGAGGAGATCTTTATTATTGCCAAATCACACTTCCTGCCCTAACCAATCCAAAGACAATGAAATATTTTCATCAGACCTGGTAACTTGTTTAAGCAATTGCAGTTTTTGAAAGACTGGGACTGTTCTCAGTTCAAGGCCTTAAGTGATGAGGGTTTCATGAGTAATGTGAAAGAGATGCCTAATATTTTGGTTTAGCAGATAAATGTATCAAAGAGTCTCCCTGAAAGGAAGGCAGGAACTTGACTGAGGTCAAGGCACCAAACCAGATTCATGTATGTGTCTCATGGCTTTGGGTAAAATAAAAAAGGTCTGGGGGAAAACAAATCTGAGTCAAACACCACAGGAAAAAAATAAACCTTTAAATTAAAAAGAGACTCAAGATTACTTAAGTCTTATTCAAAGGAAAACCATCCAGGTTTAGATTAACAATGTGCAGCACAGGAATGCAAACGTTTCAGCAACCTTCAAATGTTTTTACCATTTCTCAATCCCATCCCTTCACTTTGGTCTAGCACTGGTTTGTGTTTCACTGGTGCTCTGGAAGGATTATTTTCCAACAAAATACTTATTTCTACAGAAAATACTCACTCCAACTGCATCTGCAGCTCTCCCAGTGCTCACTACCCCATTCTTCAAAATCTGCACCTTATATCTTCCCTTCATTTGCCCAACTCTAACCAAATGTATTTTGGTATATTAGATAACCAGTAACAAATATTTGCAATAGATTAAGTTCACATTTCAGTAGCTCCAAATAGTTTCTAAATGATTCTGGTAATCTTATTTCGCATATACCTTCAGAGAGGCTGCTTGCTATCAAGTGCCATAAGTTACACCCACATGATTCATCCACTACAAGAGTTGCTCAGTTTAAAAGCATAACAAAACAACCAACCAAAAACCCAACACACACAACCCTTCCCATATCCCTTCTAATTTTAGCCTCTCCTTAGATAAGACAATTTCCCGAAACAAAAAGAGAGGGTCAGATTGTTCTCACTCCTCTAGCACCAAAATGTTACTTGTGAAAGCAGCTGAACGAACACAGTATTTCATATCCAAATATAAAGTGCTCCAGCCTCCTGTTCTGCTGGGGTTACAGGGAAGGAGGTGAAAGCAAAAGGCAACGAGTGATTCTTGGAATAAAAACTGGAGCACCTGAGGCAGGCATCAATGTGCACTGTAACACTTGGCACTCATGGCTTTTCTGTAGGAAAACAATGAAAGGGTAACCCTCTAGAGCATGGGACCCAAAGCCAGGCATGCACCATCACATCACATCCCCCATCACAATGGCCCCAGCTTTCAGGGACAGTCCCCAGGCAAAAAAGAAGAGTACAGCTAAGATATTAAACAGGTTGTGGGCATGGCAGCATGGAAAGTGAGAAACAGCATCTTGCAGGATATACTGGTCATATATACCTCCCCATTGGTCATATATACCACCCTCCCTGCAGCAGGGAAGGGCTAATACCTAGATCAGCTTGAGAGCACACAGCAGAAAGTCTTTTTTATTTAAACTCAGAAAAACTTGAGGCAGGTTTGACACCAGCCCAGATCAGTAAGAAAAAGCATCTTTTGTCCACCACCTATTTAATAAATACAGCCTTCATTTTACAGATCTGAAGGACTGAAGCAGGGGGGAATCATAATGCTGTGAACCTCACCTTCATCTTGGTGCACTGTTAAATCAGCCCTGTGTTTATAGAATAAATGGTGACCTAATCACCACAACTAGTTGGGATTAAAAATCGCTGAGGAGACTTAATAGTAGCTGTGAGATAAGATCAGAGTTGGGCGATACCTCTTAAGCTTACTGATGATATAGTACAAAAAAACCCAACCAACCAATAACAAAAACCCCAACAAAGAAATCCCAGCCAAATCCCCTAAATGGTCACATCCCTGTTGTTTCTCCACCCCAATCCTGCTTTACAGCCCATCAGAATCATTATAGCCTTGGGTTTTCATTCATGTAGGTCACAGCTGGGATTTAGGGTCTAGCCTCAAGAAGTAGGGTCTGGAGGGGTAAGTCAGGCACAGACAAGACGCACTTTCAGAGATGTGTTGAGTTCTCCTATATCCTGCTGGAAACACCAATGAGTTGTTGAGATGCTTTTGGAAAACTCAGTTTGGTTTTACAGATACTCCACAAATTCCTGAGATTAAAACATCGGCTACTTAATGTTTGCTTGAAAGCAGATCACTATGAATACACACACAGCAAATGAAGAAGCATTTGTAACTTAGGGGATGGCTCAATGTTTTTGTATTAGGAATAAAAGAGGCTGTATTATCCTGGGGTTTTTTCCCCACTTAAGAGCAGAAACAAAGTAAGGAAGTGGTTCTCCCTCCTGCCCAGATGCACAAAACTTGTCCATAAAGCTGCAATAAGCCGATATTAACCACACACCCACAGGCTAACATAAAGCAATTGTAAAGTTCCTGAATTTTTCAGACAATCTTTCTGGAGGCAACACCCCAAACATTCCCCTCATCCAAGAAAACTGCTGATTCCACATATTAGCACACAGAGGAAGGGTCAAGACCAGGACACCTCTTTGACTGAAGATCAGACATAGAAATTCAACTGAAGCTACTTTGCTTCTTGGCTGACAAAACATTTGATGAGCTTCTATAGAATAGAATATTGACTATTTGTTGTGTCACGCCATGCAATTGAGAGAGAAACACAAGGGATGCATTATCCAACTCCAAACTCTTTGTAATAACAGTCAAATTAAATTACAAGCCTAACTGTTTTAAGACCTAAAGATGCCCATTTAAATCACAATTTATTATGGTAGATGTTGTTTCAGCTAAATTTTCTAGACTTAAATAAAGTCACAGAGGAAAGAATCAAAATCATTATTAGATTTGAGCTCAAGAAGTAAACAGCATAACTAAATGAGAGTTACTTTGGAACATTAGTTATTTATAAGCCAATTGGCCTACTCTACTTCATTAATCTACTTTCCAAGTACACAGTAAAAGACAGTTTCCCTTTTTACATACTTCAGAAAGATTATCCATTAAAAGCAGCCTTGTAAATTTAAGAAAATGGTTACTTTTTTCTTGTACAAGAAGTCCGGATTTTATCCTCAGCAAATAACTACTTCATTGTATTGCCCTTTAAGCAAATAGAGCACAAGAACGATAAATGGGAAAAAATCCCATCAGCTGCATAATAACCACACTTGCTCTTCTGCTTAAGGGTTCTGCCAACCTTGTGCCACCCCATAAGAGTCAAGGTATTCATAATAACTAAGGTACACAAGGCATTCTCACTACTGGAGTAGTTAACAGAACAGCATTTCACAAATAGCTTTAGAGGACTAAAACTATTTTCTATATATTTATTATTTGTAAAGAAAACCTGCCTTTGTATTGCTCATTCCCTTATTCTAATGTTTATTCTAATTCTCAGTTTTCACAAGACTATCCCATTTGAAAATAATGGAAAAAGGTTCAATACTCAAAGAGTTCTGCCCCTATCACACCTAACAGCAGATGTTACTTGGAACCTGAAAACAAGCATACTCAATGTTTATGAATCCACCATACAAAACAATGCTATAGGAAGGCAGAGATATCCATTTCTGACACTTGTGATGCATCTCCTAAATTAGCAGCATAATCCCCAAACTCCTATTTACAGAGTACCTCCGATATGCAAGATATTCCCAATGAACCACAGAGGATAAATATGACAGGAGATGATCAACATCAGAAGATCAGTGAAAAGGACACAATGCAGAAAAGTGCTGTAGACTAAAGGGTGTAAGCCCAAAAGCAGGTTAAAAGTCTAAGTGCTAAACAAAGCAGAGCTGAGCCAGCCCTTGCAGCATCCCTGCAAAGCACAAATGCTCAGGAGCTCAAGTAAGTTTGGGAGGATGGTACACACAGAAAGCACTCGCATTGCACACTGCTCAAATGCTTTGGCTCTGCAGAGGTGAAACTGCAGCAGCTGAGAGGTGGAAATCAAGCTGTCCCAAGCAGGCCAGGACACCAAATCAGAGCTCAGCCCAACCTCTGCTATGTGCCATTGCAGTCAAAGGGAAACACTGAGGCACTCTTGCAGCCTATCTTTTCCTCTGGTACAAAAGCCCTTTCCACATCTGTAGAAATACAGAAAGGGCAGTGAGTGCAGAACCCAGAAGGGGCATACCCAAAGTATGATTGGAAGAAGTGACCAGAGTCATTCAAGAAGACCTGCAAGCTATGAAGCGCCTGCATTCTTGGTGCTGAAACGTAAGTCCAAGCTGTTTGATGTGAATGTATCACAGAAGTGTGCTAACCAGTCAATTTCAACATGAATTCAGATTACATTTCCTTTTGCCAACTCCAAATAAGAAAAAAATGTAAGGGCAGATGTTAACACAGAGGCAAATAGGATTAAATTAAATATGTGGGCTGCACATGGGGAGATGCTCAGCAGTAACAGCACTGGATCAATTTTTCTATGAAGTCAAATAACCTCTGTAATAGTCCACAAAGGAAAGTATTCAAATCTCTATGGTTTGAAGTACATAAAGTGAGGCTTACAAGAATATTAGGAACAACATACATTGGCAAGTGGAGGCACAAGGTCATGTAATTCACCACTGCTGCAGAACAAGACACTATACCTGACAACAGTGACATTCCTTAAATGTCACTGGATAGAACAAAACTGAGACCTGTAGCAAGTTCCCTGCAATCTGCAGTTCAATACTTTAGCACATCCAAAGGCTTGCATTTACTGGCACCCAAAACTATACCCATTGAGAGCAACCGACTACCTGAGCTCTGGAGAGCGGTGCCATCAGGACTGTTTCTTCATCCTGAGAAGGAGCTGCCAAGGGTGACCTCAGCTTGGCAGATCCCTCTCCTGAAGTAGAGGTCAGTGGAAACTGAGGCACAAAGCATCTGCTCAGAGGGCTTGACATTGAATAAAGCCCAGAGCGAAAGGGTAACTGAAAGCAGTCATTTAGGTAGTCAATAACTGGGGGGATTCCCATTTGTTTACTATCTGGACCAGAAGTTAAACAGGCCCATATAACATTATGCCGTTGGGGTCAAATCTGGTATAATTATATAGGGACTAGTACAGAACCTGCCTGAGCTGCAAATCTGGCTCTTCATACAACTGGGAAACAAACATACACATCTTCAAACACCACAATTGGAAAGGTAAAGCCAAATGATAAATCATATTCAGTGGTACCTGATTTGTCCTGTTTCAAACTTCTCAAACATACTGTTTGTCCACCCAGAGCAGTCCATCGGACACACTATCCATTCCTAACAAAATAATTATGTCCCTCAAATAATTCAAAGACACATGACGACTAAATAATTCAAAATCACATCAAGATATTCTACAAAACTACCCCAATTGGGATCTATCTACTACCTGTTGTACTGCACATCAACCACAGATACTGTTTCCTTAGTGTTTACTACTTTGCTAAAGCGTGTTTTACCCTTTTACTCCTCCTTTTCCCAGTTTGTATTTATTATCACTCTAAAAAACATCAGACTTTGTATCTAAGACTGTGCAGATAATGATTTATTTAAGTTAAAACAAACATATTAATCACAGGTCAGCGTCTTGCAGTGACTTTAAATGGGGGAAAACAGCCTATTCAAAGTGCTGCAACATTTGTTCCAAAGAAAGCAACTGCTCTTTCCTATTGACAGAGCTTCAGATGAGAACCTGAGGATGCTCAATTTAAATGGACCATTAAAAGAATCAAATATTAACTTCCATAGTGCATCTGTTTAACAGTAAAAGAACTGCTCCTCTAAACATATGTTCCAGAGCTGCCTGGAAAGCTGGTAAACCAGATTACCCCCACCACCTTTTCCCCTCGAAATTGATTTATAAATGCTATTAGTGAGTCAGGTTAGATTTCCTAGCTGCCTATCTGGATAAAGATCAAGCAAATAATATGGCAACTGCTGAACTCAAGGCAATAAATCTATTCTGTAATAATACTGGAAAATCTTAGAAACCATAAATAACTAACCCTGCTTCACTAGGCTACAGAGGACAGGTCCCCATTCGGGACGTACATATGCTCACAGACAGGGAGACACAAGTACGCTACCTTAAATCCCTCCTCTGCTACTCCCCCAGCTCCTCCACAAACATTAATTTACACAACAATCCCAAGAGCCAGATAACCATTCCCCTGCTCCCGAAAGAAGTAGAGAACGGGCAGTGAAACGTCACAAGACTGTCATGAGATTGATGTAAAATCAGTGACAGGGTCGGGATTAGTGTTCAAACCAGCCCTGTGAAGTTTGTGTCGTAAGAGAAGAGCATTTCCACAGATCACTCCAGCATACTGTCCTGCAAGATTAGACAGCGCTCAGTCAATCCCTCACTGTGCTTGAAAATAGAGGTTAAAAGTGAAGAGATTAAGAGCACCTCATTAAGAAAGGCTATATAACAAACTCAGTGTATTTTCAACATGTATGCTATTTTATTCTTCTTATTCCTATAATACATTTTCATAACTACATTACACTGTGCTATAATTTTTTACTCCCTTGTTCAACGCAAGAGGACACAAACCATACCCCTGTTTTATAGCCTGCACAGAAGATTAATGCCTAGAATAAAATATACTTGAGGCAATTATTTAACCTTAACACATTAGTGTTTGATAAACTGAGGGAACTACATGGAAAATGCAGGGTTTATACTGTAATACTTCCCCTATTACATTGTCACAGGGTGACTCAATAAAAAAAGCAGCTATTATACAAACCAAAACACAGTGTTTAAAGTTTAGTGCACCATCAACTGGAAAGTGCATGACAAATAACAAGATAACATTCTTAGTCTCTAAATCACATCGTTTACGAACACAATCTGTAGTCAGACCAGCAACCTGAGCCAATAATAGATTCAGCCTTGTGAGTGCCTGCTGTATAAAACAGACCCAACAAATACCCAGTTACAAGACTTGGTGGACCATTACTTGCTTGCTAAGCCTCCACAGTGTCAGTGCCCTCGCTCATCCACAGAAATTGCTTACAGGCTTGAAGCTATGACTGGAGACTTCTTAATCTCCACCTGTAACTTCTGCATTAGGGATCCTCGAGTTTTATTTGGACGTTCAACCGCAAGAACCAACAGGAAAACGCACTGAGACAGCGACAGAAAACTAGCGAGTCACTTCTCTTCCCTTCGGAAGATTCCTTATGGCACCCATGGCAATGCCCAGCGCTACATCCCGGCCAGACGGCAGGCCTTGGCATGGCGCAGCGCCCTGCGCTCCCGAGCTGCCAGCCGTCTAGGAAAGCTTGCCGGCACTTGAGGAACTTCGCGAGCTGCACATCTGATGCGATATCCAGCTTCTTGGTCCCAGTGTGTCAGTCTTATAGAAATCAGCACGGGTTTACACAGAAGGGCAGTTACATCCATAAGGTTTTAACCCTGAAACGCGTTTTGCTAAGGATGCTGCCCGTCAAACCCCCGTCCTCAAGGGAAAGATGCTTTCCTAACAACTAGGTTCTAACTGATACCAGGCGGCTAAGCCCTGCCACACCGTGCACCAGAGCCACTCCGCAGAGCGCTCTGTGCACCTGCCCACCGCACACCGGTCACAGCGGGGACCCGCGGCCGCTTCGTCGCAGGGCACTGCTTGCCCCGGTGCAGCGCCTCTGGGCTCCGCTCTGCGCCCGGCATAGGAGCGCAGGCGGCCCCAAGGACCGGGCAGGGCGCTGCTTCCCTGCTCCTCTCCCTGCCAACCCCAGCCTGGGCTGGGCGAACTCTTGCCGCTGGTCCCCGCAAAGTCTCCGGCTCCGAGCCCTCGCAAAGCCCCGAACAGAACGGCCCTGCCGCTGGCGAAGGAGGAGAAAGAGGACGGAGCGGCCCGAGCAGCCCGGATCCTCACCGACGGCCCCTCACCTTTTCTTCTCCTTGTCAGCTGTCATCGCGGCGGCTGCCGACTCCTGCGCCGCCTCTCGGACCGGGCGGGCCGAGGCGGGCTCAGCACCTGCCCGCGGGACGCTGGGGCTCCGCGGGCGGCGGCGAGCGGTCGGTCGGGGGTCGGCGATCCGGTTGTGCCGGGTCGCCCCCGAGACGGGCGTACAGTCTCAGGACACTGCCGAGGATTGTACGGCCCGCCCGGGGGAGGCGGCGGCAGCGGCTGCTGCGGGGCAGGAGAGCGCGGCGGCGGCTGTGCGGCTCGGCACCGCCCGCACCAACTTCTCACTTTAAACCTCGGGCCGCCGCCGGCCGCAGGGGCAGGGCCGGCCCCCTCCGACCCGGCCCCGGCCCCACCGCGCCCGCCAATGGGGGCAGCCGGGAGCCGCCGCCGCGCCCCGGCCTCCCCGCCCCCGGCCTGCCCGGCGGCCCCGCTCCTGCCCCACCAGCCTCAGCCTGCAGGGATACCGCGTCCGCCGGCGCCGCTTTGGGTTGAATTGTCTCAGTTTTGGTTGTTTGACAACTTTTTGTACTGTTTCCCCATAAGCCGCTTGCGCGGCTCAGCGGCAGGAGCACCGCGGCACCTGCGCCGCGCCCGCGGAGCTGCTGGGGCAGAGGCGGCCCCGGTGCGGAGCAGCAGCAGCCGCGGAGGAGGAGGGATGTGCGAGGGAGAGCAGGGTTGCGCTTCTGCCTCCCTGATGGGACTTCCTTCCTCTGCCTGGTTGTTCTACTTCGTTTTCGATGTCATGCAGCGTATTTCAACTCCGGTGCTTTTAAACGCTGTAGTTGGCGACGCGCAGTGAACGCACAGGGGTAAGAAGTGCCAGAGCTCATCTCACGCTAGCAGCTGCTGTAGTTGGCTAGCTAAGGTCAATGTAAATAACAACAGTAAATAAGGAGCCCTCTGCTTTGATTTTCAGAACCCTCTGATTTGATTTTCATTTATTTTACACTAAAGCAGACAAGGTTTTCCTGAGATTATCTCTCATCACTGTACAAACTGGAGTCCTACCCTCATGTTTTAAAGCTTGCCCTATGGTTTTACATCTCAAACCAAAATGCACACCTCTGCATTACACTACATCAGGTGTCCCGTGTTTGTGGAAAATGGAAGTACTGCAGGCAAAATGAGCCAAACTAGACTTATTTCTTAGTTATCCAAATGTGAGCAATTTCCCTGGGCCCTTTCATAGGCTGGTTTGTGTACAATGGGTCAGAGGGTGTGGGGTTTTTAATTCTTTTACACAATATGAACGTTTGAAGAAATGCATTTGGGTTTGGATTTGCATATTCTGCTCTCAAGTCTAAAAAGAGCTACACATGCTTACACAGCAACAGCCTAATTATGTGGTAACACTTAGGGTTTTTTTCTTGTTATACAAGAGAACCCAAACAAAAGAAACCCACAAATATTTAAAACCCAAGTAAACTCAGACAAACAGATTTTGTGTATGCAGGACTAAATTTAACCTTCTGGGAATACAAGAATGCAACAGGATCAAAGAGCCAAGTCACTCATTTCCTAGACTAAATAGGCCTCTTCATCCCTCATTGATCTCTGCTATGTCAATGCTTCTTGCTGTATCTTAAAGCTCTTCACTTGGACAAACAACTTGCCTTCAAGGATCAGACAAGAGAAGCATTCAAATCAACCAAATCTAAATCACTTGGTAAATTTCAGATATTTCACATCTAGCCCATTGGCCTAACTCTTGTTGGCTTTGCCTACAGGGATATAGTTAGTTGATTAACAGTCTAAACAGAGGGAAACTCTAATGATCAGCAAGGCCTGAAGGTGCTTTGACAACAGGAGAATTCACATCCAAGTGCCACTCAAGAACCACTATCACCTGTCCTCCTCTGTGGAGAACAACTGGTTGGCTTCAACACTGTTCAATGCCCAGCAAAACCTTTCTGCTGCACTGGGGGGTGATGCAAGCAAGAACAAGTGATTCTTACAGCTCCCTTCCAACTCCAGTTCCTGAAGTTGTCCATACTACTGCTTCCTGCAGCTGACCTCCCTCCATCTTGACCGTGATGAAAACAAATGGCCTGTCTTCTGGAGCTGACTTCAGTGGTTAAATCCCCTTTGTTCCTATGACTATTTGGGGAGGGAAAGATCAAGTATATCTCTATCATTCTATTGAGCACATTCTGCAACAATAAGGACCCCCACAGCAGCTATAGGGATGCAGAAAGTACTGTTCTTCACCAAGAACTAAAAGAGAATAACATAATTTTATTCCTAAATGCACCTCATGACTGCTTTGATCTCCTTTATGGTCAGTCAATATTTATTAACAGCAGCATCCACACTAAGGTGTATTTTCTCTAATCTTAGCTTATTCAAAAGTTCCTATAGGAGCCACACTGTGAATGCATTTGCTCCATGAACATGGATTATTTAACCTGCAGGAGATGACAACTGCCAGGAAAGCCAAGAAAAACCTCAAACACACAGTAAGCATAGTCTGTCTTCTCAATTACTATCACCATTGTAAAGGCTCTTTCTGTTTTGTATTCCCATGTTATTCCTCACATTTCATCTTACATTTGCTACACTTAGCTTAGTAGGTATAGCTCAGAGAAAAGCTTGTGGAAGGGGAAAAAGTACTCAGGGTAACTCACGAGCTGACCTTAGCGGTTGTCTTTTATTCCCACTACCCTATCCAGCAAGGTTTCTAGATGGGGTTTCATTATAGCTGGTGGTTAGAGATAATAAAGCTGTTATATCATCTGCTCTGTCCTGGGAACTGCAGGAGATGACCCACATTGCTCCTGTATGAGTTATTCTAGAGATGCTATCATAACAGACAGACTTTGATTTCTTAAAAGCAGCTTTCAGGTGAGGTGTTTGAAAAGAGTCATTAAAACAGTGGTGTGAGAGCAATTTGCACAACCCACTCTCAAGTCTAAACTACATTGGCAAATTAGGAAGCATATGCCAATAGTGACTGGGCCCCTGGTGCTCAGCTCACCCTTCTGGGGTTCCTGGACAGGAGCACCCCATCACCCAAGCAAGATACAGGGAAGCTCCTCATCACTGCCAGTTATTCTGAAACACTACTGATTTAGGACCAGTTATGCTACATCGTTTTTTCTCAGAATATGCATCTGTATGTAATCAACCCTCTAAATCAGTGCTTGCACCAGTTTGAATGCACATAGCTATCATGAGTGAAGGGAAAGCATTTCCAGTACTCTGGTCTATGCATGCGTGTTACTAGCACCTGTGTTGACTGAAGAGTACTGGTAAAACGCACAAGTT
Source organism: Melopsittacus undulatus (assembly GCF_012275295.1). NCBI lineage: Eukaryota > Metazoa > Chordata > Aves > Psittaciformes > Psittaculidae > Melopsittacus > Melopsittacus undulatus. The sequence continues at coordinate 113,763,409 of NC_047529.1, read as the reverse complement.
CAACACTGTTCAGCAGTTAATGCTCCAGAGTAGTCAGAAGAAAACATGAATACTCTATCCCTTGCAGGGAAGCATCCTTACTAAAATTAAAAGCAGCTATTAAAAAAAACAGATTGCCAAGAAAACAAGAGTTCCAAATTCATTAATAACCCCTGTTTGGTTTCTTTCTTTTTCTGGCTCCTCAATACTGCGAGAAAGTATGACAGCAAGAAGTTGATGCTTGCAAAACCAGATAATGACATTAGAGGAAAGAGAAGGGGAGAAAGGAGAGCTCTGTTATTGTAACACTGCTGATCCTTTGAAGGAAAGAGGATTCTTCTCTTATACCAGAAAGCTACAGCCACAGACCAGTTATTACACACAACAGCAAATGAGACAGAAAACACAAAACTTTGTGTGACAAAGTCAATGGGACAAAACAGAGATGCTCAGATGGACATAGAAAAAACAATGCCTGAATCGTGGTGAAAAGAGTAAGTTAAAAAGGAAGTCCTGTTCCTTGTGCAGCCAGTCACTTCCATTCATTCACACCTTCATTCCTAATTACAGGTATGTGCCTGTACCTTAGCATAAAAGTACCTTCTGCAAAATCAGTAGTCAAGCCCTTTATCCACAGTGGCCCCAGCCACTTCCCAGGGTAGGAAACAGCACCTCAGCTAGCATATCTGTGGACTCTTTAGGATTCCTTTGCCTCTTGCTACATATTCACACTAGAGAGAATTCTTATACAAGAGCATAAGACTGCTTTTGCACAAGAACAGATAGAACAGCATTCTCCCTCTTACCCTAGGCAGAAAGCAACATGCACTATACGCAATACTGGACCAGCCAGTTTAAAGTCTAATTTTGAGGGACTGCATTAAGATGTCTTTGAGAGCTTCCAAACACTGAGTGCACACCTTCAAGCAAGGCTCTCGGATAAGCTCCAGCATTTTGAGCCATTGGTTATTTACAGACACATTCCAGACCTTTCAGCCATCACACTCCCAAGAAAAAAAGAGACATCCAAAATGTTGGGAATGTACCTGTAAATATTAGAAGGCTTAAAATTACTGAGCTTATCTTTTAGCCTTTTTCAAAATGACATACTAAGGATGTCTTAGGCCTGTCCCAAGGACAGGTAGAGTAAACCAAAGGAAGTCCAATTATCATAGCACTGTGTTGTAATGGAATCCATGTAGAGAGAAAACAGATAAGTATATAGAAACACTCCTGACATGATACTGGAAACTATAGCTTTAAAATGTTGGGAGAGCTCAACGAAGAAACCAAGGAGCAAACAGATGCAAACCAGCTTGTTAAATGATGTCTTTTGTTTCAGGTTTTCCCCTTGACCTTCATTAGCTTAGAATTTAGAAATACAGCATTTCGCAGTTATGTTTTTATTGTATTGGCTTGTGGAGAATAAAGGCTAAACACATTTGCTAAGCAGGAACCCAATTTATCATCTAGAATGCAAACAACTGCCCATCAGCCAGGGCAACCACTCAGAAGCTTAAAGACCTAGGGCACCATGTGAGACTCCAGTGTATTTAAAACACTACTGGAGAGGGGTGACCTTAATCTAGGAATATAGTCTGCTACTGTATGCTTTTTTTGGTATATATTATATATATAATAGTCCAGTGTAATGAAAATGAAGCATGAAACAGATATAGCCCTTCTGCAATGTTTCTGGAAGGTAGACACCATACAGATATCATTAATTATTACTTCCTATTCTACTTTAACCTATATATTTCAAACTCAATGTTACCCACACTAGCTGTCAATGCTAGCATTAGGCAGAAGAGGTCTGCAGCCTCTTCTTGCTCCCTGGCAGTAGCTCTGAGAAGAAAACATGGACACAAGATCATCAGGGTGTGTTTTACTCAAAGCCAGCAAAACACATCAAAAACATTTAGGAGATGGGAAGGGAAATTGTTTCTCTGGGTGGGTTTTAAAAGCCAGATTTTGTAGCGATGTTTTTAATACTGATTACTTCCTGTCCCCAAAGAAAGAGTTATCACAGAGGAAGAAGAGAAGGAATACAAACATGAGCACAACCACTGCGTGCCAGATGAATGTTGAGAGGTGAGAAGCTGTAATTGAAGATTATTGCAATACTGAAGCTGATACCAGTTCCTAGTAGTTAACATTCAGTCACTCAACAACTATTTATTCAGAAACACCATAACATGGCCACCGCAGAACTTTAAGTACAGCTAAGAGATTTTGGGTTATATATATATTTATATATATTATATTTCTCATTTTATTTTAGGAACACTCATACCACAGGAAATGCAGCTCTTAAATCTTTTAATCTCTAGCAGTTACTCCAGATGGTTTGTATGGCACATGGGTGATGCTCAAGCATACAATGACTTTCTGTATAGCAGTAAGATTCCCAATGAAAACTTGGGTTAGAATGAAACTGAAGCAATGAGCTCTCTTCTTAATGCCAGCACTAAATGCTGATTTAACCTTAATCCAGGTAAATAGATTTGGGGCTTGTTTTTATTCACCAAAGACTAATTTACTTTAATGAAGATCTTGAAAAGTGTTTGTTTTGAAACAGCCATTTGTGAATTACTGCTATTTAACAAGGCCACTGAACATATTAACCCTGCAGACACTTGTCACTTAAAGTAAGTGACAAATTATTGCAAAACTACAAAAGAAAAATCCTATTTCTTCAGGCACTGCAATACTAAATGCCAAATCCCTGCCAAAAAAATAAAATACCTTTTCTGTAAGCAGAAAACTGCCATAAAAAGATCAGTTCCTTACCATTACATCCTTTGGAAGAATAACATGGTATTGTTCTCAGACATCTAGATCTTTTTCTTTTGTCCTAAGGAAAGGCTAGGTCTTGGTGAACAAGGTTCTTGGTAATTGAAATCCCAGCCCAAAGGCACTGCTGTACAACTCCCACATGTATCCTGGGTACTCTAAAACCTCAACTGACCTGAGGCCATCACTGATACAGTGGATGACCATAACCAAGTCTCCCCTAGCTCTAAGTCAGTGATGACTTCCATGAGGATGTGACCTGGAGCAAGAGTATGACTCAAGTCTTGGAGACATCTGGGACAGCCCTCACCCACCTTGCACACCACCACTGCCCAGACAGCCAAACTGCTCACGAGTTGCCTCAACACCCATGAGATTACAGCAACCTGACTATTTAAAATGCTGGTCAAGTTTGCCTTTTTCTCCTTTGCCCTGAAACTTGTTCTATTTTGGGGAACCGCTCCAGGCATGGGGCCTGACATTTGTTTCTCAAGTAAATCTGCTCCTGGAAATATTTATAGGCTCTTAAGGAGAGATACCATAAGAAACTGATAACAGTACAAGTGATTTGCATACAGACAAGGAGTTGGAGAGGTGTCCCCATTTATCCCCAAAGCCATCTCTGTGCTTTGTGTTTTTCTTCCACATCTATGTGCTGCATGCTTGCGTGAGGCACCTGTTATCAATAATGACCCTGGCTGTGCGTACTATGGGACATTCCTCTTCATTACACTGTAATATATAATTTATGCTAACATATGCCATTTCTAGTGAGAAAGAATGAGATTAGGGGAAAACTGCAAGTATATCCCAAGTCATTTATTTCTGTGGGGAAATAAATTTAATTGCATTGCAAGTTGCTTTGGTAAAGGAATGCTTTAACATTCTCCAAACCCTTAACCCTTTGGTTTCAGTAGTCATTAGAATTAAACCAAGAACCACCATCACACATTGCTGCAAATTAGCATTAATGATGAACCCAGGACAATTAAATTTAGTAGTGAGTTTGATCACAGTACATACATTGAAATAAGAATTTATCATCCTATTTTTACACACTCAAAGCTAACATTAAGCAGCAACACCACTCACAAGGGTATGACCTCATAATTTCACAAAGCCAAAGTTAGGAACCACAGGAATACCCTTATGTAGTCACCCATTCCAGGTTAGCCTCCATTTAGATTGCTACAGATGGCTACAGCCAGATTTCAAATATCTGAAACTCCCATTCGGAATCTGAGACACTATTACACAGGTTTTTTTCCTTACCAGTGACAAAGCAACTGGTTCAGAGATGCACCCTGCCTTTGGAAAGTCTTTCAAAGTGCCAAAACCTCTGAATCTCCATTTCAAGTAAGTTTATTAGAGCTCTGCATCTACCCTCTGCTTCATTGCAACAAAAGTGTTTGCTCAAGCTATGGCAGTTGTTGACTTATTGATTTTATACATATCCTGCAGACAAGGTAAGTGCAGCAGCCCAAGGAAAGAACAACGTTTAGAACTATTTTTCTCTTCAGACAGCAAAGCTTTGGGAACGTAGGCAAAACCTCCAATTACATTTTTCAAATAGTGGAGCATGTTAGGCCAGTAGGGCCCAAAATCTTGGCCAGCCCGACAGGCTCAGCAGGTTTTCTGCCTGAATTGTGTCACCAGCTCCAAGACAAGTACAGCAGAGTCCCAGACATGCCTTGCATCAGAAATGAACAGCGAGCAACACGTGAATGCTGCTCTCGAGTTCTCAAAGGCACAGATGGAAGTTTTGCTGCAAGAGTCCTATAGAACAGGGCCTCCTGCTTCTCCACAATTAACCAACATAAATGGCACGTGGATCAGTCAGTTTGAGACAGTTCCCACCATCTGCACAAGCTGCTTTCATTCTGCTGTATAATAACTAGTGGGATTTTCCAAAATGTTCCAAAACCAGCAGGATTTTGAAGTCACAGCATCTACTCTTGTTACCACAACAATTCAGCTCAAAACCACCTCGGATATCAAAGCTTTTCCCTAAACCTACGTGGTTCCAAACACTGGTTGTGCAGATGCATGCTTTATTAAAAGTCATTCAAACAGCATCATGTAATGCATCTGAGCCTCGGATAAGCATCAGAAAACGTGCACATCCCTCATTGTCAGAAAAAGAAAAGGACATGAATGATTTGTAGCAATGTGCAAAGGCAAGGTAACAGCCAGGAATCAGCGTCCTAGTTAATTAAACCATGATTTGTTCTGAACACATTAAACAACTTAAGTTTTAAGTCCTGCATTGACTGGATACTCATTATTTGGCTAAACACAGGGTGCTGGCATATTTCCATAGTTACAGGCACAAAAATGACTTCAGCAGAGTTCCTTAACAAGCTGAATTAACTCAGTGTTCACATTATTATCACCACTTTTACTTTGTACCTAAATCCATATGTTAGGTAGTTCTCATTTCTCTGTTTACATTCTGTAGTTTTGTCTCCTATAAATGTTCCAGAAGGGAAGATGCTTGTTAACAAATGCTTTTTGCTGGAAACAGTAATTTTTGCAGTCTGAGTGCATGCACCTTCAATGGAATCCTGCACTTACATTAAAAGCCAGTTCTTATTAAAAATGCTGAATACTTTTCAGAGTTATTTTTACCCAGAAATACCCAACATCCCTATCACACAACCTAAAATAATGAAAACAGAAAGACAAGCCTGAACTGTCTATTTTGTCAGGCAACTTGGAATTCTTTTCCAGTAAAACCTGGCAAACAAATGAGAGAATCTCCCAAGAGATGAATAAATACGTAAATTTATGTCGAAACTTTTACATTTCTTTAATAAAGAACAGACAGATTATGAAGTATTGAGATGAAAGTACTGAGGTTGGAAGCTGTGCTGCTCAGCTTCTGGCGTGAAGCATGGGGTGTTACTGGCAAGTACGAGTATCAAAGCAGGGCTGGTAAGCACTGAGCTGAGGGATTAGCATGTGTTCTCCTCCTGCACTTATGTGGGATAACGTCTCACTTTCTAGCTGAGATTTCTGGTCTGTAAATAATATGGATTGATAGTTCCTATTAGCTGCCAAGGGGGTGGTGAAATACCCCTTTTGTGATATGGAAACTTCAGCCACAGAGATGATGATGGGGGGAAAGAAAAAGAGAGGACCACAAAGTATTATTCTGATTTACCAAAATAATTAATGCCTTGTAAATGGGTTTTGGGTTATTTTTCTCTTTGAATTTCTCTCTTTTTAGGAGTTCATTTTAATCTTCATGCTTTAGAAGATGTCCATAAAAGTATAATTTAAAATGGTTTAGTGTGAGGTGTCTCTGCCCATGGCAGCGGGGTTGGAACTAGATGATCTTAAGGTCCTTTCCAACCCTATCTAGTCTATTCTAAAAGAGGTAGTTCTGCCATGCTGGGAAATCTCTAACATGTTTTTCCTGTTACTCCAGAAGAGAAAAATGGGATTTTCAACAGTTTGAGGTTGTACCTAAGCTGGGGAGAAGCAAATCACCCTTCAGTGAAATAGAAAGGCTCCCATGTTTGTCTGCCATATGACACTGTCAGTGTTGTTTCATAACCAGCCTCCTGCAGGAGTCTGCTGATGAAATGCCAGATCCTTACTGCCCATTAAATCCCCACCCCTCTTTCCATCTTCTCCAACAGATCTATCCCAGACTCCCCCTTTGCAGCTTTTCCCCCAGGTCACCCCATTTCTTTCTCAAACTGACAGATTGCCTTCACTCAAAATGCTCCATTTAAAGACTCATTAAATACAGTTGTCATAAAGCCATAGATATAAGCCAATAAAACAGCATATCACAGAGAAGCTTATTGGTATCTTTTAGATAATTATTGGCAAGAATCCATCACAACTCTTGATAAATACTCTCATGTTTTATCCTCCAAGTTGAAAACCTACACTTAATGTGAAACAGCCTGAACTTCTACTACATATGTGAAAGGCTTTTCACAATCAACTTCATTTCCCTTTGCCTCATCTTCCATCTTGGTGCTTAACTCCTTAGCCAGGTTTTTCTTCCCTGTGTCCTTCTACAAGTGGTTTTCTGCTCTTTTAATTATTCCTAGATAGCTCTCCTGAAATTTCTATATTAGAATGATTGGAAAGCACCATAAAAGCATCTCCCCTGTAAAATATAAGGCAAGAGTAGTTTTGCTTTGTGACACTGGCTGGGATTCTTCAGTTCATAAACTTAAGGATCACATTCATCTTCAGAGTTACAAACATACTAGATATTGAGGTCCAGTAACTTATCCAGCCAAGGACCATTAAACTGCAGTTTAATGCACTACACTCCAGGACTGCACCTGGCAAACACAGCCTCCAGTTTTACTTCACTGTGTAACTACACAGCAAGCCTAAGTTTGGCAGTGTCCAGCTTTCTGAGCACATCTACCACTTTCCTTCAAGTCTCCATTACCTTGTGCTTCCTCAGCCTTTGCACAAGCTTGTTAGCTACTTTTTTTTACTCCACTATGAACAATTTATATGTTAAAAGTAATCAATTGGGTGAAGAACTAAGGTTTGCCAAACCTCTCTATAAGCACTCCCTGTCCCTATCACTGTTACATTTTGAGACCTGTCAGTCATGTAGTTTTAATACGCTCAACATCCAGTTTTAATACTCAGTACCTTCTGCTAAATCAACTCCTTCAAGTTTCTAATTTAAACAGTGTATGACATCAACTGAAATGTCTACAGGAAGCAGAACCCATTACTTAAATAGATTTTGGTTTGTGGTGTGTATTTTACACCACAGCTCTGTTGTGTGTTACTAAGTTCATTCTTTAGAAGGTTTCATATTAATTGTTCCATTATCTTCCCCAGAATACAGCTATAATTCTTCTAAAACTGCTGCTAATACGTTAAGTTTTGGGTCAAATCTCTATCTTTCCCATGGTTTCAAATAGCTATGTGTGGAAGAAATCAGTATCTGAGAGACCCATTCAGCCAACTCTTGAAACTCCCAGATGCAAGTCATTTCAGCCTGTCTATATGCAAGTCAAAAACCTTCTCCTCAGTATCCTCTTTTGTTATGAGTGATACTGAAACACTTTTTATTTCATCTTGTGATTTCTGTGTCATTGGGCTTCTCTCAGATGCAGAACACAAATATAAATGCTCCACCTTTCGGTGTTACTGCCTGTTCTTCTGGGTTTACCTTTAAGTGAACTAACAGCATTTTCTTAATTCATATTTTTAAATCCCTTTCCACATAAGCACTACCAACTACAGCTCTACCAATAGCCCTACCATTTTAATTCCCCTTTATTGCAAATTCTTTATCCTTGATTGCCTAATCTGCATCAGTCATTAGTTTTGCCTACATGGGCAGCTTCTTTACTGCAGCTACCTACAGTAGCATTTTGAGCAACACTTCCTTGAGTGTTCATTAGGAGCAATGACTTCAAGTTATGAATCAGCCAACTGAGCTGATGCTAAGGAGACCAAAGTGTTTACCACCATCATGCATCAGCATTTGCTGAAAGCCAGCTGTGAGCAGGCTGCTGTTACAGTGACAAGGATTACACATCCTTTAGATTCGAGACAGAATCAGTAAAATGCTTCAGTAAACCACTCCCACCATAGTTTGTCATAACATACTTCAAGATTGACCTAAAGTAAACTCAGAACGATGGTTATCTTTGAGAGCTAACTGGGAATGGTTGCTGTATCAGAAAGCAGGAAGAGACAACCTCAGTGGCTACTTCTAAGAAAAGGGGGGTGTTAGGGGTGTAAGAAAAAAGAGGAGATGTCAGACATTATTACCTATAAAAAAGCATTTGGTAAATACTTAAACTAATTTGCTGTGGAAGGCAATGAAGAGGGTAACAGCCGTTTCTTTGGAACTATCAATAACAGAGCTTGCCCAACCATATTAGTTTTCATCAGTCTTATGAGAAGCAGCTAAGGGGAACTGAAGCTCTTTAGCCTGGGGAAAAGGATGCTCACTCTCTACTGCTACCTGAAAGGAGGTCATAGTGAGATGGGGGTCAGTCTCCTCTCGAAGTAAAAAGCAGAGACAAAAGGAAATGGCCTCAAGTGGCACATGAGGAGGTTTAGACTGGATATTCGGAAATATTCTTCACCAGAAGGGTTGTCAAGCACTGGAACAGGCTGCCCAGGGCAGTGGTTGAATCACCATCCCTGGAGGTATTTAAAGGATACGTAAACATGGCACTTAGGGACATGGTTTAGTAGTAGACTTGGCAGAGCTGGGTTAGCAGTTGGAGTCTATTATCTTAAAGGTATTTTCCAACCTAAATGACTCAATGAGAATTAAATTATACAGACTTAGATTTTAGTGAAAACTAAAAGTGAGCTATAACTGGACACTTAAACACTCCTTGGAAAAGGTGTGCAAATATCTGGTGAGGGGAGATATACAACTAGAAGATGGCTTCTTGAGGTGCTGACTTGGGTCTCTAGTTTTGTTTCAGTTGGTGGGTTGGTTGTTCCCCCCCCCCCCCCCCTCTGCAGTTGGCATGGGAAGGCCAAGATCCAGCAGTGTAAAACTGGCAAAAGGTGTATAGAGCACTGCTCACAAAGTTGTGCAAATCAAAGAGTTAAAACATAATCAAACTACTTTTATTTCCCTTCCACTAACCTTACAACCAAGGCAGTATTACAGACCCAATATTTGTACTGATGCATCATCTCTACTCCCTTGCAGTAGGTACCCATTTTCTGGGTTTGAAAACCTTTCCTTTAGTATTTATAAACTGTTCCATTTCAGAGCTTGCAACACATAATGGTCACAGACTTGCCTTCCATAGTAAGTTGGTGTCATTCTTATTGTCCTAAGCAGACCAGATACCAGGTTTTCCACACCCTTAAACACCAGTGATCTGATGTAAACAGCAGGCACAAGCTGGTACCATAGCCCATTACTTGGTTTTTTGAATAAAGGTGATCAATACACAAGTTTCATCACAAATCAGTAGTAATTCTGCAACAAAAAGCTCTCAGGCCAATAAGAGTGTGCTCAGTCACTGGAGGAGTAACAACCTAAATAGCTGTGCAGCAAAAGGATTTGGGGAAAAGGCTAAATAGTTTAGATAAGTCACTTCTTCTGTTTTCAGATTTTATGACATCCACATGCAGTAACAGAGATCAGTTTTGTTGAGTCAGGAAGTTTCTTTCAGTCTATGCCCCCATGAAGTCAAGAATGTTGGAATGGGTCACTTGTATCATTAATTTCATTACTCTTGATAAATCACTTTTAAAGCAGAACTTTCATGAAAAATCTCAACTTTTGTTAAAAAGGGTTTCTAAACCTCATAGTTTCAAAGGAAAACTTGAAAAGATGACGTAAGCAAAACCTCAGGAATCTGAAAATAAACAGTGGAGAGAAAAGAAAACAAAAAACCCCAAACCCAAGCAATAGAAAAACAAGAAGAGAGCTCTGATACAATGCAGGGCAATTGAATCAGTTATGGATCTGGACACAAACCTTCCCAATATAACTAGCAATGCCAGCCTACCTTGTTTTTTCTTAAGGAATGTAAATATATTGAAAGAAACCTTATTTCCTACTACTCTCAAGCAGCAACTCACAAGGAGAACTTTTTGGGCTATGCACCTATGGTATCTTCAAATAACAAATATTCAGCTTATTTTTACTACATGAAACACACAATTGCATGGAGGCAGTTTGTTAAGGAAAGAGGTTCCTGAGGCACTTAACTGATACTGGAACAGGAGGAGAAGAGCTATACTCTTTCACACATTTCTAAGCGTGTTGAAACGGGTACTTGACAACTTACGGCTTCTGTCTCAGTGAGCTGCATGGTGGAGGAGAGACTGACAGGGACAAGAGGATCTGTCAGTGCTGCATGCGACTGTACTGAGTAAACTGGTTACATGTGTGTTGGAGAGGGCAAGCAGGCAAATTTCAGAGTGACATGCACACTCAAGCTTTCAGAAGTATTCAGTCATTCACAAGAGCAACAGAAGGATATGGGCAAGACCTTTTGATTTTTCTCAGGTGGTACAACAGGGTTCTCCACCTCTTAGCATAGGTGAAGAATGCTTGAAATGATTTCAGCATTAGGTCACCTTGTGCAGTTAGGGCAATTCACAAATAACCAATTCAAAATTGCTTGGTAAGCTTTGCCAGGGTGTCAATCAGATGCCTGCCTGCTTTACTGCTTATTCTTCCTTAGAATGCAGTAATAAAAACACTAGCTTCCAAGGGAAGCTGCATATGTCAATGGACCGCTATACTTGTTTCTAATGCCAGTACCACTGAAGGGACTTTGCCTTCTGGTGAGAAAGTCAGTCTTTGAGACGTCACAACTGGTTGCTGAGTGCCTTTGCCACAAACCTCCTGATTCTGAAGTTCTACCTATGAGTAATGCCATTACCAACCACAATGGCTAGCAGCCAAGATGATAGACATCTGTCTCTGTCACCGTAATGTGCCATATTGTGCTTTGCAGACAGGCTTTCTATTATTTCTTTTAAAGTCAATATACTTTGGTGTTCTATGTTATTGCTGTTTCCATAGTAAACATTCCTATTCTCATATAGAAAAGGCTTGAAATCCAGGAAGCAAGAATTCCATAACATTTTGCCAGAAAAACTGCATTAAACCTTTGATGTAAATAACTGCAGACTCAGACTCCACCTGGTCCTGGATGCACAAGGAGCAGAGCCAGGGGAGGGAGGAAGCCAATACAGCTGGGCTGAGAGAGTTCAAGGGAAGAAAAGGCAGCAGTTGTGCTCCATTGAAAGGCAGGTTGCCTGCCAAGTTCTCCCACTGCACTGCACCAGGAAGTACTTTTTAATCAGCAAAAAAAGGGGGAATTGGGGGAGGGAAAATGTGGTTCTATCCATTAATTGGCATTTTCCTAGAAGCACCGATTGTCTCTGAAGATATTATTTTTAATGATCTTTCAGTGGTAAAAAATAAACCAAGGAGGAGCTTAACACAGCTGTCTCATGGAAGATTATCTCTTGTTTACAGTACATCTTGATACTGTCTTTTAAGTACTGAAACAGAAACAAACAGGCATCTAAATACATGTTACCACAGTTTGCAGAAACGATGAATTATTAACTATTTCCTGACATCTTTTACACTATGGTAGTTTGCTTTAGGTTGCACATCTGTCACATCCTCCCATACAACACATGGGGAAAAATGTATTTAAACAGTTATTCATGCTTACATGTGGTCAATGTATTTGACATTAAGATACAATAGGTCAAATCTTCAGAGAAATTGGATGTTTTACTCTGCCTGAGGGCCTGGCCCCTCAGTCTATGCAACATGTCTTAGTCCTCACCTTTTAAAACTACTCTGTTCATCATTCTATCACCTAAAAAGAAATTATATTTATCTATATGTATATATAAAACTTCTTTTAAAAGTTAAACCAAACCAGAAAAAAAGCATTTAAACTGATGTTCCATCACAACAATCCCTTGTTATTTTGCCTTGTCTGATTTAAGATTATACTTGTTTCTTTACACTATCACCCAGTTAGGATGGGAACAATGAAGGGAGCACAGGCTTGAACCACTTTTCAAGCTAAAATAACAGGTCAGAAGATTCTTGTTGACCACTGGTATTACATCAAATCTAAATACCAGAGCACTGCACTGCATGGAAATCCTGATCTTTCATCTTTTTAAAATGCAAACATCTAAAGCACTGTCGGCATCAAGTTACACAAAGATGCTTCAAGCAGAGAAGTATCATGATGGATAACATGTATAGTTTACCCCCAGGGCTGGGGGTATTTCAACTGAAGGTCATGGAAAAGAGATGCTTGAATTGAGTACTTCTCTGGATCGAGGCCTGTACAGGTATAGGAGTCCCTCAGCTGCTTACATCTCTGCATTCTGCACACACCATCTGTGCATACAGGTCCTCAGAAACAGAGGCCTCTCTCTGTTGAGAGTTAAAGCCTCCTTACTACCAGTTGTCATTAATATTGATTAACTCCAAGAGCACCAAAACAGGGGGGTATTTATAATTATGCTGATGCTGTGGGAAGTTTTTGGTTGGTGTTTTGTTTTGGTTGGATTTTGTGTGGTTTTGGGTTTTTTTAACCATTTGAATACATGGCAAAGAATAAAAAAACAGCCCAGCAAAAACACAGCCCCTAATCTTGTTGCCTTCTGGGCCATGAGAACAAGGTTTTATTTACTTTATCCTCAGACTCAAAGCATGGAGAAGATTATCCTTAACACAACCACACTGGTCAAAGGAATGCCCTTTAAGGGCACTTGCCAACAGCACATCAAAAGACGCAAGAAATCTAAGAGGCTTTTAAAATTATTATTAATTTTTAAACATTAATATATTTATGACATTTAGTTATTCATCAACAGTTAAAGAGACAGGCTAGCAGGCAGTAGAACAAGAAGCCTGGTACAAGGCTGTTGGAAGAATAAGTTTGATAGTTCTGATGTAGAGCAACCAATATGCTTATGGCTAGATAAGAGTATATGGCTGCTGTTAATCATTTGCTATACACCACTACATAGGGCTGTTTCTTTCATGTAAGGGTGTTTCAGGAGTAAGAAGTTTCTTTTCCTCTCTGGAAGTTGTATACAGAAGAAACAAGAGAACTAGGAATATGTACACCTGAATGTGCAAGGCATAAAGGTGGTAGGAGCTCCGCTCATCCAAACACCACTCACATTTCTGAGCAAAATGGGCCTTTCTACAGGCCTCTTTACACTACTAGCAAAGCAAACCAGCTCACCTGACAGCACTTTTAAGATGGAAGATGGATGCTTTACAGGAGGCCCCAAATCTTAATCCAGCATGGTGGGTTTGCCAGTCTCTGAGCGGCACATGTCCTCCATCAGCAGAGCCCCATTGGCACAAGTAGGCATCAGGCCAGTGAGGCTGTGGCAGGCAGCCACAGAGGACAGTCATCCCAACCATAATACCAGCAGCAGCCAAGCCCTTCGCATTCCTGTGATGTGGTCTGTATTTACTTTTGGCCAGATCATTAGCCAGAGACATGAGGAGATAATACCTTCTTTATCCCTTTAGGTGCAGAGCAAGTAAGACAGAATATTAGGGGCATTTAGGGTAAAGAAGATTACGCTTTGTGTAGACCTATTCCTCGTTTTCACAGGAAGATTCAGGGTCATCTGCAACCAGGAGCTAGGGTATGTGTCTGCATCAGCATATGTAGCCATCAAGTTGTGCTGCTAGTTAAGTTAGGTTTACAGGAAACTATTTCATATTATAACAGCAGAAAGAAAACAAAAAGAGAGATACTGAATTTGGAAAGCCCAGCTTACTTAGCTCTGCAATGTAAAGTACATGCTTCTTCATAAGTACATCAGTAAATCCTATACTGACTCCAGCCTGAACACAGGTGTGCCTTTCAGTGCTTTCATTTGGCTGGATCTTTAATTTCCCACTCATAAGTATAAAGATTTCGGTCATTCCTTAAGCAAACATAAGTAGTAAGAAATAACCTTCTTACTCTTTCCAGCGACAAAGAAGCAAGTGTCACTCCCTGTCCTCTTATCCCTCTGGCTTTAAGAAAAGTCTCACACTGATACATGACAGTCATTTAAAAGGAAACACTTTCAGGCAAAGAGAAAACAGTAATTTTAAGAGAGCAAGACAAAGCAGCATATTCAGCTCTCAATCAGGACCTAACTTAGAGCTGTGGGTGTGGTAGGTACTTACAACATTTAACCATGTAAGTAACAGCACTTGGATCTTTAGATCATAGATTCTTTGTCAGATATCACTTGCAGATTCAAATAGCAGTGCCTGGAATGTTTCATGTCCAAGTGACAGATCCTTTCACAGGCCAACAGTTTCCTTTTCTGCCAGAGCAAAACACTGAAGACTCAGCTGGAGCGAGAGTCTTCGCTCCCTTTAGAGTAACAGCCTTAAAGCTTTCCTTGTGTACTACTGTGAGAGAGGTTGTATTTGTTCAGAGGTGGGACATGAAGATATCTACATTTAACAAATGCATTTCAAACTTTAAGAAATGTATACTAATGAGCACGTTTAAGATGGACATGGAAGCTGGCTGGTAGGATGAACCACTGGGAAGGGTTAGGAAATTATTATTTTTAAAGGAAACTGCTAAAATAAAGTCATTGCAAGGCAAAACTCGAGGAGCTGAGCTTCCAGCAGCAATTACCATCAGTGCTGTTGTTTTCAAATCCCTTTACCTGAAAAACTGATCATACTGACAGCTTCCTGTGGAATCCCCCACAGCCTCTGGGCCTTTAGATTTGCAGCGAGCAGATGGATTGCTGCCAAGTTACAGGATCAAGAATTAACCATCAAACTGTGAATGTGCCCAGACTGTGCAATCGCACCACCATGTAACAGTGACCCTTATCCTTTCTTGTATCCTTCCCTCTCCACCCTTTATTAAGGCCTCACCCATTAGGGCTGTGGCCTCTTCAAGGATGGATCATCTCTTTACACACTTTTTTCCCTGCAAGATGCTCAAGTGCTTCCTAGAAACACAAGAGAGCTCCCAGGGAGGTCAGCAAAGTGGGATGCAGTCATTACGCAGCAGACTCACATGCTTCAGCACTTGCCAAGTATGTACCATAAAATCAAACAGACATGCTGCTGTATTAACATTGCTCTCCAGCTGTAGGTTTTGCATGGGTTGACTCTGCAATTTCCAGACACACACCTTTAGCCTTGCACTACCCTAGACTGGATTCTGTGCATAACCCATTTGCAGTAATAATACCTTAATATTTCATAGGGCAGAACTGGGACTGTAAGCTGTAATTTGAGTTCCTTGAGTACACAGCACATAACATTATTATTGTACAAAATATGTGTACAATTACATTATCCCCTAATATTAGTAATGATTTGTTTAGGTGAACCAGAAGCTCTTCCTCTTGGCCTCTCGCTCCCCTTACAAGAGTTGTCCAAAGCATTAAGGCCTTGCTGCAGGAAAAACACTGCATCTCCAGGAGGACAAATGAGCTGATCCAACTGTTCATCACAGGTGATGACTTCTTCCACCGTCTGGCTTCCCATACCCATTCCTGTCCTACACTGTGGCAGGCCTGATGCTCATTATTGATTATTCTTACATATAATAAACTATATTATAGTATATCATAGCTTATAATATCTATGGTATATATTATACTGTAACTATTCTGAATGTTCTTATCAGCCACTTCAGCTCATTAACCTAGGAGGAAACTAACCCAGAGAAGAATAAATAAAGCAGTACATAATTTTGTGCTGGTATGAAGACTGAATCATCTTAAAAGAGGCCAAGCACCCTGTAGATGATGCAAGGACTTAAGACTTCTCCTTGGTGGTGTAAAACTCACGCATCTGCTTGTTCCTCCTGTCCTCTCACCTACCTGAGGAAAGGCACTCAAGGACTCCAGCTTGATCACTCCTAGGGCAGGGAGTTATTTTGGGATTAAGACTAAAAACCAAACAACAGGCTAGTGATTCCAGCTGTGTGACAAGAGCAACACCACAAGTTCCTGATGTTTGAAAGTATGCATCTGCCTCCTCCACAGGAGAAATACAGCCTCCTCTACAGTGGAATGTTGGGGGGTGGGGGGGTGGTGTAATCACTGCTTCTGTTAATTTTCTGAAGATCTTGGCTTTTGAGCTCCCTGGGATACCTCAGGAAATGTGGGTTTCCTCATCCAAACCAGCCAATCTTGTAAATTGGTACTGTGGAAACCAGCAGCGGGTGTGGTTAGCTCATAAAACCACTGGAGAAATAAGCTGCAGAGACTCTCTAGCAATGCAATAAGTGTTAGGGCATGGGAGCAGCCACAGGCACCGCGCGCTGAATTCCCTTGTCTAAGAGGGGAAAACTATACCATGCCTGATCTCAATCTATATTACCTTACACAAACTACAAGCTGCTCCCATACCAGACAGCTGCTTTTCCACCAGCTGTGTGGAATTGCTGGCACATGGGGCCATCAGATCCATGGTCTGCTTGGGGCCTCTCCCAGAACAGGCAAAGGAGCAAGAAGTGTGCTTGAATAGATATTGCATCTCGAACTGCATGAACAGTGCAAGAGAAACAGCCATACAAAAGTGGGCAGTGCTATTCTATCAGACACACTGGTATAGAAAAGGTGTTTGCTTGTGCATAAACCCTGGGACTGGAAAAGTAGAAGGCTGACAATAAGCTTTTGAAATTCAAAGTAGGATTAAGTGGTTGTACCCCAGGAAATATGCATCTTTATGCAGTACAATGAGCATTTTGGGAGTTTCCTAAATGCAATCATCTGCTAATGGCTGGTATAGGTGGGCTGCCTCTAAGCCTCCAAAAGGGTCTTGAGAAAGCTTGCTTCTGCCTTACTGGTACCTCAGTGTACTACAATTGACACACAGTAACGCAGCATATGGTGCCTTACACCATCACCTGCAAGTTCATTGGCTGTCTTAATGGCTTTATACTGCATGGTCACTCTTTTTATTAAATAGATTCTAGCAAATATCAGTGTATGTGCTTCTATGCACTGAGAGAAGACAGGTCAACAAATTAAGGTACTCTATCACAGCAAGTCAAATGTAAAAGTTTACCAAAACCACAGTAAACAAGGTCACTTTTAGCTACTTAACAGCAAAATTCACTGTAATTCCACTTTAACATTGCAGTGATTGCATACTTTGCTTTAAATGCTGGTGTCACATACCTGAGATTAGGGAAGTATTCAACTAGATTGCTGAAATTGAAGAGCACAGAGCAGTTTGTCAATAGTTGCATAATTATTCCAGTTTAACAGGAATAGTAAGACTTCACCGAGTTCAGTTTGAGCAGAAGAAAGAAACCAAGTAACAGGACTCCCATAAGAATATGCATAGACATTATGAACTTTGAGCCAGTGTAAATCAGTGGAGATTAAGATCTTTAATAGGCATGTATGCTGAACAATACTGTCTAAAGATCTGTCTTTAAGAAAGCCAATGATCTTATTTAAGCTGTAGCATATATGAAGAAGTAGGGTTTCAGTACTTCATCTGCTTCAACTTCTGAGGGGTTACTTTATTGAATGCTGTCTTTGGGATCACTGGCTACCTCATGATACACTTCCAAGAAAAGCATGAAATCAAGAAAGATAAAATTTCACTTATTTTTTTCAAGTTATTTTGAAAATAGGCTTGAATGGTATCTTTATCATCATCCACAGATTACATGATCAACAGAAGAGAGCTGAAATTGGGTTAGGAATAAGGACAACGTTAAATGGAATAAAATCTGGGAAAACATCAACTATACATTCTATATTTAGAATGCAAATAACCTGAGAAATGTTAGTTAAAACACAGTAACACGGAAGTATGGAATTCAGAGCTGGATCTGTTTCTTTTGCACTGCAAAGTCTCATCATTTGTACCAGTTTCCAGTGAGAACCAATCTGGCCCTTGCAGTGAGAGCAGGCAACCAACAAGTTTGGTCTTTAGAAGGCTTGAATCACAGAGAACAAAATGTCACTGGCCTTGCAAAGAAATGCAATCCAGCAGGATTTAAATCTGAACTTCAGAAGGATATAAACAACTGCAAGAGATTGTGGAGAACAGATTCAAAACAATTATATGGTTGAAGGAACTGTGTAAGGCTTCTTCACAAGAGCTAAACATAGAGTCCAGCTGAGCAGCCTCGAGCAGCAGGAGACAGACTTGGGAATCTTTATCTAAAGTCCAAAGCCCCAAAGGTACTTAGGGAACTATGAACCAAATCTTGTGGGTTAAAATTAGACACTAGAAAGTAACCCAGTAAGGAAAACTGTACCCCACAGAAAAGTGATTCTGCTGTGAAATAAGGGAGCTGCTTACCAATACACATTAGCAGGTACCAATAACCAAATTTGAGGAGGATTATTTACTAGAACCATACAAAGCCCTGAAGAGTAACACACTTAAACTGAGATAACAGACTTCTTGGTCTTCACTCCAAAGTTTCCAGTATGTCCCTTCACAAGTTTGAGTCATTTACATCCAGATTATTTCAAATATCCAAATGCTTCACTAAATTTTTCACCTACAATTTTATGCAGATAACTCATAAAGAAAAGTTTGCTATGGCTGACAAAGGAATCCCAAGATTTGCATACATTAGTTCAGTTGCACATTTCATACAAGTTGTTTTAACTACATAGAAATCATTGGAATACAGCTGTCATTGGAGCATATTGATCACATAATCAGGATCTGAGGCTTTTTAGGTTCATAGAAAGAGCAGACAAATGCAGGGGGCAAGAGAGCCTGTAGTTCTGCTTTTCATTACCCCCATGTCTGTAATACTGATGCAAATGTCCACTTTTAACTGGTTTTGCATTTAACTCCATTAGCCTACACAGGCACATTACTGGAATGGTGTCTCACAGGGGAGTTGTGTATTGGCAGGAACAACAGAGATCTAGTAAGCATTTTCCAGTTCTTAGACCTATGTCTTACTGAAACCTGGCAATCTTTCCTGTATCTTATTCCAGTTTAAAATAAGCCCTACTTGTGGCCTGGTCTAAAACTTGGCATCTGTCAGCTTTATCGTAGACAGATATGCAAATATAGTAACATTTTCTACATGTTATAACCTTCCATTCACATTGGTGACAACCATTTCACATCAACTCTTCCTCCAGTTTCTCCCCACCTCTCCCTCCCCCCGTATCTGCACACAAACTTCATGTTCTTGTCTATTTTCCTTTTTAGCTCCACTTTCCTCTCCTTTGGGAAAAATAACTGAGGCACAGAAACTTTCCAGTTACATTCTTGTTTTTCCCTCAGAAACTAAAATGATAGGCACTGGTAGGGGAAACAGACTGCACAGTAGCAATTACACTTATGTCGAGTACATCATTTGGTCTGTGTATTTTGGTTGCCTTCTGAAGGTCCTTTTATTTTAGCCCCAGGCCTACTTGGCTGCAGTAGGTCACTTGTTTCCGACAGCAATAAAAATAAGAAAGAAACAGCCCTAAAAGCAGCATTCTTTCCCCCAGCTCTGAGGATGTTGTTTTCTAGCCTGTCTCAGTTTCCGGTTCCCATGAACCAGCTTGTCGCTGTTGTGTTTGGATTCACTGCACCATAGGAAAACATTAGAAGGCTTGCTTTCCTTTAAAGAAAAAGCAAGATATTGTTAATAGAAAGCCACCTTGATTTCCATGCATTATTCCTCAATCTTTTTCTCCATTGTCCTCTTTGTAATGATTCCAGCAAACACCTTTCATCTTTACTGAGATTTTAAGTGGTACCAAAGGGCCAGGGCTTGGCTTTCTGTAGCAACTCACTTTCCCTATGGATGGTGTTGCTCTGCTAGGAGATGCTCTCAAGCAGTTTACCCATTTCAACTGGTATTTGGGGAAAGTGCATTCTGTTACCCCTTGAAATGCCCAGCCTGTGTGATCCCACCATGCTAAGAGTGAGAACTGGACCATTCATATTCCTCCCTTCAGATCCAACCCCTTCCCTCTCTGCTTCAAAGAGAGGTCAGAAGAATAAGCACAACTGGTACCTTAAGGTCAATGGTGTTTTTTCTGCCTTTTTTCTTTTACAGTGCAGTTCCATAAACTAAAATAGCTGACCCTGCTGTCATCAGTGAGCTGGAGTGAATGACCCACAGAAACCCCTTCCAACCCCAATTGCTGCCCTACAACCCTAAAATGCAGTTAAACCCTCAGTCCACCTCAAATAGCTTTTGGACTTGACTGATTTCTGTCCAGCTTCGCAGAGGGATATTAAACATAATTAAGGTCCTAAAAGGTTTTTTATTTTGGGCTTTGTTTGTTTGGGGTTTTGTTTATTTGTTTGCTTTGGGTTGTTTTGTTTTATTTGGGGTTTTTCTAATTATGGCAGGACAGAGAAGAAAGATGAAAAGCAGATTCCTCCTCCCCTCCCTTCCCTGGGAAAAGCAGACAGATCTCTCCTTTTGAATGCTATGTAGGAACAGCAAATACATCAACCAGCCTATTTCCTTCAGCTGTTTATGTCTGTGACTCAGATAAGTCAA
Organism: Melopsittacus undulatus; assembly: GCF_012275295.1. Lineage (NCBI taxonomy): Eukaryota > Metazoa > Chordata > Aves > Psittaciformes > Psittaculidae > Melopsittacus > Melopsittacus undulatus. The sequence goes on along the minus strand of NC_047529.1, from coordinate 113,742,680 downwards.
AGACACCAACTCTCACGCAACAGCCCCATTTTCCCCTCCTCAGGATGCCAACCTTTCTCTGGCAGTGCTCACACCCTGATCTAGCAAACAGCAAGCAGGGATAACAGTGTCCCACAGCTGCAGCTCCAAACTCTGGTGCTCTCTGGCACACCCCAAGATTCACCCCATACTCATAAGGAAGCACAAAAGAAACCCCCAGAAGTGGCTTAGACAAAACCTGGGAGGCTCCCACATACTTTTGTGTCATTGGCACAGATAAGCTGCATTTTCCACTGCAGTTTCATGCCAGAGACAGCTATTACCTGCTCTGGCAATTTTCCTCTCTAAAGCAGCCACACTTCAGACTTCACAGAAGCTTTGGGGCCCTCTCATGCCCCAGAAGGTTTTTCAAGCCTGAGGAGAGGTACAAGGCAGATCTGAAAGCGAGATTGGGCTCTCAGTCAGCAAAACATCCCTGTTTCTAAGGGCACTATCTCTTTCTGGGCTGGCTTATGTGGATGGTTGGAGAAACCCAGTGTGAGCTGCCCTCGGGGTGACAGGTGAGGAGCTCCAACTGCTGCCTGATGGCAAAGGATGCCTGGCCAGGGCTGTACTTAGGGTGTCAGCATCAGTGAGGAACGCCTGCAGGTCAGTGAGATAGTGGAATCTCTCACAATAAACCGACGTGCATTCCCACACAGCAGCCACAGGTTCTGGTTTGTACCTGTCCATTACTACCTCCCTCTCCTGCTGCAGCAGAGATTGAAAGGTTTAAGGAAGGCCCACATGTTTATTGATGTATGTATTTATGATGGAGACAATCCCAAAGCATTAAAAAAGTCTTCCTTCTGATAGGCTGCACATAAGCATGGCACATTTAAGCCTGCCATGTACTTGACTTGCAGTAGCTGGGAGACTGCCTATTTTCTTGGATCTCCCTACCCTGATCCCTGGGTGGACACTTACATGTGTGGTACTTTCCCACCTCACACTCACAAGGCAGTAACACAGCTTTCTTCACAGCTCCTCAACCCGATTGACCAACATGCCCATTGCACTGGCACATCTGGGGAAGGACAGAATGCCAGGGTGTGCAGGGGAACAGGACTGCAGTGCCCTGTGCTTGCCTGGGAAAGGTGCAGTTCAATGCTATCACAGTCTGGGGGGGAAGAAAAAAACATAGAAGTTATTCCCCGTATGCCATCATTCATGGCAGGGCTATGCCTGCTCCTGAGAACAACCCCATTCATATCCATGCTGTAATTCTGTCTCCTTCAGTCCTGCCTGTCCTCTCTTCTTCTCACTTATGCCTTCCAGGAAAAAAATATCAGCAAAGTAGTGGTGGTACTGAGAAAATCTAAAAGGCCAAACTGACACCTCGTTGCATACAGTAGCAATTCATCGATCCCCACTGAGCACACATTGCACAAGGACGTATTGCTGTGTGCAGCGGGGGGCAGGATTCCTGCAGACTGGTACCGTTCTGGAGAATTCCCGTAATCCCTTGGAAAGGTTCACAGCTGGGGAACCCGACCAGGAGGTGCTCATTTTGCCACGTAGATAAACTGCTATGCCAGGCCAAGCAAACTGCCTGGAAAGCCTCCATGACCTGCCCCTTTTCCTCTGCACATGCATGTTTTCAAGGCACTCTGCTGCTGGTCTGTGAGGAGCCCTGCCCTGGGACCCTGCATGTGAAGATGAGGATACTGGCACAGGTTGCCCAGAGAGGTGGTGGATGAGCCATCCCTGGAGGCATTCAAGGCCAGGCTGGATGTGGTTCTGGGCAACCTGATCCAGTTGAAGATGCTCATTGCAAGAGGGTTGGACTGGATGAACTTTGAAGGTCCATCCAACCCAAACTATTCTATGATCCTCTCCACAGCCTCCGGTCATCCTGAGCTCATGTGCTGCAGCACTTGGTGGCACCCACCTTAAAGGGTCTGGCTCCCAGCTAAGGCAGTGGCACCATACTGGCAGCACTTGTGCCACCCTCCAGCTCAACTCTGCTACACTGGACACATCAGCATCCTCCCCTGTGCCTCATCCGACCCCTCCAGCCTTGCCTCAGAATTGTTCAGAAAAGCAAAGGCATCACCCTGGTCTCCCATGCCACCCTCCTTGTGAGTCCCAATGTGCTGCCAAGCCAGTGCTAATCACAACTGTGTCTTATGACCACTCTTATACAGGCAGTGTTTTGTGCCCGAAAGACCAACAGATCTCTCAACAGAGACCAAGTAACTGCAAAAATAGAATCAGATGCAATAACATCTTACATAAGCCTTGGTTAATAATAAACCCAACTTTACTCAAATCCTAGTGACTCGTCCTGGTAGTGACGAACTAGGAGGCAACTATAAGAACGTACCAAACTATTCACAGTGATTTAATGAGATTCTCATTCCTGCACTTTGTATATAGTTAATAAGGAAAAGACATATTTAGAATTGATATCCCCCCCACTTGCTTGGGATTGTTCATGTAGCTTGAATCAAACATCTGATCTAACAAAATGATTGCAAGTGTTACAGCACAGATTTATGTTTTACTAGAAACCAAAAGATATAAACCAAGAAGGATTCTTGGCTATCTTTTAGTTTACCTCCTTCTAAAAATCAATGGTAGAATGCTATTGAAAAGTTATATTACTTCAACTGGCTGGGTAAATGGGATCCTTTTAAAGTCTGTCCTGGCTATCCTCTTGCTTCTTGATTAGACAAGCTGGCCTTTATAAACTATGTTTGCTTCTGCCAAAAAGCAACCTGCTTGGTCAGAGAATAAACTGAATTTCTGATAAACTGGATTACCCATTTTGGAGCCCTTTGAACTAAGAAAATATTAGTCTTCCCTCCCACCTCACAGTGACTGTAGCAAGGGTCTGAACCACTGTCATAGAGGTTTACAAAGCTGCCCAAGAACAGGCTCTAGCCTGCCAGTCCCTCTTATTCAGATGTTATTTGAGGGAAGTGTTAAATGATAGTATCAGCCATACCTATCCTCTTCAACCATAGAGACAATAATGTTCCAGGACAGGTTAGAGACAAAAAGGCATCCAAGCTACCAATAGGTAGGTGACTATGAACACACATTCCAGGGCAAACAAAGGAAAGGAATTTAAATGCATTGAAATGCAACAGTGTCAACCTCAGAGATATTAACAAAGAACATGCCCTATAAAGGAATTTGCAAGGTCACAACCTGGTAAGAATATTCATATTCCTTCTAGACACTGCCAACTGGATTTACAAGCTTCTCTGAAGCCTAAGTTACACATTGCTTTGGGTTTTGGTATCTCAATAGTATACAGGTTGGTACATCAACAGTACCTGCAACTAATGCTAGTTATTTAGATAGGATTTTTAAAAGCAAACTAAAATAGACGTTTACTTATATCAGATCACCTGGTTTTCCTCAGTTTGAGGACAGAAGTCTGACGCAGATGTTAATTATAGTGAATACTTGAAAAGCAAGGGCACTTCTCAGAATAACTCTGGAATAATGCAACACTTTTCAATCACAAGCCAAATTTGCTTTAACATTTTTGACCATATCTCTAGTTTTGCCTACTCATACCTTTGCTGTTATGCTATCTACTTAGTAAGACAAGGAGTATTTGTAGGAAGATAAAATTAAAGCACATGCACTGACCTAATGACTCCAACAATGTTCTAACACATCTTTTATATCTTTTTTTCTCCTTTTAAGCAAAGGAATGCACATGAGCACACATAGTAACAGCTAACATCTCAAAGTCATTGTGGAGGGAGCATTCAGGTTCAGATGTGAACTGTAGCACTGCCGACAGAATGGGAGCAGGTATCACTGGATAACAGAGTGACCCTGAATAAGGTATTTGACTGCTCAGCTCATTTCTCAGTTTGTGAAATGGGAATATTAATGTTTAACTACCTCAATAAACCAACATATACACAGGAATACTGAAAAGGCCACGGTACTTCCATGTTAGCAATACAAGTTAGTACATGGGAGCTCCTGCTCCCAAGAATTTGACCTTTTGCCATCCCCCCCACCCCAAATAAAAAAATAGTCTAAAAGAATGACACAAAATTGATGTGAGGCCTCACAGTGAGGAGGATTTGGGGATTTAACTTATCAAGGAGAAGGTCAAAAGTTAACTTGATCACAATCTACAGGTACTTATACAAAGAGAGTAGCTCCATCTCTCAAAGGCAAAACAAGTACTAGAAATTCAAATTACCCAAGTCTGCAAGGAACAGGCAGCAGTAACAATCTTCAGATCAAGGCTGAATCTGAGATACACGCTGGGTCACTGGCTTACCTGGCACAGGTAAGCACTGGCTTACAGGCACCGCTGGCTGAGATCACCCATGCCTTCTTTGCAGAGGGGTCAGGTTAGACTATCTTAATGCATTCTTGCAGCCTCCATCTAAAAAACTATTTCTTAAACACCACAAATTTAAAATTTAAGACCACAGAATTTAAAATTCCATGATTTTAACACCACAATTTTAAAATTCCTTATCCAAGGGCTGGTAACAACTCACAAAAAGCTAAGGCTGAAGCACTGACATCAGCTAGAATGTTATTAAAGTTTCTGAAGTACCACTGATTTAGATTATTCTTAAGCCCTATTTAACTGATGTTAAAGCTATCTTCCTTGGGGTGTGTGGGGGAAATGACAGCTTTTGCCAGAAAGGGGTGGTGGAGCAAGGCAGACAGCTGAGGACAGCCTCACAGATCCACTTGGTATGGAGGAGGAAGGGACAGGTAGGAGAAAGTTGTGTGTCAAAAGCCTCAGGAATGAGAACAAAGGTTTCATGTTGGCTATCTCACTAGTGGGAATACCCTGCTTCTTTCACCTGCAAGCAGCCTGACTTCTTCCCTGATTTGAAACCTTTGTCTGGGACTACACAAGAGCCTGTTTTCCACTTGTCCTCTCATTTTGGGTTAAGGCAGGTAATCAGCACTCACCAAATCTGAACAGCACAGCCTTTTGAACAATGAATCCACCTGGAAATAACTGCAGATAAATGGTAACAGACAGACTTTCTGGACCCACAGTTCCTTCAAAGAAAGTTTATCAAGCCTAGGAAATCAAAGCCCTGCACTGTTAAGCTGTTGTTATCCATTCCCTTCATGATTAAGATGACTCCACTACCTAAAGGCAACATCACTCAGTGACACAGGCAACTCCAAAAGGGCTATGGAAAGTTAAAACTGCAGCTGTGAGACGGGGTGAATTTGGATATTCTCACCTAGCCTGTTATTCCTTCATGCATATAAGAGCTGTAGATAAGAGCCATCTTCTAGGTGCATGCTTCCTTATTCATACAAATAAAAATTCCATAAAGAATGGAATGGAAAGTTTCCCCTTTGGAGTTAGATGTCTAAACAGATTGCTTTCCATGAAAAACTGAGACATTCAGTCTCCAAATTAATCAGGGTTAAAGGAAGTGCTCTATTTGGATACAGAGGACTTGGGTTTAACCCCTCCTCTTCTGTACGACTTAGAACTTAAACACCAACCTATGTCTTCTACTTATGATCCCAGAGCTGTCAAAAATCCTCTCCCTTTCCAAATATTTCTTAGGAATCAGTAGAACAGTTTCTAGGAAGCACTTCAGATTGGCTCTAGTGGAAGCTGGGCAACTACCTTGATTTGGAGACAAATGGCTCCCCACTTGTGATTCTCTCAGGGTATTTGTATTTCTACCAACAAAGGAAAAGGGCTTTCTTCATCTTGGGGAGCATATTCATATGTGCTATAAGCTTAGCAAAGTACAGACCAAAATTTCTTTGTAGCTTTAGCTTCAGTTAATCTTACCTTGCTATTGGTATAATTATGGATGCAATACAGCATTTCTTAGCAACTGAGTCATTAAGAAGATCATGCTTAGCAAGCATTTGGCCATTCTGAGCTGAAGCCCCTCCAGGCTCAGTTTTGGCCTTCAAAATACCTGGCGCAGGTATTTGGATTGCACATTAAAACTCCTAAAGGTGGACTTCAGAGCATGTACTGACCAAGTACAACTGTAACAGAGTGCACAGCATGTGAATCATTTTAGGTTTCTTCCTCTTACCTTGACCTATCCTAAAAGTAGCAGTTACTAAAGGAAATCACTCTCTTACCCAGTAGGGCTACATTTCCAAGAGGACACTGACATTCCATGACTGCAAAACACACTTTTGCTTTTATCTAGTTAACCAAAATCGTGTTCCTGACTGTGCATCTTAATGAGGGGAGGACAGATGTTCAAGAGACATTTATTAAGACTCTAGCACAATACATACTGCTCTGCTTCTGCAATCATGCTCCTGTGTTGTGATTTGGCAGGCACATCTCTCAGCAGCAATACCAACTTTAGCAGCACCATACCCCTTTTCCTCACTCTTTTTCATTTGCTCTTCAGTGGCTCTCATTGACACTATGCTGCTACATTTGCCTGTGCAGTTCTGCATTCAGCCACATGAAAACTGACTCAGGTTGAAAACAGCCTATCAAAGGTTTAGCTTTAACATCAGCATATTCATAGTTTGGTCCAACTACCACAGCTCAGCTGTGCACCAGTAAAAGCGGAATAGAAAGTAAATGGAAGCTGTTTCTGGGAAAGGTATGCCCAGTCTCCTCCCACTGCTTGCACCTTGCCCTCTATCTTGCTGCCACCCAGCCCTGAATATTGATGTCCAAAGCCAAACAGGAAGACAAAGAGAAGACATAGATGGCAAGTTCTAGGTTATTAAGCTGTCAGTTATACATATCACAAGGCCTCTTGCTTCTCATACAGAGGCAGCAAAGATAGTCCAAAATAATGAACAGAGCACCTCCCTGCCACCCCTCAGAGCACTGCTGCCACATCAAATTCACATGCCTATCAATGTGGCTCTAGTCCTTCTATTCTGCAGAGCACAAGGGGCAATGAAGGCCAAGATTATGAAGAACTCTCTACCTCCAAAGTTTCTCTCCACCTTACCTCTCAATCCTATTTTGTAGTCAAGCAACGGATAAAGGTGGGGAGAGAGGGATGAAGAGGGCTCAGCACATACATACCAAAATGAAGACTGCAAGTGACAAACTGAAAGCTCAATTATGTAATTAAAGAATGTTCTCCTTATAGCTCCAGTCATTAAGTAGGAGCTCCATTGCTTTTAGAAGGGTTTCACACTAAAACAAATCCACCCTTGCTCTTAGTCACAGATACAGCCACGTGACTTGAAACCAAGATTAAAAAGAGCAGTCCATCACCAAATGGTGCAAGAATCACCAAGACATCAGTTTGCAGGTTTAACTTCATTTTCATACTTCTGATTTGCAGAAAGCAATGAGAAAAGCAAGAGACAAACTGGGCTGCCTGAAGAACAGAAAGGGAGAACAGAAAGCAAAGGGTTGACTAAAAGATGAATCAAGGAGGCATTTCTCAGTCTATGGATTGAAAGACTTCAGTGGATTGTCCAAATAACTAAGACAACTCACAAGCCTTTTTACTCATGCAAGCAAAACCCATGAAGTTCAGCAAATATAGGCAAAATTCAAAATGTAGTCTAGCATTTAGTTTGTATTGAAATAAGACTGTCTGCAGATTTTTCTCCCCTAAGAAATCTGAGAAGCCTTACCTTAGGGAACTGGAGTGCTTTAAATCTTATATTAATAAAGAATCTGAGGAGACGATTAAAGAATAAAAAACAGAGAGAAAAGAAAAAAGTCCCTTAAGGAATGAGGTTATTACAACATTCTTCAAAAAGTTCAATCTCTAAAACCACACAATGACAAAGACATGCAGTAGAGATGTTTCTTGACATTTAGTAAACACTGCTACTTTCCTCAAGTTAATTCTGCTTCATGTGCACAAGCAAATACACAGAGAAATGACATAAGGAATTGTAAGAAGATGAACGTTTACACAGGCATAAAGAAAAAGGAATCTATGCAATGGTGCCTTTTAACCTTTTCTATTCTTTCTTGTTGCATTTTTGTAGGGAGTTAAACTTGGAGGAGACAGTGCAACTGTAAGAGAGAAGGCATCTGCAAGCTCACAGAGACTGAGCTACATGAGTGTAAATCCTCTCTCACAGGCTCCAATTTCACAGATGCTTTTGCAGCTGGAATGAGCCAGCAATGCTAGTTATAGAAGTCCTCCCACCACTGTCCTGCACAGCTTCCTAGTGTAACCTCAGCCTGGTTTGAAAGCAGCTCACTGCCCAGTGACAGAAAACACAGTACAGGCCTCCTGGGTCACTATGACATGTGGTTTCCCACACAGAGACATTCACATCTTTTCAAGTGCCAATGCAGGGGTAATCACTTCTGGAAGAAACTCAAGCAGTAAAAAGGAAAATATGCAAAGATGCTTAGAAGTCAATGCAATAGCTCTGTCTGTTCTCCAGCTGTTGGCAGCTCTGGACACTTCCACCACATTAACAGCAACTGCATCAGCAGACAACAAACAACCCAAGCCAGGTTCATTGTAAGAGCTACTTCATTTATGTATCTTAATTACAGTCTGTCCCATCCCATGAACTATCATGGACAATCCTATTGATTTCCTTATCCTTTCCACAGGCCCTCAGACAAGGAGTGTAGTCCCCATTACTCAGGGTAGAGCCTCACCACAGGTGCTCTCCTTTATCACCATCAAACCCAACTTCTGGCAATTGTTTCACTGCAGGTGCTTCAGGGCAGATCTAGCCCAGGTGCTACACACACCACAGAGACACAATCAAACATTTCACATTCTTTTTACAAAAGGGAAATATTTGCAGTCAAACCACAGATAAATCCAACACAGATGAAGCTAGCTTGAACCTTCCCTCATTAATTCAATGCTTGAAAGAGACAGGGAAGTGTTACTAAAAAGTGTTCTTTGCATACAGTTAAGAAGAAACACTGCCTTGCACTTCCCACTTGTCTCAGCTTCTAATACCACCAGCCTCCATCTGCCACTGTGAAATGGTTAAAGCACACCAAAAAGTCACCTACAGCTTCTTCCTCTGCTCTCTCATCATTCCCATGGTAAGAAAGGGGCAAGAGTAGGCTTGATCCTAACATCAGAGGATTCCATCTCATACCTTTTGTCCTTTTACTACTGAAATTGTACAAAACAGGCTGACTACAGGGCTCAGCCCCTGATCCAGAACAGGTACAGAACTTAAGCCAGTCATATAATATAGCAAATCAGAAACAGAGATCAAGGAACACATCTTCAGAGTTTACTACAATGTCTGTATCTCGAGATACAATTTTGTCTCTACTTGTTCCTCTTAAGTTTACTTGTCTGATGAAAATAATAGTTAAAAACCCTTCATACAACATATAGTGAAGTATAATGTAAGGCTAGTTTCTTCTACAATTGAGATAACAGACCAAAGGCTGTATCTAGCTTATGCTTTCGTAAAGCCTTCACACAGGTTTTAATACCACATAAGATTTTCACATTGCATATCAGTAAATTAATTTCATAAGACAACAATAAAGTAACACACCTTATTTTTACCCTATTTTATCCTACCCCAGATCTCCTGGAAACAAGCATAGAATTCAACAAGATCTAACACAATAGAAACCAGACTGTTTTTTATCTCCTGCTTCAAGAAACAGTTCAGTTACAACCAACCCTGAATCCTCATATTGGTTATATTAGAAAAATATTGGAAATCCTGAATGCTATGAGCAATAACAAGAAAATACACACCTCTCACATCAGAGGTTTTACAGGGGAACAGGGAGCTCTCCTCCCAAGCTCCAAAACGAAGTCACTTTGCTCAACCAAGGACCAATTTCACCAGACTCCTCACAAAGTATTCACACATAATGGTGCTTTCCTCCACTTCAAACACACCCCTGACACAAACAGCACCACCACCAAAATCAACGGCATTACTTGTTATCCTACCTGTATTTCTTCTGCAGCCCATCCTGCAAACACAGCTCAGCACAGGAACGAGAGCACATGCTCAGACCAGATCTCTCCCTGCAATGAAGACCTGGCCACTAGCTTTGCTGAGGGCCTATCATGGCCATCAGAGCTCTCATTAGCCCCAGGTGGTGGTGTGGACTTTGGCACAGCCAGGTCCCATCATGGCTCTGCCAACTCCACCCTGCTGCTTAACAGCTTGCACCTGGGGCAGGAGCAAGGTTTCATCCCCTCCCAATGCACCTCTTGAGGCATGTTTGGAAGCAAAAACCTTCCAAGCCCAAGTGCAGCAAGAGGTGGGTTACTTCCACATGGAGAATGGTTATTATAGTAAAGAAATGCTACAAGTACTGCAGCAATCCCCAGGCAGGGAAAATAGATTTATACATATAAAGGTTAATGAGTAATTATTAAGTCACTGCATGTAAAGCAAGGAACACAACTTTCCCTTAGCATACAGGGTGTTGGGGGTGGTGAGGGGATAGGCTGGAGAGCAAAATACATTCAGGTGATGAAGTATGCAGGGCATTGACTGAGAAAATGAAACACTCAGGAAAAAGGAAATGCAACCTCTTCTCTGGTTTTAATCTGTAAGCTCCTCACAATTCAGCTCCCTGCTCCTGTAGTGATCTTTCTCCTATTAAAAGATCAGCCCTCTTTGCTCTGCCAGCATCTGACTCCCTTGCCAATGCTTTAACATCTTCCCAGACTACCTCTTACATGAAGAATCAACTCTTGTTTTCTAAGCACCATCTTCAATGTCTCAGCTCTGTGTAATGCACATTGAACACTGCAGTGTGCTGACAGCTGTGACTACAGCTATTGGGTTTGAATCTGTACTTGCAGTTACAGCCTCCTCTATGCCTTCCTCTGCTTTTCTATCTGCTCACTCTTCTTTCTAGATTAGGAATGGACTTTAGGGCAAGAACTACCATGTTACCAGGTGAGCTACCTGGAAATATGTCTATAAGCAGGGAATACAGGGTACTATTTCAAGAGGGCTGTGATACTTTATTAGTCACCAACACTAGCTGGACTTGTAGCAGTTTTTCATGTGGGGTAAATGAGTCAAATTCAGCAGAGATGTAAAGATTCTTCAGCTGCAGGTTAATCATCAATGGTTATTACAGTATTATAGTTTTCACTGCCATGGTATGGTGTGGGTGTGAAACACTTGAGATACTTGCAGGGTGGATAACACTGTGGACATTTCATGGACAGAATGGAGACATCTGGAGCTGACCTAAGTAAGGACTGCTAGGTTTTGATTCACATCGACAGCAGTTCCTTTGCTGTCTTTGTACAGTTAGCACGCTACTTCAGAAACAGAAAGATGGGATATCTGAACAAACTTACCTCACTGTCAGACACTGGAATGGGCTAATACAGACTGTTGAGTAGAAACTCTGAATCACCCCAAAGCAGCCAAACTGATGCTCACTTTGCCACTCCTAATTATCATTGCATAACACACAAAAGAAAGGGATAACAATACATGTTTTTGAAAACATATCACCATAGCAGATGTCAGCCCTTCTTTTCCATTGTATTTATGCCTATTGTACACCCAACAATGAAATCATCTGTCACTTCAGCTATCCTCAGGAAAGAGAGTTGTATATATTCATGCTGACATGTCAAGCAACAAGTAAATTTGATGGATATCAGCAATATTAAAATTTACAATACGAGGAAAAATTGTGCACTTCTAGATCCTTGTAAAAAAATTCCTTCTTTTTATAGCTTTCAAGTTTCAATTGGCCAGGGAAAAGCACAGGAAAGGGAAAAAATAAAAAGAAACATGACCAGCATGACCTTCTCCTTCCATGGAGAAGGGAGAAGACACATGATTAAATCCTGGCTAGATGCCTCCACGTACTGCAGTATAAACAGCATTGTTAAGGGCCTCACTCAACCAACCAGCCTCCAGCAAGCACACCACTCCTTTACTCTTCCCAGTGCAGGAATACCACCAACACACTGAATCCTGGCCCTGCCCAGCTCTGCTGGTGACTGCACCTGCGAGTCAAGTGTGTGCTCCCTCCCATCCCAGCAGGAGAGAACGGTTCATGCGCTCCAGGGGGGCAAGGCAGGACAGGCTGAAAAACAAGATACTCAAACCACACAGAGGTCAGAGGAAGCAGCTGCTGGGCTCACACCAGCAGCACAAACTGGCAGAGGGAAGAGCTTGCATGACCCATCAGGAAAACAGCCACCAGTCAGCTAACAACAATAGGAGACTGAGTGCCAGGGCTCTTCTCATCCCCTCCCAAGCTGGGGTAGGAAAGAGGTTAGGATTTTCCTTGTCTCACAGTGTCAAGAGGAAAGGAGAGGAGGGGAATGCTGACCTTATTCCAGAAGTTGTGGCAAAAGGGGATGAAATGGTCCCTCCTCTAGCAAGCTCAACTGCTTCTCTCAGGGTGCTGGAGTATTTACAGCACACGTATTAGGACCTGGAGCAATTGTATTTGAGACTTTCTTGTCTTAAAGTCGTAAGTTTGAGGAATTGCCCTAGCAGGAGACTTAATCTGGTCTTTACTTACACTATATATAATACCATCAGAGAACAACATCCCCACAATGTGTTTTTTCATTGGTAGCTGCAGTATCAATATGGATTTCTTAATATAGGGGTAAGTTTGCAAGGCCAATTCATCTCTTTCCCTGTGAGTCTCCAAACACATTTCTCATCTTCACAGAACAGCAGAGGACTGATCAGTAGTCAGAGCAGCTACTGACAAACCCACAAGCATTTGGAGTAATTCCTCCCCCCCCAGTTTGCATAGATCTACTTTGAAAAAGATTTCAAAGAGTCGATCAGTGTTTGGTCATTGGGCATCTGTGACAGAAGATGACTAAGTGAATCAGTAGTTCCTTTCACTTATAATCACTCATTGTGAGCACTGAGTAGCAGTTGCACAAAAGTGTACAGCTACTTTATTATAGATGGAAACGAGCTTTCAAAGCAAACTGAAGGGCAAATGTTGCTGCTCAGAACAACCATTAGCCTTCTGATCAAGTCCCTCTTTGATATCCAAAGTGGTGCATTCCAAGAGCACATGCTATTAACGGCAATGCCATGAAAACTGGCTGGCTCACATGCAGGATTGTAATTCCAGTAAATATGTTTCCTTTAACATACTTTTAGCAGTGAGGAGGAAAAGGGGTTGTGGGGAAGAAAAGGGGTGTGAGGTAGCAAAACAAGGCGGAATGCCAGCATTTTCTTTCAGTCAGTGTTCTTACCTATTAAACAATTTTGCCAAATCAAAGACATGAATTACCGCACTGTTCCCTGGGGTCTGATGCAACTCTCTTCCCTCACTCTGAGCCTGCAGTCAGCTGGTATCATTTTGCAGGCTTGGAGAGCTGTGATTTACAGTGAAGGATACAAACTCAACAGTTGGATCACCTGTTTAGGAACTTTTGAAGCACATCACTGGGTGTCTGTGCTTTCAGGATGTGGCTTGGCAGATGCCAAATGAAATTCACCCAGCTTTCCACCTCCATTGAATGTTGCCTGGTGGGTAACTACTCCTCTGTGTTTATATATAGTTGGTAGTATCATCATTGTTCTGTGCTCCTGTAATGAAACAATTTCTTCTCTGCTCCTGCTGTGAATGACACTGAATGAATTGTATTATCTTAGCCAAAGTCACAGCAGGCACTGGGTCAACGGGTATAACTGCCCAGCATAGCAAGAAATCTCACCCAACAGCTCAATCTCCAGCTGTTGACATGAATGAGAGAAAAAAAAATAGAAAGGAAGATGGGGGAAGAGACAAAATAAGGCTGAAGGAAAAAGACATTAACATCAGTAGGAAATGGACTAAACCCAAAGCAAGGCACACAGAAAACAGTCCAAGAGAGTGCTTCTAACAGGTGACTTGAATTTCCACATTGCTGAGGAGATTGGGTTGCAAATAGCTTAGGATTTTTGCAGGGCTTTTAAAAAATACTGGATTTCACATCTTGCATGCCTCCACTCCAGTGAATTTGAGCACTCTTACCTCCTGAGACCTGACGATGCCACGCACATCACAGGCTCTCAGTTCTCTTACTCTAAACAATTGGATTTAACTTCCCATCATCCTACTGGCCACGGCTGTAGATGAGCTGTGAGCTGATGGCTTGGAAAGGGCTGGCAAATCCCCAATCCAGCCCATGGAAATCACAGGAACAAAGGTAAGTTTTGGCAAATCAACAGCTAGTTCCTCAGCTCTCTTGGAGAAATACTGAGCATGCTCAGTTCTTTGAGTATTGCTGCAGAGGTACTAATTGCTCATCTATGATATCTGCCTGGCATCTCTGGGGTCCACATCTTGGAAAGTAAATCCAAGAATGTCTGTAAAGAAACCCAAAACCAACTGCAAACTCCCTTTACTAAAATGCTGTAGTTTGTCAGCCCCATAATTTATTACTTTCCACATCCAACAGTAAGAGAGTGGGTGCTGATCTGTACCATTTCTGCAAGTCCATAGGATCTCTTCAGGAGACTGGTAAGTGCAGCAGGAATGTTCACCTCTGATCACACATTGCCTAGTGTAACTCTTGACTCTGGTCCAAGCATGATGGCTACAGGGAGTGTGCCTATAGGCCACTCCCAGCTGGGTGATGTTGTTCATGTCTGAGTGGGAAGAGTGGTTGCTGTTCAGTCCTGGAGGTGATGTAGGCTGCTTGCTGGAGGACAAGACATTCTTGTCTGAAAGCACTGGCAATTCTTCCATTGCTTTTGTTGGGTGGGTCATTTAAACTTTTGTTTTTTATCTTAATTCCCTATGGAATTTCTGCTGAAAACTGCAGACCTTCTCAATAGTGCTTTTTAAGAAAATTCACCCTTTAAGAACTTAATTTTATATCTCATTTGAATCACTGCCTTTGAACCACCACCTTTTCCAGTGACTGCATCCTTTAGTTCATCATGCCAACACTAGAACAGCACCAATTGCAAGACAAGGCAATAAACACACTGACTCATTGTCCATTAGTTATTTCTCACCTTTGCAAGGGTGTTTCAGCAGCCTGTTCAGTTTAGAAGTGGGTAAGTGACCTGAGATGAACTGTTCTCCCCCACCAAGGACAGTCTTTCCTCCTTCTCCCACCTTGCCAGTTCAACAACCACACAGCTTGCCTTCAGTTGTCCAGCATGTCCTTTTATGAGCTAAATTAGCTACCTAATATAGCAGAGAACTGACTCATGAAAATAATCAGGTTGTTTCCTATCAGATTAGTAAACTGGATTGTCCCAACAGAGGTCAGGCAATTGCCACAGCCAGCAAAAAGGCAGCAATGTGAACATGAAACTCCAACAGGCAGGAAGCAGAACTGCCCTCTGTGCAGTGATGTGTACTGAAGAGGCTCTACACATTGTAAATAAGAGTAGGTGCTGACCTACACCATTTCCCATAAATGTGTTTCAAGGAACTGATAAATGGAGAGGAGGAACGGAGTACAGCACCTAGCATACTTGAATCCTGGCTCACAGTGCCCAAAAAGTTGGGATCACATGGCTGAGAGATGGGCAGAATCACCCCTTTGAGCCACCATAGGCTGACAGGCTGGCTTAACTACCACAGCCCATCACAACTACAGAGATCTTCAGGGCTGAAAAAAAAAGAAACCCACTAAAATGTCAGCTTGATCTGCCAGTAACATTATGCAAGTTTCCTATTCTGAAAAATTCAGCATTCAGAGTCTGAATGCTGGTAAATTAAAATATTCCCTGAATACAGAAAATTAGTGTAGTAAAACTTCCTGTTTTCTACATTGAAGTTAATGAGTTACTAAATAGATCTCATATTTTTTGTTGTTGTTGCATTATTTTGCTTTATTGCCTTTGATGTATGAAAAGTCTTTCTTGCATTGCTTAACAAACAGGAAGAACAACACTGAAATGACCCAGTGTGTCCATTTGGTGCAGCATCCCGATGCCAGTGGGCTAACCACCATGGACTGGCATTGTAGTTCTTTACATGATGCTGTCCCTGCCTTCTGTTGATGTTTCCATCATGAAGAAACCATGTATTTTCCTTGTGTGAGGATACATGCAACACCAGTAGCAGAAGTCAGGTCTGCTTTGTATTAGAATAATCCATCTCTGCTGCTTAGTGGAAAAGCCCTAGCACACTGGTATTAACACATAGGCTGTAAAGCTTGTATTTCCTGCAGTATTTCAAAAACACTGTGCTATTGGATTTAAAATTCATGTCCTTGAAAGAGCTGCATACAAGAACCTTATGAAAATACTTTTGGGAAGGAGATGGTGGCTGAGTGGTAATCCCAATGGAGGACACCATGTGGTGTATTTTCCACAGATGACAACCTTTGGGTTTTTATTTCAATTTGCCTCCAGTGTATGTCAAATTGTGTATATACAGCCTGGATTAGCTTTAAACCAGATCGATCTTTACTCCTTGCAATGCTGAGTTCTCAGATGATTGTAAACTCTTCTCCCTCAGGTGCCACATAATATTGGAACATGAAGCTGAGGTGACAGTACCCACACTAGCTATTTTAAACATAGCTTGGGCATAACATCTTTGAAGCAAGCACCCATTCTGAATTCTTGTTTTCTCCTGCACTTAGCTTCTATCCAAGATTCACGTTTCTTTCCTTGATCACCTGCCAGCAACCTTCTCACTGTTCTCTTTGATCACTGGAAAGCTCTCCCCTTCCAAGGGGATTTTTCATTTTGGACTGCTACTGTGTTTTGTGTCTTTCCCATTCTCACCTACGTGCTCTGCAGTCCTCCTGCTGCCATTCAAATAAACATCCCGTCCTTCCACTGGGTACTTTGAACGATGATGTCCAATGACATCCTGCTTCATGCCAGAGCAAGCTTCGGTCCTGTCCACTCATCCTTGGCACGGCACAGCCAGCATCTGCAAATGCCTGATAGCATGTTAATGGGGTGCTCATGCACCAGCCATGTCTAGTTTACAGACTTCCACCAGGAGCTCCTCAAGGGTGGGTGTTTTCCCAGGCATTAGGCAGGAGGTGGCCTCAGCAATTTCCCCACAATCAGCAGTGCATCTCAAGGTCTTGCATTCTTCCACTTCCCGATTCTTTCACAGAGGAAAGCGTGTTTATTGCTAAGTACAATTTTGCCTTAGTAATGCATGGTTTCCAGCAGAATTCCTGGAATTTGCTGTTTACAAGCAGGGTCAGAGGTTACAGAAATACTTTCAATTTGCATATGAGTGATACACCAGGAGGTTTTTTGCTCATGCATAGTGTTTAAGCTATATGACAACTGCATTTTTACTGGTGTTGATAACCTCCCTGGCTCTGAAATCAAACTTGTTCAGCTGTGTGGGTGGTTCAAATTATTGCTAGACAGCTCAGTAAATGAAAATTAATACCCTCCATTCCTATTCATCACCCAGGCTCTTCTCCCAACACAGGAAGGACTATTAACAAGAATAAAAACACCAGTAAAGCTCTCATATTTGAAGTCTTGCAGCTGGAGATCCTCTCTCCGTGTATCAACCAAATACATGATGGCAGCATTATTATCCACTGCAAAATGCTCCTGCAGTGTGTTACTCTTATCCATGAGCAAGCAAATGAGAAAAAGGATAATGTGACTGAGATGAGCATCTTGACAGTTCACCACTTGGTATGGACCACTCAGAAGGCTAAGGGCTGACAGTACACAGGCTTTCAGCAGCGATATATTGGGAGGATGTTGTATGTAAGTTGACTCCTTCTGGAGGACGGAGATTTCTCTGGTGATATTAAAGACTGATGGTTTAATGCTGCTTTTTAGCCTTTCAACTTGTCAGAATAATGATATTCTGCAGTTTTCCATTTCTTCTCCCACTGAAGTTAGTAGGTATCCAGCTGCTGTCTGACCAAGCCAGCACTGGTGATGTGCAGCAGAAGGTAGTGTTGTAACAATCTTGTATCTATACTACAAGATGACTCTGCAATCAACAATATGAGGGGCTCGCTATAACATGGACTTTGGATCAGCACTTTATGGAGCATACTTGGTAGAGTGAGCACAGTGATGATTCTAGCAGGCTGTTTCTATGACCAGAGATGCTTTAAATGCTTTTAATACACATCAGACTGTATTTCATAGAACCCAAACATAGTGTTTCCTGGTGACAGCTGAGTAAAATGTTGGCAATATATCTGGGACTGGAAGTGGAAAAAAATCCTCTGTTCTAGAACACCAGTTTTCCAGTGAGGTTCCTGTAGTCTGGAAGAACTGATCTTGGGGTTACCCAGAGCCTCAGAGTTTAGCAGGTAAGAGATGGTGTTGGAGGGATTTCACAGCACCCTGTACTTCGGTAGAGCAGCATCATAAACCATGACCAAGCCTTATAACAGCAGAATTCAGTACCTGGGAAGTTCAGTTCCTGTCCTTTACACAGGGATAATAAAAGTGCAGCTGCAATGCACTAGCATATAAGGGGGTAACATATAATTTAGTTAAAGAAAAAATGTCTCCACATTATTCCAACAAGTTTAAAGGTCTTAAGTTTGCTTCCAAACAGGACCGTGATCCCCACCCTAACATAAACATTTACCTTAGTGAGATTTGCATAATCCCTTTGACCCTCAATCTGCTCACCTTAATCAACCACATCCTTATTTAGAAAAATGTAGCTCCATGTGCCTGATATCTTTCCCTACTACTGCTCATTAACCAAAAATCAACAGAAACTGTTCTAATGTACCAAAGACTCAGAGTAAATACCCTTTCTAGAACACAGAGGTTCTCAAACTTTGCCTGGGTGTGACCATGCTTTAATAAAAAGCTTATCCATTGTAAAACCAACCCCTGTCCCCCTTATGCATCCACTGTATCTCACTACACACAAATTTTGACTGTCTTTTGGCTTAGCAACTGCAAAGAGGCATGAAAACAAGAAAAGAAGGGGATTCCAAGCAGCCATGAAGCTCTTCCACAGGAAACCACCAATAGGTATTTTAGTGAAGCGTGGTTTGAAACACACCCTGTGCATAGAAACACTTGTACAGTGAGAGCATGGACTCGCTTCACCTTCACTTGTCGCTTCATTTGCTTTTTCTAGCACTTCTGCTGACTTTATACTAATGCAATAAGAAGCCATTCATAACCATACACCTAGTTTCAGTTTGCTGATTTGTAAAACAGCCATAATTGTACCTCTCCCATTGCACAATTTTGAAGTCTCGAGCTCCATGCCATTCATGTCAATGAAATCAGGTTGCTTAGTGAACTGTACTAATCTTTTTCTATGTGAAAGCAGAACTCACAAGTGCATTTCTGACATTTAGACACACTTCTTCATGCTGATATTTCAGTCTCTGCCTCTCTGTAACTGTCACCATCTGACAGACATTTGAGCAGGGATGTATTTATTGTCACTTGAGGAATACCTGCCTATTCCTACAAGGTTGTCAAGGGTACTTACATAAGGTGACCAAGCTAAGCTAACAGCTTGTGTATGCCAAAAACAGGACTCAAGTGCTTTACTTTCCCCCTTGTGGCACCAGTCCTGGATGCATGGCACCTTTGGGCAACATTTTGTCTTAGTAGGTTTAGAGAACTGAGAATGTACATTGGCATCAGCCTGGCACTGACTCTTGCTATTACTAGCAGCTTTAGTCTTACCTTCATGCTGCCTCCTACAGTACCTAAGACACTACATCAGACGTAGTATTGGATGGTGATGAGACATGAACGCAATGCTTAATTCAGTTCTCAATCCAGTGCTCAAATCAGTAATAGACTTAAGGTCACTGACTTTCTTCCTAACTGATTTTTATCCAAGGTTTAAACATCTGTGTACAAATGTGCAAGTTCTTTAATGCTTTTCCAAATTTTGGACAGTCTTGCATAATCATTTCACAATATTTATAGTGGCAGCTTGTGCTCTACCTCAGGCTGCTGCTCTTATCTCCTGCTTCCACAGCAACGATGAGGTAAAAGGAAAGATGGAGTGGGAACTATTTTGGCACATATATTCCCAGTGTGCTAAGAAAACCCTTATCTTTTTTCCCTTCATTGCAGCTAATGTGTCAAAAAAGGGGGTATTCAAGAATACAGTAAGAACCTGTATTGATAGGAGTGGAACAGAGCATGTCCTTTATCTTGATTTTGGAATAATACTTGCTGCATGCAATGTGCTAATAGGCAAGCTAGGGAAAAACAGTCTAAACATAGCTACATATAAGTGTTATGAAAGCACTAGGAAAACCATACTGAGAAGGTAATCATAAAAGGCTTACTGCTAAAATGGAAGCCTGCACTGAGGAAGCATTTTGCACCGCTTTAAATCCTGCTTAACGTATTTTCTTTATGTCCTGGACAGAACCTATCTTCCTTATGACTGGAGAATCTGAAAGAAAGCATGCATATTAGATTTGCAACTGTCACTGCTCTGGGAATCTGTGAAATAACTGAGAACAAACTTGGATTAAGAAAATCATGTAAGAACATAACAAAAACCAAAGCACAGTACTCATTGTAATAACCCACGTTACATCCACATACTGAATATTACACGTAATTCTACTCCCCATCTTCAAAAGGGATAAAGTAGAACTAGAGAAGATTCATAGAAAGCTGAAAGTGACCAAAAATATGGGATGTGTCTTTATGAAGTCTTTTTACCGACAGGGTAAGACTTTTCAATCTGTAAAAGAACTGGCTGGGGAAGTGACCTATAGAATTCTGAGTGGCATAAAAAAGGTGAATAGCAAATATTTGTTTATCCTCTTTCAAAGAAAGATCCAAGCAATATAAGATGGAATTACAGTTGGGTCAAAAGACACAAAAGGAAATAGTTTTCAACATAATAACTAGTTGAGCTGTACAGCTCTTTCCCACAAAAAGCTGACATTGTTCAAAACCTGATTGACCAAAAGAAAGTTTATTCAGAGATATTAAATACAACAAATACCATCTACTTCAGAACATCATGGAGTCAAACTGCTGCAGGCAGAATACCATCCTGTGCTTTCTTGTTCTCAGATCTTTTCACAAGATTTTCTATTTCTTATGCTTTTATACTGCTATAGCTACAACCAAAGCTGACTTCTTGATATCTAATTAGTGCATGTTACTGCTTAAGCTACTGACCATTGCCAAGAGCAGGATACCTGACCTGAGGGATGTTTGGTTGCTGTGCTGAATAATGTTTGGGAGTGACGTTTGAGCAGCTAGTATGGCTCCTTTGGTAATATGAATATATGAATATGTGATTTATATTACTCAGATTAATAATTCGTAATAAGAGGTCCACTCTGATCTAATTTATTCTCATTTTCTCCTCATGCCTGGGATAAGGCATATTCACCCATGTATTTTTAATTAAAGATGAAGATCCAAGCTGAATTTACATAGCTACTTTGAGTTAGGATATGTCCACCTATTCAATACTTCAATTCACTACTGGCTAATTATTCTGACCTTGTTCAGTTTGTTTAGGTGCTTATCAGGTTGATTTATTCACGTACCCAACCAGACTATTAGGAGGCTAAAACCATTTTCTATTGTAAAGTGATCTGACAAGCTCTGTTTGGAAGTCCACAGAAGCAGACAGATACCCGCTGAGAGTCCTTCTCTCAACTTTCAGTACCACATTTACAGTATGGACAGTCAATCAGACTGCAATTCATCCCTCTTCAAAAGACTGCTGTCTTTCCAAATCTGCAGTCCATCAGCAAGGATAAAACTCTTACTAGACATCAGTTACGGCATTATGAGAAAACATGATATGGATTGATGTATTTGGAGACCAATGACACTTATTGTCTGTAAGGTGACGGTTAAGTTTTCATATGCTTTTAAGGTTGCAAAACATACCCAGAAAATCAGGATGTTACGTAGTTGTTGAACTGGTAAAATCTGTGTGACAAAGCTTATGCTAATGCTGTCAACACACAAGATTTGGAATATGCTCACAGGCACCAAACACATTCAATGACTTCAAGAAGACCCAGCGTGAAGGAAAAAGAAGGGAGGTTTATGCAAAAGTTGCAATTTGAGCAGAAAACACTCTTTTTATTTTTCATTGTTTTTTAAAGCTGGTTAAGGTACCTAACTGGAATGATTGTTACTTGGAATTAGTGCCAGAGTCTCCTGACAGCTGATCTACTGAAACGGAAGCTAAGAATTCTAAACCATCAAAAAGAAAAGTATTTAAGGTGCAAATTGCAACTCAGTGAAAAACTGAAATATTTCAGACAATGTCACATTGATAGATTAAGGTAAATGAATCATTTAATAAGCTCTATGATCCTAAGTAATTAAACATATGCACACTATTAATCCCTCTAATCAATGCAATTAAAGACTAAAGTAGGCTCAAGTGTTTGTGCACAAAGTGCTCCACTGAAGTGAGTTTTAACAATGCACCTAAGCAGAATGCTTGGATCAGTCAGAACTCGGTGACCATTATGTAGTTGTTATGTAGTTGACCATTACTGTAGTTATCCGTAAACTCACCTGCTTGGTGCTTTTGAGGTAAATGTTATATTAACCAAAATAAAGAGTGTTCACACACTGTTACCTGTGTTTCTCTTGGAGTGTTTAGTGCTTCACAGATGAGGTTCCTGTTAGCAAATCCTTCCTTTGCAAAATATCCACTCCTAAAAGACAAGCTCATGGTATTTTGTATAACATGTAACAGGAAAAATATTCATCCTTCATCTTTCTTTCTTCCTCATTACGAAATACTCAGGAAAACTTTGGGGAAAAAAATAAGATTTAACATCATTGTATTTATTAGGTTCCGAAACAATACACATTCACATCCTTTTGAGTACAGTACATTTGGCACAGTAATAATGTTTACGATGAAATAACACTAATGAATGGCAAGAGATCCAAATTACATCCATAAGAAAAAAATTCTGTACAAATAAATCCTCACAATAAAAAAAAATCAACCCACCCCCCCCCCCCCCCCAATTGAATGCATTTTATATCTAGCCAGAACTATTCTGCACATAATTTAAAAAGAGGTAATTTGTAAGCCTTTTTTGGAGAGAATTACTTTTCACCCTACAGAGAAAAATGTGTTTCAATGTTTTAGTAAAGTCTATTTGGGAGGAAAAACAAGAAGCAATGGATTCTTTATAATTATTATTATTATTAACAATCTTTTTTTGGCATTTTGCACTCATTTTACAAAGAAGGAACAGGAAAGATTTTACAGAACAGGCAGAAATGTAACAGAATGTCCATTTTTAAGAATTACCTTTAAAAAAATGTACAAGGTAACAGAGAAACCTTCCGATGTAAACCCAATGCAGAGGATCTGACTATTTATATTGAAGAAATACCTGCCCATGCAAAAGTTTTGCTCTCCTTCACTTTTCTCTTTGCATCCTACCAAACACTGCAGGTGCTGAGGCCTCTTAAATACAAATGTTTGCTAATTATCTTCATGTCAAAAATGGGAATGCAGACTACACAGTTTGCTTACAAAAGCTTTATGGGATGCTTTTATTCCTTCAAAATAAATGCTCAGAGTTTTATGTAAAGGCCTCTTGTTTTACAAACAGTAGTGCGCTATCTGATAACTTGTCTTCCTAGCCAGTCTACTCACCTATGGAAAAGAATGCTTTAGCATTGTGATCAGTTCTTGCCTGGATGTCAAAAGCTAACCATGAGGGAAAATAAACAGAGCCAGTGGCGAGACACAAATTGATGGGCAGTTCTGCAATATATTTCTAAAAGAGAAAGAAATTTAAACATTGAGATGATGCAATCATTAAGATGTTTCTGTGCTGGTATGCAGCTCCAGAAGCTATAGTCTTTTCCCAGTACAAAAGATTACTGAAGATAAATTAAATTAAACTAAAGGCTTGATCCATTATTACACCTGTAGGCCAGACAACACATGAATTGATATATCATAATATTTAATATTTTGAAATCATCATAAGAATATATATAATAATTACACCTGAGTTTTAAAAACAAAACAAAATGGAACTGAATGTTGTCATCAGTAACAGGCTATGAGCAGCCAGACGCAAAACTGACACAAACTAAGTCATCTGCTTGAGACCGAAATTATCTCTTAAAGCCAATGATTCACACTTTGTCCACCAAGATTTGTAACATTCCTTTCTCTTTCCGAGCTCTATCATGTCATAATAGAGTTGAAGAGAACTATACAAGAGATTTAGTATAGCTTAATATATGTCTACATCTTTTATAACAAAAAACCTCATCTCTCTGACAGTAACTTGAACCAATACACATACAAGAGTATTGCACATGGACATTATTATAATTATTCTTTCATAGACTAACATTTTAATAGTATGCCTGAACATGCAGCAGTTGATACCTCTATATTCAATGAATTCCACAGGCCTTGCAGCAAACACTATATACAAAATCTCACCTGTACAAAAGGCAAAAAAGCTTCTTTAGTGCCACTTTGCCAATCACAAGTATATATATTTTTGTGCAGCTGGAAATCCATGTGCAACAATTAAAATGGATTCCAATGACCGCTCACTCAGTCCAGTAAAATATATAATAAAATGACCTCAGCGATACATGTACACAAAAAAAGAAAGGAACAAACCAAACCACAGGGTACTCCTGGAAATATAAGTACATAACACTGTTAGCGTATCTACAGGAGGTAACTTCACATTAGTAGTATTGTCCACATGAGTTACCATTTCAATTCATACACAAAAAAAATTCAATGTACAACGTTCAGTAATGTCAGTTTGTGAATGTTTGATCTTCCGTTTTTCAACACACTTCCACATAATGCACGTGTAGCCTTATTCTGTGTCTTCTAAAAGCAGATTTCTCTTTAGATTTTAAACATAGAAAAACAACAAACACAGTAGTATTATGGTTTTGTAAAAGTGTGCAAAAGTAACACACTGCTGAGAAAATAAATATAAATAAGAAAGTATCAGCTTAGCTACAATGGAAAAGGCAAATTTATAATGTTTATAATTAATTTTTATCTAAAATTAACTGTAAACATTTGCAAGCTTGCCATCACATCAATGGTTCATTTCAATGGATATTCAATTTGGTAACATGGATAGTACACCCAATTGCCTGAAAAACGGTAAAATGCCTATATATAGCTGTGTTAAAGCACTATAGGCTTTTTATTCTTTAGCCCTTTAATAACTATCCATATAATACCTGTTTCTGGCTTTAAAGAAAGTTTCAGTTATCTTTGTGATTCTTCTTATTCCTAAGAGTTTTCCAAAATTGTACGAGGAATTTCATCAAAAGCCATAATTGTGCTTCTTTTTCTGGACAGCTTTATTTTAAGTTTGTACCTCGACACAATAAACTCATAGTTGAGGATTACACCTCCACGAAGGCAGACTTCTCTGCTTACCAAAAGGTAGCATGTTACTCATTTGTTCCACCTCTGAGTACAGATCTCACCATAACCACCAGTGCAGAAGAAACAGTTCTCACCTTCTTAGCTTAAATATGTATGTGATTATAGAACGTGATCTGCTAAATCACTTTTAATAGCATGGCTTCATTTTCCATGGAAAGGATGCAATTTTATCCTCTGGGGAGATCTTAGGAATAAAAGAAAAGCTGCAAACATACGGCAGTGTGTTACATCTACAATTTCTGATACAAAATTATTTTGCATTGCTTTGTGAGACAGAAATTAAGAGTGCTTTCAGGTCAGAAGATTAAAGGAAAAAAAACCAATAAATATATATTTAATTGGGGATATGGGCTCAGGGTAAGAGAAGTAGTTCTTGATCTACTGAGTCTCAGTACTTTGACGATCTCTTCAGAATCACTTCTTGCAGCATCATTCATCTGTCAGCCTAATGTTGTCTATGGCAGTAGCTCCTCTCCAAAATAAGAGAACCCTTTAAATTCTTCTTGATTGATTTGTTTTATAATTGTCTCATCCACTAGCGTTAATACTGGTTCTTCTCGTGTAAAGTCTTGATCAAAGTTATTTACATCCCTTTTGGTTTTCTGAGAAGAAAAATACAAATAAGGTGAATGGTAAAGCAGCACAGTAAAATAAGAGGCACTCTCCCTCCTCTCCATCCCCCCCAGAAGGCTGAATTTTCTGGAATGATTGAAATAAAAAAGGAGCTACTTCACACAAAGAATAACAGACATATGAGAGAAGCTACAGGAGCAAGTACTATAAATGAGTTCAGGAGAGGCCACAGAAGCAGTACTATAAATGAGTTCCCAGAGACTCGTGGGTCCCTGACAGGCGGAGGAATAGCAGTATGATGATAAAGCAGGAAGCTGAGATTAGGACTAGTTTAAAAAAGGCTTTGGCATAGTAGGTGGTACGGCTGTTTCCTTTTGGATTTGAACATAATGATATCTCATTTCAGAGGCACAGAGCAAAATGATTTGATTTCCCCACAACATACCCTGCTGTTGCAACTCAAGTTACCTATTCTTTAAATCTGGCTAAACCCAGCTTTAAAATCAGATTCAGACCTCACAACAGCTCTGTCCAAAATCTTTGAGCTTCATGGTGACAACTCAGATTTCCTAGTGTAGATGGATGTCATTTGTAGCACCATGGCAAAGTGTGAAAGTCTGGCTTCAGAGAAATCCACCTCAGAACTCTTCCTTATTTCAATGGCATCGGGATTTCCCCATTCATGTCTATGCTCTTTCAGCAAAGTTGGGCCAACAAAGTGGAACTGTACACATTCTAGTTGGGATAAGATGTATTAACTAGAGACAGCCTTGAGGAGGCCGATTCGTCCTCAGGGTACCCACAACAGACTATCTCTGACTACTTGCATGTAAAAAAACCTCAAGGCTACAGGGGAAAACACTCACCATGGTCACTCCCTTGATTCTGGCACTGTTCATGTTTTCCATGTCAGCAGCATGTTTCAGACATGTACAGCTTCAGGGAACTGGAGCAAGTGTTTTCCTTTACACTGTCTCTTTTCTCTTTGTTTGAAGCAATCTAATAGTTACCTGAGTGACACTTAATGGAAGCACACTGGCACACTGGAAACTAGCTTTATTTCCATCCTGCACATGTCTGAGATTAACATGATACCAGAAATAGAACAGAATAGCTATTTGACTTACAAAGTAAAGTGATAAAACTATAGATTGATATATTATAAATTACATTAATGTATTCCAAATAGGATATATGCTTCTAAGTGTAGGTAAATACTACTAATTTATATATATATATAAAATATATACATAATTTCTTCATCAGCTCTATACATATGTTTATATTGTGACATTTTAATTACGTTGTCCATAAAGACTGAACATGAAGTGTATGTGACCCAAATACTCTGAACTGCATAAAGTATGAGCATTATACCTTTGGCTTTTATGTTTTTTTTCCCAGTCATTTAGGCAAATATTGCAAACCCAGAATGATATCCCATATGAATTTTTAAAGACATTACATTGCAACTATGTCTACATTCCTCTTGCTCCCCATGTCCTACCGTAGTATTTTCATACACTCATACAATGAATTTGCTGCAGGAATAGCCACTAAAGCAGAAAGAGGTAAGTGAATATTTGTAGAAAGCAGAATTCAAATTCAGAACTATAATTATGTGCAAGAGAAATGTGACTACACTCACACTTTAACCATTAGCTATCCATGGCAAATAAGCTCTGGATTAGCTGAGAAGAAATACAGTATGTACTATGTTCAGGTTTTCATACTTTTTCATTTGTGAAAAGCGTCATTTCCTTGCTGAAGCTAAAGGAGTTAGATGATAAATTCCTTTAAGACTAGCAGGGACAATTAATTCCCACTATCTACTTTTTCCATAAAACCACCACTGAGATTTGTGAAGGTTTTAGGTGAAAAAGTGCAGGTGAGTACATCTGAAAAAACTGTCCCAATATCGGTGTACCTAAATCCTACTGGTTAAAAATACTTGTCCTTCCAGTAGAACCTGGAGTCTCAAACACTTCTGAAACAATAACCAAAGGTATCTGCTTAGATTTAGAAGCCTATCATGTCTTAAAATATGCCTTCAAGACCAAAGAAAGACATAGAAGTTTCAGCTTTCTCAAATTTATAAACGATTCAATGTCTTTTTGGCAGCATACACCTAAATCACCCAATTTATTAACAGGACAAGTATGGAGCAATCTAAGATCGCAAGGATACGCTTTGATGAAGTGAGATTAAATAAATCACAGGGAACAAAAGTAAGCAGATTAAGCCACACAAGACAAAAGGTAGAGTTCATAACAAGCACTTCTTTTCAACAGAAAGCTTTATTTGAGAAATCCTCTTTAGCAACTTAGGCACTTTCTTCCTGCAGCTATGACTATTTTGCAAGGCCCCAACTGCTAAGACAAAACAGG
Organism: Melopsittacus undulatus; assembly: GCF_012275295.1. NCBI lineage: Eukaryota > Metazoa > Chordata > Aves > Psittaciformes > Psittaculidae > Melopsittacus > Melopsittacus undulatus. The sequence goes on along the minus strand of NC_047529.1, from coordinate 113,714,516 downwards.
TCTGGCCGCATTTCTGCTCCTATTGCTATTTTAATGCACTTGCACTGTGAATACTCTATAGGCCAACAGCATGAATCAATATACAGTTGCAGCATGAGGGCTCAGGATGAAGGTATGAAGGGCTGTGGCTGTCTCCTAGCAGTGAAGCTGAGAAAAGAAAGAAGTTCTGCAAGGTAAGGAGAATATATGAAGGAAACAGAGTGCATCTATAATCCAATTTTGTAACATCAAAAAAACATGAAGAAAAAAGGGAAAAATATTTAGATTGTCCTGGCAAATGCACCATTAAAACACAGTAATTAAATGGGTGGAATTCTGTCTGTTTAGTCTGCAGCTCCTGAGACTTTGGAACACTTTAAGTTTTCAAACTTTTTTCCAAGTAAAACTTTTCAATTTCAGATGACTTAAGAAGTTAGGGTTATCAGGAAAAAAAGAACTGTCAAACCCACAGCTGTACACTGAAACACACTGAAATTCAATTAGGTTTCAGATGCTACTCTTTTTTTCCCTCTAGATTACCCAAACACCTTGTGTTCAGCATGCATCAGTGCGACCTGAGAGCAGGGGCACAGCAGCTACCCAAGAGCTTCCAACAGTAGGTGCCAAATTCCACACTGCACTGAAACTGCTCTACTGCAGGCAGCCTGTGGGCAGTCCGTCTCTGACAAAGAGCACCAGCAGTGCCACAGCACTTGTAATGACTAAAAACAACATTATTCCAATTCTGAATCTCATGTGGAAGATGGCTTCTCCACCAGCAGGCTATCTCTGACAGAGGGCAGGAATACTGACTCACTACCTCTTGTGCAGGAAACGTGCTGGCTAGCTGATGCAGTGTGATTGCTTCACAGGTCTCCCATTGACCTACTGTGACCTGCTTATCCTGGGAACACCGTGGACTTGCTTCATGTAGGCGACATGATCCGATTAGATGCAACACTTTACAGGAACCGAATCACTTGAATGAATAAATATTAACATGACCCATCAAGGATGACAATTTTTAAGTCAAAATAATGTTTCATTCTATTCAAAGACAACCACTTTTCTTCAAAGACCTGAAATGAAGACATTTTAAGACTACCTCTTCATTCAACACCATTTAATCAGCTTTCCTAGTTGGGCGGCACAACTTTGGATAAAGGGATGGTTCTATGAGTCAAAATGTTGTTGCTTATTTGTGTTAAATCTCTTCACATAATTACTAAAAGACTGAAAGGAACTTAATATGCTCTTAGGAAGCACACCCGTAAACTCTTTTTCTGAACTGCTTTTATTTTCACTCCCATTTCAAGAAAAAATTGATTTTCTACCAGCAGCCACAGACTCAAGCTTCAAAAAACCCCCCTCCAAAACATGCTTAATAATCTTCCCAGTGTCAAGGATTACCAGCCTTGTCTGTTCATGATTACTAAATGACACTGTATGAATTGCAACAGTGAAAAAAGAAATCTCAGTTGATGTTCTTATCACTGAAAATACATGAAGAAAGTTAAAACTTGCCATTCCTTCCATAAATGACATGAACCAGATGTGAGCAACAGGGGCCCTTGGTATTGAAAAGCCACAGAAATTCTTGCAAGAAGGTATCTGATAGAGGATATTGCAAACCAGGGGAACTCAGCAAAGCTTGGGCACCTCATCACCTGTGCCATGAAGCCAAGAGGCTCAGTGGACTCTCTTCTGTCTAATAAGGATTAAATTAATTCCCCATCTCAGAGGCATTAAGAGGTATCTCTATCTACTCCATTATTTATTTCCATTTAATTTGAAGAAAACCACCAAAAATCTTTAACGTCCTTTGCAAACTCAATGGCTGCACTAAACTGGGTTGGAATGGTGCAGTGGGTTCAAAGACTGCTCAGAGAAGAGGAAAGAAAGAAGGAAGTGGGGACTAGAAAATGACATTGCCATGAAAGCCTATGCTTTGTATTTCAGTCTGATTTTCCTACAAATTCCCAAAATGCTGCTTAAATACAACTATAGGAATCTTCTTTAAAGCAATTAATAGATTTGTGTTTAGTTTAGTAGAATGAGGAGCTCATCCAGAACAGACAGCCAATACAAGCAAATAAGGCCAGAAATTAGCATGATAATAATTAAGCAATATGCTGGAAGAAAAAAATACTCTCCTATGATATTTTTCAGTAAGTGGATCTTTTGATCCAAAATATATGCAAAACTCATCCATGATTCTCACAGTCTGAGTTGCTGTGTTTTTCCACAGAAACACAGATGCAGATCATCCTTTCTGTATTACTAAATGAAACATCTTTAACTTTACTCCAGTGCAATTTTCTGACAAGAGCAGTTCTCGATGTCTCTTCCTGTATTTTCAAGCCCATAGTGAAATCCTGGAGTTTATAGTTCATCTGGGGAGCTTCACCAGAGAATGCTTCCAGTGTAGAACCCAGCTATATCAGCAGCACATCAAATATGTGACAGGTAGATTAAATCTGGGCATCTTGTGGTGTGCAGCTACAAAGGCACTGGACTGCAGTGCAGGAGGAGTGGGATGTGCAGCAGAAGATGTACCTTCTCATATGTATTACACAGTATCATTTCATTTTATCCAGAATTTTGCTTCAGTAGGAAATAAATGATTCCCATGTTTGACACAATATCATCAACAACAAATTCCTAGAGCAGGATTATCAGACTTTAAATATTTTATATTTACCTCATCACTGATAACATTTTCAGATTAATTTGTTCAAGACAAATGGAAACTCATGACATCAGGCAAACTTTTTTAGAAGCACAAGGTTATGTGGCAAACCTCATGTTATCACTGTGCTCTCATTCACCTCTCTTTATTATGATAACAAAAAGTGCAGCAAAGGCAGAGATCACTTTGCACCAGTGACTGGATCTCTCTTCACAAACATTTAGTTGTTTCTAAAAAGTTGAGACCAACTGTAGTGAACACTCATTTTTGCACATAACTCATTTTATATACAAAGAATACTGTTAGAAAAGCATCACTCCAGGCCTGTTTTTCCAATTATCCTTGTGATGCCTTTTCACAGTATTTGCACACCTTGAGAATCTGTATCAGAATTAGGAGTACTTCCTAAGATGTCTTATTGCAGAAGATGTGGAATATATATTATCAGAATAACTCATAAGTTACTACTTTTTTTTCAGCATGTTAATTGCTCTGTTCACACATGGACAAGTTAACAAGAGATCAGCAATGAGCTGCAGTATATTCAGCTGAAGGTTATGATGATAAAAAGGGTTTTGAATCCAAGCAGTTTTTACAAGTATACCTACATTCATTGCTTCCCAGCGAGGTGAGATTTTATGCTCCTAAATGATCCTTTCCTTAGATGTAAAGGACACCAAATTAAGACAAAGAGTGGAAAAAAGCCCCACTCAATAAACATGTTACTAGGCGGTGAAGCAGTTGGCATGAAAAGCATGCCAACCTAAGCAGTCTATAATTCAATCTGTTATGGAAACACCAAGCTAATTCACAGAACTATGAATTTTAAAAGGGATTATTTGTGATCCAGTAAGCTGAAACTATCTTTATACTGAAACACTATGTATCTTTCCTAGGGGAAATGGGTCAAGTAGGAAGGAGGAATAACCTAAACAACTAGGGGTACAAACATTTAATGACTACATGGCCAGGATGTCAGCCTCATTGTTTCACTTTTGCATATCCTTTCTCCTATTCTGCACCCCAAATCTGCCACAACAAAACAAACTGCAAGGCAAACAAAGTCAAAGATGTACAGGTTCACTGACCACCTCCCTGTGTCCCCAGTCTGGACAATAAACCTCACCAATAAGAAGTTGCTGTAAAACTGTTATCCCCTATGGCCTTACCTGGGTATGGCTTTAACATGAACAAGTACACAGCACTAAAGCTATATATAATCAAAACTACTTTGTTCATAGCCTGATTGCTAAACCACAACAGTTACCTCTGTGTAAAACACTGATGGTGATAGATTTCACAGGAGCTGCAGGGGAGGTCAGAACGACAGCTTCCCACATGCAGTTAGTCCTTTACCCTTGAGATCCATCTTGTCCATATCATCAGGGCTTGTTTCCACTAGGGCTTAATAATGATAAAACCACTGCAAGTAAGCTATGCTATGGTAGAATACATGGACATTTTTGAGTGAGAAAGATTGAAAATGTCTAAAAAAGTGCAAAAACCAAAGTCACAAAGAGTGCTAGCATCTGAACTTCTACACTGCAGTTTTCCCTTATGGTAGGTTTCTATGAGGGTTTAACTACATTTATATTTCTTCTTGGGGCAGGGAGGAAATATGACAAGAGAAAGTAATGGAATAATCCTATGAAAATACTTTTCATCTGCACAAAGCAATTCCTATTGCAATTCTACGATCAACATAAAGCACAGATTTCCTAAGTGTGCCTCTCTAATTCCCATTATATTGGCAAACCTCCATTGACATCCTCAACTACTCTAAGGTCACAATCACAGTGTCCCATCTTACATCCTGGCATACATTCAAGATTAGTCCATTTTCGCTTGTGTTCTGCATTTTACCCATGGCTGTTACAGCAGAGTTACAGCAGTCAGGGCTGGTGCATCTGCAACTTTCTAAACCACCTGCTGGTGAGTCCTGAAACACAGGTGTAGACATGTAGCACTTTGGCACAAAGGACTGGCTATACCCAGAAAATGGAGCTGGATTGAAACAAACACAAAGAAATGACGCAGGACAGTTGGTAAGTCTAGGGCAAATGTCCCTAGAATTCCAGTGGGTTCCAGGAAACTGCCCATAAATGACTGAAAAATTACCCAAATACAGATAGCCTAGCAGTGCACTCAGGTATTTGACCACATTTAGTCTGCAAAAGATCATTAGATGTACTTTGCTTTCCATTCTTTAAGTGATCACAAAGAGAAGGAATAAATTAAGGAGACTGATCCTAGTGAATAAGTGAATGATGTAATAAAATAGTTCAAGCCTCGTATCTCTGACATGTATACTGAATAAATACTAACTTTCCAATGTTTTATTCTGCATACAGTCACCTATCCCACTTCCTGAATATGTTATGAAATGATATATATATATATATAGCAGTTATCTTGTGATTCTGAGCCCCTCCTCTATCAAGAAGGCATAGACATGTACTGTCACACTGGGTGCAAAGAAAACCCACAGCATGAAAGGTAATAGCAAGCATGTAGAGTGGGAGCGTAATTCCAAGACTCAGCTGCACACAGGATGGTTCATACTTACAGGCTGCAGAGTGGGAATACTACAGAGCTTTTGGCAAGACTGCCTTCTTCAAAACATTTCAGGGAGCTCATGCTCTTTGATGACAACCTCCAGCTCATTAAGAATAAAGCTTTTAGTCTGATGTGGACGACATGCCTGTACAACAGGCTTTCATACAGAGAAACGATACAGCAGATCTCACCTCTTACAAATGGCAAAAGCTACACAGTGATGTATTTTAAGACTACTGAATTGTTAGAGAGCATATTTTGAACTGCAATGATTCTTTTTAAGCCTCTGCAAAGACAGATTAAAATAAAGATATATGTGACATTTTAGGAAGCTGCTGAAGTTGTGTTTTGTCTTGTTTTTTGGCTTTTGTTTGGGTTTTTGTTGTTCTTCTTTTTGTTTTACTAATGCACATGCTTATACAAAGTACAGACTGGAAAAACAAGGCATTGCACAATTACACATGAATGCCTACTGCTTCTGCATCTTAATACATCTCCTTTCCACCTCTCCTCAGGCACTGGAACTGCTTTTTCAGAACACAGTCTTAACAAAAGAGCACAGCAAGACACAGGAGACCTTGTAGTGACACAGGTTCTATTCCTGGTTCTACAACTGCTCTGCTTTGAGCCTCAGCAATTTTCCCCTCACTATGCATCTGACTTTCTTCCTATTTTTGTTCCCTTATACATGGATTGTGATCTCTCTATTGTTATCTATGATCTCTTGATCATCTCTCACTTTAATGGCCTTTTGCACTGTGCAAATCTCATCTTGTTGGGAACTTGAGCTTATTGTGGACCTGAGGGCACAAATTCAATTTTTCTTTCTTTTTGGTCTTGTCAGATACTAACACAATCCCTCAGAGAGTCATGGGCAGTCATCACATTCAACTCCTTCTTCTCCATAATCCGTAATTAAGCAAAGGGAATCATTGTTCTGTAGGTCCTTTGCAACCATGAATATGGTATGCAAATCAAGGAACTAGATCTGCACTTAAGGCTCTTCATAAATATCTAGACTGGGTGTTTCTCTCATCCCACATAATTTAAGCATATGACTCCTGAAGCATGCTGTTGAGAGGACCAGTGCTGAGAGTACAAAGTCTGTGCCTCCACAGTAACAAAATCCCTTGTAACAGCATAGCAGCATAACAACAAGAAAGCAGCAGCTAATGAAGTGCTAGGATTCCTTATAATTTAAAGATGCCTTCCCTGTCCTGCTATTGAGGATAAGTGCCTACACATCAGCTGCTTTAGTCCACCACCTGCATGTCAGCACATATGTCAAAGGAACTAAGTCTTGCACTAGTGTGCTGAGCTGTGAATCATATGTTGACAGATTTTTTTTGCTGCCTATTTGGATGAACATCCTGCTAAGACACTGTTTTTAACTTTATGCTAATATAAAAGGTTCTGCATGAGCAATAAACCCAAAGTTAAAGCTCTCATACTCTATGATGTTCACTGGGCTCCAGCTGTGAACAGGACTAGTCATGGAATACCAGCCTTTGACAAGACTTTGCCTTTTTCCTGATGAATTCCTCTCCACTGTCTGATAAAGAGCCAGATGCTACTGCTTCTTAAGTCACCTGGTGTTTTGCCACTGGCTTTTAATGACATCAGAAACAAGCCCAACCCAGGAATATTATTTATTATCTACATGAATATAAACATATTTGAACACTTAAGAATGTACCCTAAGTAATCATGATGACTTCATTTAGTGCTTTACTTTCTGAAAATAGCACTGGAGATTAAAGCAGCCAAAGGTGAAACAGAATTTCTCTTATTCTGAGGAAGCCCAAAAGCAAAGCAGGGACATTCTGGCTGCTTACCACTCCATCCCAGTGGGCACCACTTAATAATGTACATTTAACAGATGGTTAAATGAATCTAATTATTCGGTATGAAAAGATTTTATACAAGACCAGGACTCAGTAAAACCAAACAAATACTGCTGGATCCCAGCACAGAATAAAAAGAAGCATAATAAAAGTTGTTTAACTTATAAATATTTGGGAACCTGGAGTGCTGGGAAGTAGCTTTCAAACTTCTGTAGTTCTAGTGTTGTGGTAATCACAGCTAAAACCAGTTGCTGCAGGCACGGACACTGAAGAGAATAAAACCAAGAAAGAAGACCTAACCAAATGAGCAAATCTGGGGAAAAAAGAACCTTGTTCCTCCAAACAATCAACACTGAAATCCCTTAAAAATACCAGTTCACTCACTCTTTATTTCTCCAAGTTGTGATACAAGCTGCACATAAGGTCCTTGAAAGCTACATACTTACAGCCTGAGCAAATTTACTGGTTATACGAAGTGCCAAGCTAGTTGAAGCCTGTAAACCAAGGGAACTTAGTCGAAGGAAGAGCCAGAAGCATTATGGACTTCTCTGCCTTGCCCAGCCACATGCTAGTCTAATTGCTATGAGCTACACTGCAGGGAGTTACCGTACCCTTGTTCACAACTGACTACTGCAAGCTCAACGGAGATGTCTTTGCTGGCTGCCAATATCCAGTGCTGCTCTATCATCTACCAGTGTCAGTTTCTGCTACCAGTGTAGCAGAAATCATTTAGAAACCAGCTGACATTAAATACTCTAATTCAGGATACCCTGTGGCAGGGGCCGTGTGTAAAAAAAGAGCTGGACTTCAACATTATGTCTGGTTCTAATTAAAAGGCTGTCCTGAAAGTCCACATTCATTTTTCTTTATCGTTTTTAGTAAAGGATATATTTCAACCGTTCTGAAAAACACAGATTCTTCCTTGCTTCTAAACCTTTTAATTGTACACTGGTATAATCACCATGGTGTCACTCAGAAGAAAGCCCACTCTTTTCCTATGCCTTAAATGCCTGTAGCAAGTGAGGAATACAAAATGTGCAATGTTCAAAAATGGTACATGAGGGCCTGAGGTCTCAACATCACTCCCCGGTGTTGTTTTGTCTAAGCAGTAACACTTCATGCAAAAGCATGCAGTATAGCCCCTTGCGTGCTTATCTGCTAAATGCTCATTGCCATGCACTGATGACTGAATGGAAATATATTATGAAACTGAAGGGACACCTCAAGGTTATTAGGCCTAAAAATGGACCTACCTTGACATTTTCCCCATATTGAAGGCCTTACCTTAAAGAGGGACATTCACACTGAAGCAAACTTGAAAAGAGAGAACATTTATACAAAAAGAAATTTACTTGGCCTGTACTTTCCTATGTTCCTTTTGGTGCTACTGAATGATACTGCATTTTATAGGGCTTCATCCCCACAGCGTAAAGGCTAAGTCATAATTCTGCATGTATGATGATACAATCCACCGTCACCAAAAAAGATAGAGGCGTGCCAAAAAACCCCCACCAAAACAGTATCATGACTTCCCAACACGAGGTTAAAAATCCCTTACTAAGAAGGACTGTTAGCAGTCATGTATGAAAACAAATCTGAGATGATAGAACTTATGTTTCAGGCTAATATACTTGAAAGTTTTCTCCAGAAACGTGGTCCCTCTTTAAGGATTCCAGCCATATTTCACAGTAAGCAGACGGTTGCTGCAGCAATTGAAGCACACACCTCTCTAATTGAAGACATTTTAGGGAGCCTTTTGTTCATTGAGGCACCCACCCATGAGGCAGGCGTGGGCTCTGCCTGCTTGCCCATGAAACGGGGCAGCTGCATGCTCTGGAGGTGCTGATCTGTATTTACTATTTATTACCCAGCTTCCAAACACTGTGGGCATCTGGCTTGGCATAAGTCATCACCAAAGGGTTGCCAAATCTTGCCAGTTTTTCACTCATTCAGGGAAGGGGGGAAAGAAAATTCCCAGTGCTCTCTGACTCCGGCTGGAACCCACAATCATTGGCTAGGGCTACAATTTTGTATTTATTAATCATTCCGCTTCAAACCTTTGCTGCAGTGCAAAACTGAAAGAGGACACATTGCTGGCATCCTTAAGTCAAGACTTAACAAGGAAGTTTAGGTTCACAAGGAAACTGCATACAGACAATGTGGCACAGATAAAGATAACTAAGGGGGGAGGGACTTCAATAATGGTTATTAGAGTTACTGGATCTGACAGAGAGGTGCAAGTTACTGTAGGAAATTTGAGAGTGAGGATCAAGATGAACTCTGCTAACACTGAGGTCTGGTAGAGCATAGAACACTCTTCCAAGGGAAGTGCTACGTGTTCAATCACTTTAAAAGCCAGGCTGATCTTGAGAATTGAGTTTTTAACACTCCTCAGTCCTGTTTCTTCCTACCACAGAGTGGAAGCTGAGGCATGAAAGGTTAGGTGATGAACCCTGGACAACATTCTGAGCTTCTAGAAAACCTAGTGAAAACTTCTGTATCTTGTAGTTCTCACTGGTTTTAGCTGCTAGAGCAACTCTCTACCCTGAGAAGTCAGAACTGAAGAAGGAACATACAAATATTCTAAAAACGTTCTCAGTGATACAACACTAGGAATGGAATGGGCTGCAAAATGAAGGGAGTCACATTAGATTAACTAAATGGGCTGGCAGCAGCTGCTGCTGCTCCACACTGCAAGATACAATTCTGCAATAGACTACCTTGTTCATTCTGTTTCTAAGGCTCTTAAAGACAGCTTTTAAAATAGAAACCCAAGATATTATGAATGCAGAGTGAAAATTAATGTATTGTTCTGTGAAAGCTGCACATTCACAGTAAATCATCGTAATGCGATTATTTTGTCAACTTCATCTCCATAAAGCCACACTCTGAATAGATTGCCACAGGCACTGATAAAGGCATTAGTGATGAAACTTTGGCTTAATTGCTAAAAAGAAATACATATGGCAAACATCTGTTTTACCAGGCTTTGTATTACCCTCTGGCTCAGAGTTCTTCAACTTCTTCATGTTGAGGATGTCTTAGTCAAAGTCTCAGATTTTCCCAGCCCTGACATTTACAACAGGGTGGATGAAAACGACAAGTCTGTCTGTTTGCATGCACATGTTTCAAGGGCTGACAATGAAACTTCAGCCTAAAAGGTCAAGAGTGTTCCTGTGTTGAGACTTGCTGTGCTTAACAGCTTCTTCTGTCTCATAGCTCCTCGCAGCACACTGACCCACTGTAACCAACAGCTTAAGAAATATGCTGGTTTTATTGTGCTGGTCTACAAAACCCAAGAGGAAATCGTTCAGAGGGATGAAATATGTCTCCTATGAGGAAACACTGAGAGTTGGGGTTGCTCAGCCTGCAGAAGGGAAGGCTCTGAGGAAACCTTACTGCAGCCTGTCAATATTCAGAGGGGGTTTATACGAAAGATGGGGACAAAGGTTTTAGTATGGTCTGTTATGACAGGACAAGTGGTAATGGTTTTAACCTAAAAGAGGGGAGATTTAGAGAAATTCCAGCATTTGTGGTGAAATTCTGGAACAGGTTGTCCAGAGAGGTGGTAGATGCCCCATCCCTAGAAACATTCAAGGTCAGATTAGATGGGGTTCTGAGCACCCTTGGTCTAGTTGAATGCGTTCCTGCTCACTGCAGCGGTTTAGGCTGGGTGACCTTTAAGGGTCCCTTCCAATGCAAATTATTCTATGATCGTGTGAAATACTTGCTAATATGAGACTACCACTGACCTTTGCTTCCCCATCTCAAATATAAGATTTTCCAGTAAATAACAAATCGGGACAATATAAATTTCATCAATACACATTAAAGGTGAAGTGGCAATTTGTTTCAATCACTGTTTTTAGTGCATATTGTTTGGTATGAGATAGACAGAAACATCCCATCATGTCACTAAGCAAGATCTACCACACTTAGCACCAGATCAGTTACTTCAGTATGAAATTAATCTGCTGCACCCTTGTTTCATTAATAACATGGCAGATGCACTTTGAAAATGGAAATAATCAATTCAACCAAGCCAGGAAGAAAACCACAGAAACAAAGAAAGATAAAGAGCAAAGAATCACTGGATCAAGGCCTTTGTGGTTCTTGAGCAATAAATTAGGTTGCAAACTACAGCCTGGGCTTATGGCTACTGATTAGGGAAATGTTATTCTCCAAATGGAATAAAATTTTAGGAAGAATACATGAGACAAAATATCTCAACATAGGAATAAAATGCTTCAAATGGATTTCTGTCTCACAACAGCTCCTCTGGAGAACAGATATGTGTCTGCACTAAAACTGTACTTGTTTCTTGTGTATGCAATGACATTCATGTCTGCATTAAAAGCTTCAGGGAATAATATTATTCAGAAAATGTCAAGACACTCTGTGAAGTTCTAAGAATTAGGTTTTATGAACAGCAGAAATGATCTTCAAGAAACACTATCAAGGTCACTGGAGCTTAGAGGGAACAGCCTCTTCATAGCTGTTCAGAATATCGCTTGATTTCTAATGTACATGTCCCAGAGCTATTATTTCTTCTTTAGTAGCTTAACGTTTATAATAGCTCTGCATTATATACCCTCAGTATAGTAAAAGCCATAATACATGTATAAAAAGATTATTTTTGCCACTGAAAAGCCTCATAATTTGGGATATATGAAAGGAAGTATTGGTAGATAATATGCATCATAGGACTGGGCTTCAATGCACTTCCACCCCTTTGCATTCTCTGTTGCAAGTAATTAAGCTGGAGGAGCTTAAAAGATCCTTCATAACAGGTTTCAGGGCCATCAATCTGCTTCCAGATTGGTGGGTCTGACTCTGCCTAGCACAACTGGTGTGGGATTCCTGTCACTGTTTAGCACCCTCCATCATTTGTATGAGTGCTTTGCCCAGGGCACTCTTGCAGCCTTCAGAAAACACAGGCAGTTTTTCAAGGACCTTTAGAACGTTAATAATTTTCATTCCAATGCTGAAAACAGGGAATAGATTTCAGCTTCCAAAACATCATTAGAATAGTCAAATCATGTAACTAGAAGGACATAAACAGTATATTTCTGATGTATTAAGGAATATATTTGCATCTACCCACAGTGTGTATGAGATTTAAAGTTTGGCTAATAAATAGCCATGAAATATTTCTTCTAAGTCCACTTTCAGACTTAAGGCTGGCAGAGGTGAAGTGGCATAGCTGAACCATGGAGAAGCACAAGCCTTACAGTACCATGTAATTCATCTCCTCACAAAATCTATTATGGCAGAGAAAGGATAAAGGGCAGCAGAAAAGAACACAGATATGCTAACCAAAGAACTCATGTTTTGGGATCAGCAGAGTAGTGAGGCAGAATTGAAGCAAGGTTTGTTTCCATGCATCTCTGTGACCTCCCTTGGCAGATTATTCCATTGTCTGATGGGACCTCAGTGTCTGGCCATTTTCCCTAATGACTTGTCAGCATTTTATATTGCCCAGAGCTCATCTGAACGGACCCTATGTTGTTGGGTTTGTTTGAAAGTGTACACAATAGAGTAATGATAAAATTTCCCCCCTTAGTCATCTTATTGATTGGTCAGAAAATAGATGAATACCTGTGCAAATATATGCATTCTTGCATGGGCAAAATTCTGTATGTGCATGCAAAACTCAATTTGAATGCACAAATGACGATATATGCGTTGTGTGATTCTTTCCCTACACATATGTACACTCACATAACACATGCAAGAATGTCTATTTTCTGACTAAGAATCTGGCCTCTTCCTCATAGCTAATTTCACAGATCTAGGCTCCCTTGAATATAAGATTAAACATATATTGGTTTAATCCTCTCTTAATCTTAAAAGTAACTTTTAAATAATCAACATCCCTTTATCAATACTGAAAGATGTTAAACACCAGAAAACATTCCAAACACAGGCATTAGTTATGTTTTCCCCAGAGTAATTCCATAGCTGGGGAAGTTACGCTTGGTTATCTGAATCAATGAATCTCAATGCTATACCCACAACTTAATTTAGAGAGGCACTATTTAGATTTTAAGTAGACTTTATTTCATCAGTGTCCACCTTCTTCCCTCTTTCCTGTAGTTTTCAAAGTGAGTTCAACCTCTTCTGGCCTGGCAAGCACCCAAAATCACCTTTTCAGCATTTGAAATTTACTGCCCTGGATTCCTTTACTGTTTCATAAATTGCAATGTTAGTAATTATATTTTGTTCATATCATCTTTCTCTCCAGCCTAGATAGATACCAACTAATAAATTGTTCAGTTTTAAGAGGACAAATCAAAATTTCTGTATAGTCTTGCTCAAAGATTTCTACACAACAACAAAATCCAAACAACTGCAATTTATACAGCTGATACAGAACAGCTGAGGGATCATAACCACAGTGTAAATATGCAAGGTATACTCTTTCTAAGTGTAAAAAAGTCATCAGTAAAAGCTGATAGGACCAGGCCACTGGGGAAGATATCTTGGAGAGAGCAGACTGCAAACATGAAAATGATAGGGATGCCTGTAACATAGACTACATATTACCTGAATTCACCACCACAAAAACCAAGTTCATTAAAAAACAAGCATACAGAACTCCTAGACTGCAGCAATCAAATTTGGTAGAATAAAGCAAGTTGGCATATACAATATGGAAAGAAGTAGTATGAAAATCTGGTGTTAGAGAAGCAGCCTGAAGAAAAATGAGAAAAGGTGTAAATAAAGATGTATAAAATCACCCTAACAGTTTTTAAAGAGCAAGCAGCTGTCTTGAAAATTACACAAAGGGCTACTCTGAAATAATCTGAAATCACTACTAAACCTGACATATTCAACTAAAATATCATTAAAGAAAGGAGAAAAGGAACAAAACAATGGGAATTAATAAAATATGAATGGCTTTAAAATACAACAGTACTGAAATAATTCCAGAAAGGGAAAGAAGCTGCATTGAGAAGGTAGAAGTTATTTATATTGGCAATGTATAAAAATATTTGATATTCTAAATGCCTCCTGACTTTAAAAAAGGACCAATGCAACAGGAATACTTACAAAATAACAAAGGCCTTGTAAAAATACCTATTGTCAAAGGGACCGTGCATCTCGATCATGAAGGGAAAGCAGCAAATAGACAGACTAGATGTGAGGAATCTAGGCCTTACCAGGTGCAGGCATAAAGTAAAAATTAGTTTAGAACTATGCATCCTGATTTGATAGCTGCATCACCAAAAATGCTGATGAATACTAAGCAAAGCCACAAAATTTACTGTGAGACAAATTCTTGTGAAAACAGGGAAAGACCTATATATAGAGAGAGACTTCTCCAAGTGTAGACTTGAGGAGCTACCTAAGAGTCTTGTTCTGGACAGGCAGCTCCACTTTCACCACCTACATAGGGAACTCGGGGAAATGCATCTCACTGGACTAAAAGAAAATGCATTAAATGCAACAGACAACAATCCTGCAATGGTAGAAGGGACTTTTCCACTTCTAAATTTAAGTGAGGATTCAGTGTTGAGCCCAAAGTTGTTTTATTTATTATTTATAAATACCTTCCTAAACTATCTAAAGAAGCAAACAAATACCTTGACTGTATTTACAGACAAGTCAAACATTGTAATTAGGAATGTGCAAAAGTCAAAAGACAACAAAGCAATCTCAAAGAAGTTATCATACAATTATTCTCTTGTATGGTTCAAGCACAAAATTAACTGCATGCATTCTCAGCTGCAAAGCTGATATTTGGTGAACTGTATTTTCTTCCAGAAGAAGACAAGAATAAGCCATGAATTTTCACTTGGCTTTTGTAGTTTCTGCATGTGGGGCTGCTATTTACATGATTTTGTTAAAACAGGAATATTTCTTTGTTACCTAAGAAAACGTGAGTACATCAGTTTATCTACTCATAATGTACATTTCTTTGCCCCAGAAGCAGTTTTCTCAAGTATCTTCAGTTAGAATATTATTAATCAGAAATTCTTTCCTCTGTCTTTCGATACAAAATCCAGTGCCCCTTGGCAGCACATGGCTGTAGCAGGGTTCACACAGTGAGTACAGACAGTCCATACCCAACTGAAATAATCTCTTCCAATCAAAGTATCTTTAGGAACACAGGAAAATAACTGAAACAGTGCCTTGAACCCTCTCACTGGTGAACATGAAGATCTTTCTGTGCATTAAATCTACTCCTGACACTTACCTTCACTGAAGCAATGACATGGTGATCTTTTCAGTGTGGTTTTTACGTTACTATTTCAACCCCTATATATTGCATTGGGTAAACTCATGCAACACAAAAGCCAACAACTAGAACTGTCAAATCAAGATTTCTCTGAATGTTATGCAAACTGCTACTTACAATCCGAGGTTTGAAGGGTGGCTTGATTTTCCTTTGTTCTAGAAGAACCCAGTCGATTTCCTTGAAGAATGGATGCTGCTTAATCGCGTCTTCCCCATTCTGTGATGCCACACAGCCAAGTCGCTTATTGGGGTTCTTTGTCATGAACTACAGAGCAGAGGAGGGAGAGGAGGAAAAAGTTAAAACATGAATGGCAATGGCTGGAAACCATTTTCAGTGCAATTACTCATTAGAATTCCTAAAGCCTCGTTTTTAGAGACAGTCCCCTTTCAGAAGGTTATGTTTTTCTCTAAGAGCAATAAGGATGCCCTTCCAATGTTCAGAGGTTCCAGCCAAACCAGTGGATTCAGAGATTCTGGAGTGGAAGTCTCCTTCAGGAAGTTCCTTCAACTGATTGCTGAGACCTCCTAATTTCATCTGGCTGAGAGAGCTTTAGGAACAGATTCTTTGTCCACATTTTTAGTTCCAGATTTGGCCAACAATACAAAAAGAAAGACAGAAAATATTAAACCCTCCAGAGACACTTCCAAATAGACTGAGGATAGCTCTTATTTTGCCCTATTTGCTCTGTCTTAACTACTAAGTTGGGGGATAGGGGCTACAATATTATGCTTACTGCTGTTTATTTTCTTTGGGTACATAGGTTGTATAATCATACATTTTTGACACATGAAAAGCCATAACCTCCTTACTCATTTCTAGGATTTTATTCTAATACAAATAAGAACAGCATCTGCAGCTATGTGAATTATAAGACCTCTGTTTCAGGAAATAGGTGGAGTGATGAGTGCCAGCAGAAAGTTTTCCTTGATAAACTCCACGACATAACTTGCACCCTCCCTTTCATTTTTTAGTACACCGTTAGTGGCAGCAAATGGAACTAACTGGTCTCTGGTGTGGCAATTTCTGAACTCTTCACTTTTAAACTCTTATTATTTCTTTCAGCAAAAAGCTTTACAGCTATCCGTAAGACACGGATATCAAATGATGGCAGCTGATAATATTTTTCTTGGTTTTGCTGTTATTTCTTCCTTCATTTATTAGCACTTGTTCTACTTATTTCCTCATACATGTGGACACAGAATCCAGCTATTGGATAAGTAGCTACTGAAGCCCTTAAGACGGTTTTAGATAGCTAGACCAGCCATCCACAGGAGAATACCACTGCTATCATTTTAAAGACATAACATAGATCACCAAGGCAATTCTCTCTGTATTTTCTGACTTACACGTGCTGCTCCAAAGATGATCTTTCTCTTTGGTCTTGTGTTCAAATTCCCTGGAAGTTGTTTTACAATTGGACAACTTATATCTACACTACAGGCCATATTTTCTATAGGCGGGAGAAACAAAGGTTTTGAAAGGATTACTGTGCTTTGGTGAGGTCTCTTGGAAAACCACAAAACACATTCCTACATTCCTCTGCTTTATTTCACCTCCAGGACTGGAGCGAGCAAGCCAGGAACCAGCAGCCACGTTCTGCAGAAACAGAACATGGAAACTACAGGATATGCTTTTTGTACCATATAACCCAGGTATCAAAGAAGTACAATCTGATCCTAGTATCTGCCGTGTTTTATCTTCCCGGAGGCAGGGAAAACACCTGAACATGTAGTTTTTAAGAAGCCCAGGACATGAAAATATAACTAGACAGTATAGTACTGCACTTCACAGATTTCATGGAACACGGAAATGGCTGATAAGGAAGAATGAACTTTAAGAATGAATACTTAAAGCAAACAAAATTATCACATGCTGAAATAAACTTCTGAAGTGGACATTTAATCCTATAAATTTCATCCCCTGCAATAAATATTCATTTTTTTCACCTTGTGTTTCTGAAGCACAAGCTGACATTTATTCCATGTTTATCAACAGCATCAAGAATGATGCAACTGTCAGGGCAGAAACAGCTGCTAACTGTACTGTGTTGAAGACATAGTTGCCAATGGAGCTGACAGCCTTAGCTGTAAGTATTGCCTTTTTATTTTCCCATATTAATGCAAGAACCTCCTTTTATGAAAAGCCTTTTAAGATCAGAGTTCCTACTGACTTAAGTGACAAGAGGACAAAGGTTGCTGAGATAGACATGCAACTTGGGGCTTGAATCAAGGATCATGAGATTCCCAAAATCTTGCTTCTTGGAATAAATAATACAGCTTGAAAACAGAGTTCTGCTTCTGTTGCCAGAAATCTCTGTAACCTGGGTGCACAGGGAACACACACTGTGGCCACAACCTCTCTCCACTGCTTGAAAAGAAACACAGAGCTAATTTCAATGAAGAATTGTTTTCCTTACCAGACAGGAAAGAATTTTAAATAGCAATTCCTGTCAATTCACAGAAGCAGGAGTAGTAAGATCTGTGGGATTTCATGGGATAAGCAACATGCTGACTTGTAATACTGAGCTGTGTAATTATCCTCAGTGTTTTGTTGGAAATAACAGGAAAACTGTTTCTTCAGAAAATCAGAAAACATTGTTACTTAATACAAGAGAATGTCTTCTTATTAAACTTTCTTACATGCTGTTTGAAGGAGTGTAAAAATACACAGTTTCTGAAGCATAAAACCCATGTCTCAAAGCACAATGTGAGGAAACGATGTGTTCCAAAGTTAATCCCTTGCTACCATTCAGCAGTAAAATACATAGACGCCTCTTTCTTTCCTCTGTTTTTCCTGTTCTTCATTTAACAGTATGTGGACAAGGATTAGATGAAGAACACAAATTACAAACATGTTTCACACCATAGCTGTGTAAGTAGCAGGTTGCTAAATGCAAAGAAAAGGTTTCTTTTTACGGTGTAAACTGGCACAGCTCCATTAAATTATATCAATTTATATCAATGAAGGCATCTTGCCCAATGAGGAACCATTTACTACTATAGTGCAAATCTGTTTAATGGATGCAACTCTCTTTTTAAAGAGTATGTGGATGGCAAAGGAACAGATCTTGAAGACTCTGAAACCAATTGACTACAGAAAATCTCTTGGACTTGAGTGAAATTCAGATGCATACAGGAGCATTGACAACAACCCTTTCTCTATAATACACCAAAATGACTGCTGAGCCCTGAATATGAGCCTGAATCCTGCAGCACAAGTCTATACATTTTAATTGCTGAGCTGAAAATAACTGGGGGGGGGTCTGGAAACAAAAATGGATGCACAGAAGTATCATGTCAGCTAATAAAGAGTCATCCGAGAGCTATCTGGGGTGAGAAGGAAGAACCTGTATAAAGGCCAGCATTAATATATCCTCCATGTTCTCACTACAATAAATGCAGCAAACTATTCAGAGAGGTTAACTTTGACTTCTGCTTTGAATCATCATTTGAATCTCTCTCTGTCTCTCTGTCAGCTAGAATGAGCATGAAGGTATTTCTATTAAAAGATCAAGGTGAGCATTTCTCCAGAACGTGTTACTGGTTCACTGGTGTTAAAAAGTTTAATATATAGTTTCAAAATGTAACCCTGTATGTACAAACCTGCAGGACTTAACACTGTCAGCTGCCTCTTACTTGGAAGCCTCCCTTATTCCAGATGCTGAAAGAAAAACAGAACTGGAAAGGTAGAAATTTCCCACTTTCAAAAAAGGTGGAAAACTGGAATAAAAAACAAGGGTTGTTTTTAAAGCCAGAAATCCTCCTTAGCTTTTCAATCTATGGGGACTGGCATAGTGCTTCTGTTTTGTTTTGCTTTTTATTTCAGGATGATACTTGCACAGAAAAAAGAATTTATGTCAGTGTCATATTAATGGAGTAAACCTGACTTAGAAATGTAGTCTAAGCACTGGAGTTGCCCAGTGGCACACTTTGACTGATCTTGTGGCACTTGGTGACACTAACTTCTGTCAAGTCACTATTCATATTGAAAAACGCCAGGCAAAGCAGAAGCAATTACACTAGAATAAGACTTGTTTTCCAAGTGCTGTGTGAACTATAAAATACAACAGGCAGCTGTAAATAAGGGCTGTCAGCCCATCTTGATGACAGTGGAAGAAAGTCAGAGGGACAAGAAATTTTATAAGTGGGTTGAATAAAAAGCATTGTTTCTTTAATTATGTAGTGCATCCCCCACTCTCGTGAACATGTGGCATATAAAGTGTCAAAGTGATAGCACAGCTCTAGTTGGTTGGGTTTTACCCTGAAACATGAATCTGCAGTACACAGATTTATACAGTGTACAACTGCGTGGAATACAAACATTCTGTTCCTTTCCCACAAGCAGTGTAATTTATCCCAGGCCCCATTATCCTAACAGTGGCACTCTGAACTGTGCTTGAACTCCCAGTGGTGACTGCTCTCAACAACTTTCAGCAAATTCAGTTTTAATCAAGGGGAAAAAAAAAGCCAAACCCAACCCCCAAAAACAACACCACCCAGAAAAAAAAAAACGTGAAGAGGAGGAGAAAAGCAAGTTATGGAAGACAGAAGACTCACTGCTTTTAAAATGCTGACGGCTTCTTTACTGAGCCAGACTGGATACAAGACATCGTCATGAAGGATGGATTCAAAGAGATCATCTTCATTGTCAGCTTCAAAGGGGGGTTGCCCAGCCATCATTTCATACATGAGAACACCCAGAGCCCACCAGTCAACCGACGGGCCATATTCTAACTCCTGGAGGATCTAGCATAGAGAAAGAGATTGGATTGAATAGACAAGTTAGACAACACTCTTGGCTGCACATTTGCTGTTTCAACATGATACACTCTTTCTTTCCCTCAGTGCCTAAGCAGGACTAAATCCCACACTGATTTTGGTAACAGCAGCCACAGTTTCTTACCCATGCAATTTTCACAAACACAGCCAAGTGTCAATGTGTAGTTGTTCTCAGAAGTACTGACTGAGTCTATCAGTCCCCTGAGTAAAAGAGTATGCTCATGAGCGAAAGAGCTGTATATCCTTCCAAACTGTTTAACGCAGGTCACGCTATAGGGGAAAAAAGATCACATATACAAAACAGATTGGTGGAAAATGTGAAACATTTCCTTGTCTCTATCTTGGAGAAAACAAACTGAACTAGCTTGTAATGCTGCACAGAGAAAGTAAATCTGAGAGATTTATTCTTGTCCTTTAGGTAGGGCTGAAGGAAGCCAAAAGCTTTTTTGTTCAAGCTCTTTTTACAGCATCAAACTGCTGTACAATACATGGCTGTAGGACTCACTTTAATTACCCTTGCTTTCAGAAAAACTGGCTACAACTCTTCTGGTGGCACAAGTTCAACCTTGTAGCAAATACCTTTAATACGGAGTAGTAGGTTAGTATGAGGGAGTTTTATTGTACTACTTGGTGTTAACAGAAGTAGTATTGTACAAGGAACAAGTTTAATTCTTGGCTCCTCTTCACTGAAAAGCAGCTTGGTATTTTGAATGCAATGCTTCAGCATGAGAAAGGACTGGGGAAAGCAGAGTGGTTGCCTGTTTAAGGTGAAGCTGACTGCCTTAAAATGAAATGGAATGGCAACAACTCCACCACCTCCTTAAGCAACACTAGTGTTACAGTCAGAAGCCTCATGGTGAACTCCATGGAAGTACTGACCTCAGTGAGACTGTGATTTCATGTTAAAGTTCCTAAAATCTTATTATTGCTTTGTTTCCATTAAAGAAAATTATATCTATAAAATTACTCAATTAGTATACTGAATCAGAAAAGAATTAATACAAACCCAAAACCATCACACTTGTATTTCTTTTAATGTTGGAATACTTTTCAAACTCTGTATGATACACATTTATTTTACTACAGTTTCAAGATTCACACCTTATCAGTTAGGCTAGCAAAGCTTGGCAGCCATGAACACTAACAATATCTATTCCTAATTTATTGTCTGTGGCTAACAGTAAGCTAGCATTTTTTCATGCTGCAAATTTATGGTTGATGAAAGACAGACCAATGACACTTTACATTAAATCAGCACATTGAATCTTCAGCGGAAAGATGCAGAGGTTACTTACTAAACCGAGTAGACAGTGTCTGCCTAGCAGACTAACTGTACAATACTGAATCATTTTAGGTATTTCGAAGTGCATCCCATACTATTAAAATTCAGGGTATATAAAACCCACATGATTCTAAGCCATTTCTTTTATCCAACGAATGCCTTGAAATTACTTTGAATGTTGCCAACTGATATGCAGCTTCTACTTCTCCATGCAAGACTACACTTTCTGTTCATCCATATGGTAAGTACCACAAACAGTAACTTTCACTCCCAGATACTTTAAAGGAAGGAAAAAAGTTATATTCCCACAAACACCCTAGGCAACATGAAATTGAACATATGGTCTCTTCTGTATGAATATGCCTTTCTCAGTCTCATGAAAAATTAAAAACAATTTTTAACTACTAGAGACAAGTGTTTTCAGGACTCAGCTGCACCTAGTACCTTAAAGGCTAGTAGGTGCCTTCAAAAGGATGTCCAATCAGAAATGAGTGTATGGAGAAGAACACTGTATGGAGAAGAACAGAAAAAGCATGCTTTGTCACTCCTGTCAACATGGAATACTGCTTTGAGCAGTGGACTAACCAATTTCATCAAGATTACCCAGGCAAAACTGCAGCACAATCTAGTCTGTATCTTCTACTGTTTGAATCTGCATGTAAAAACTGCCTAAAATTATACTTGTTAACAGTCTGATGAATGATAATATCTGTATTCTTAGCGCAGTGCAGAAAAAAATACCTCTGGAGCTATGTAGTCTGGTGTGCCACAAAAGGTTGTGGTGGTCACTCCATTCAGAATCCCTTCTTTGCACATCCCAAAGTCAGCCAGTTTACAGTGGCCTTCCGCATCCAGAAGAATATTGTCCAGTTTCAGGTCCCTGAAATAAAAAAAGCTTAAAATTGAATCAACTCTCAAATTTTCATCATATGCTCTTGAATTTCATCATAAACTATAGATTATGACAAATAGATGGTTTCACAAACACCACTGAGAGACTGTCCTTCACTAAATAGACCTACCAATAGTTAGAGGCAATAAGAAAGCAAGAAATGACAAGCACTTTGCAAGACCAGGCCTTTGCGCTCTCTTCAGCTGCATGAAAGCAGAGCTGTATTCAAGAGAGAATCAGAAATGTTTGGAAAATACCTAAGTCTCTTGTTTGCTATATATCCAACATTCTGTCTATGTGAAACAGGTCAACTATGTCTAATGAAGCCATTCTCCCACTCTGCAGCACCATAAAGTAAAAGGAGCACCAATTTATCCATACTCTAACATCTGGGTTGAATTAATAGGTACTTTAAAACTTGGAATATTCTGAATTGGATTCTTAATGTGTACTAGCAATTCAAAGTTCAGATTGCAATGAGAGGGATGAAAAACAGCATTCATCTTTGGAAGCATTATTTTCTGCAGCTTAACCCTGCTCAAAAATAATCTCACAGGAATATTTTGCATTCATTGTTGAACAACACAGCAGCTGTCTCTGATCCCTTGTTATACAAATGTCTTTGTGTCAAACCCACACAATTCTTTGGTTATTAAATTGGGTGAGGTCAAAAATAGGTTGAGAAAGGGATATCCACCTTTCCTGCCTTGCCCTCTGCACACTTTCTAAATATACTATGGATGGCTATTGCATGTTCCAACACAATGGATGCTAGGTAGCAATTAGCCTACCTGCCACTTGCCTTAGACTAAATTTCAAAAGGATTTAGAAAGTCAATGCATAAAAGAACCCTCGGTTGCAGGGAAAACTCCCACAATTAAAAACATTTAATAGTGTGTAAATAATAACATAAACCAAAGGCAAAACACCCCATTTCTAGTGCCTGGACCATCTTATCTTTACATTTCTGTCTAGGCTTTAGGTACTTCTGCCCATCAAAACCACAGTAATAAATGAATACACAGAGAGGTGAGAATCAAAGGCGGAACAATTGTCTTTAGGTGACTCTGGGGACACTTTCTGAATGATGAAGAGAAATTTCCATAGATAGCATTTAGGGTGGTGTGGAAGTGTGTATGTAGGCAAGCTCTAAACCAGATAGAGAAATAAACCCCCCTGACAGTTTCTGTAAATAAATTAGACCCCAAAAGCCTATAAAAAGATACAGGGTTTCTTGCAAATAATCCTTTATGCCACCACATTCCTCCTGAGTGAGGGATGACTGGTCTTCACCTTACTCTGAGGATTTCCTTCAGAGAAGTGTTTCCCGATCAGACCCCAGACTTTAGAACAACTGGCACTGCATCATGGTGGAAGCACTCACACACATAAAATGATTAAACAACCCACCAAGGCTGCATCATGTGAAGAGTTTTAGTGGCCGTGTCTGAGGCTACAGTATGTTGGGATTTCCCCAGGAAAGTTCTTTTCTCCCTATCATCCCAATTTCAGTAAATGGATTTTATTCTGTTTTCTTTATCCTTCTGATACTTGTTCAGAGTTTTCAAACACACTGGCTCACCTTTATCCAACATGTATTTCTCAAGCATGTACACAGGACAACATAAACATCAGATATTCTGGGACACAGTGGACTTACTACTCAAGGTCTGCATAATCATTGTACATCTATGCAGTAAATCAGGCACTCTTGGAAGCACTGGATGTCTTACTGTGCATACAAAGATAGATTGTGCTGAGTACACATTATAAAGTGGTTTGTGCATGTACAAGAGGTCTGACATGGCAAAGAAAAGTCAGATTTACCTCTGTAACAGTAAATCCACTGTCTCTCACATAAACTAGCTTTATCAGATATGGTTTATGAAGCTCAAGTATATACTGGCTGTAATAATGTTTATAGTATATTATATTATAATGTAATAATATGTCCTACATGAGACATAGCTATTTCCAGATCAGATGCTGTTCTTGTAGTTCCTCAGCTGGTCACCCACATAAGGCCCCTTGAAGCATGCCACATATTTCATCATTCCTCAAGGTCGTCCTTTTTATGAGCTCCTAAACAACCCAAGATTCAGTTGGCTACAACATAATCCCCTACATCTAGCCGTTCAACCCCTCAAATAACCACCATTTCCTAGTCCTGGAAAGTGATTTGCGAGAATTGCCCAACATCATGCAAGGGCAAACAGATATCAACAGCTCTGTGTCCCTCAAAGAAGACAAACAAAATAATGGTGCCTGCTTTGAAAGTCACGTGCCTTCCCAAAACTACTCTTCCAGTGAATTGCAGGTGCTACAATCAGAAGACCTGCATTAAGATGAGACTACAACATCATCAAGTAGTATGTGAACAAGTGTAACAATAGGATAAGAGTGTTCCAGATTGGAGAATAAGCATGTCGCTGGAACTTTTTAACATTCCAAATGTAGTGCTATCTTGGATGTTCCTAAGCTAAGAAAGAATGCATGCCATATTTCAAAAAGTCAATATGTCCAGACAAATCAAAGAATAGTTATATTTGATGTTATCTAGGAACCACTTGCAGACACCATCACAACAGGCAGTTAGGAAGAAGGTTGTAATACAAATAATTATGATAGGAACTGATGAAACTCAAGAGACTGCTCTGAAAACTGGTTCCACCTTAATTGGGAGTAGTAAGTGACCATCAGAGGACTCCTGCATGTTATCTTAACTCTAGTATCAGAAGCAGGACTTCCCAGTGCAGGCAGGTGACAGACTGGAACTGTTAGTACCTAAAATAGTTTAAGTTTCATTTAATGCCATATGCTAGCCATGGAGTTGAATACAAATATAGTTGGTAACCCAAGAAACTCCTAAGCTAGGAGAAATCTCAACAGTAATAAAAGACTGACAGTAAGCTACCACATAATGCAGAAGGACAGGATGCTCACCATTGCCTTTATTTCCTTAAAGATTTGTATAAGACACAGAAATTAGCAATAAAAATCTAACTTGACAGTGGAAAAAGAGAACAAACAAACTCAGCAAAAAGAAAACCAGGAAGAGTCTAAATATTACATTCTACCTATAAAGACTGACAGTGAAATCTAAAGCCTGTCTGTAAAAACACAAGTCAATTTAACTTTCTTACCATTTACCAAACTATAATCCTACTTGACAGAAGAAAAACATCTGGAACCCCTTCATCAAGCCAAAATAAAGCCGTCAAGCCTATAAGCCTCTTCAAAACTCTATTGGAGGCACTGAGGACACCAGCTTAATTA
The DNA here is from genome assembly GCF_012275295.1 of Melopsittacus undulatus. NCBI lineage: Eukaryota > Metazoa > Chordata > Aves > Psittaciformes > Psittaculidae > Melopsittacus > Melopsittacus undulatus. The sequence continues at coordinate 113,688,978 of NC_047529.1, read as the reverse complement.
CTCACACAATAATGGAATTTAATACCAGTAGGTTTTTATTATCACAAAGAGCACCATAGTTGCAAAAGAAATTTAGAAGAGGCTAAAACAACAGGAGTATGACTCCCACTAAAGTACAGATGGGAGGTTAAAAGGTAAGCTGGGCGTCTGCCAAAGTGCCAAATTCATAGCTAGCCCACAAGATTATCATAGTCCGTAAAATTGCAAAATTGCACTGAAAACCATTCAAATCCTTTGTGTAAATTTACAGTTGCCAGATTAAAAAATCAACACTGAAACCAAACAAAACCCACCCAAATAAAACCCCCACCAAACCCCCCCTAATTATGAAGCTTCGGAAAGCAGAAATCTTAGCTCACTAAATAAGTGTAAGAGAACAGGTAATGTGCTATTTAACACCTCGCAGGAAAAAAAAGAACCTAAACCAAAACAGGCAGAGATGAGGAAACAAATGAAGAGGTAACAAAAACGTGTTGTCAAGGAAGCCTGTCTTTCCAGAGCTACAGTCTCACTGAAGAAAACTTTTTAGTTTAAGATTCATATCTCCCCAGAACTGTTCCAAGCAACAGCCATGTCTCCTGGAACAACAAAAGAGTAAACAGCTATCAATCTTTGGAATGTGAATTAAACGCCTGCACAGAACGATCCTTTCTGATCCATTCTGTCTTTTATTTGGTTCCTGGTATTAGTTGTCTAAATAAATACCTAATAATACAGTGTGGGATAGATCAATGACAAAGGTCTATTGAATTCTTCTTTTTCTTATCTTGCATTCTTTTTGTAGGAACTAAGAAAGTCATCTGTGTCTGACAAAATGAGCTCCTACAACCTGCATAATTACATGCAACTGCAAACAACCTAACCAGTTAAGCCAGGAAAATGCCCAGATTGCTTGAATGCAGTAAAGCTACATTAAGCTATTTCGCTCCTTTGTTTGTTTGCCAAGATACTTTGTAACATCGGTTCAGTTGACCTGAGCAGTCGATTGCATAAAATGTTTTGGTTTGGGTTTTCTTTTTTTCTTTCTCAGAAAGCTTAAAACAGAAACTTAAGCCTTGGTTTCTATTTCTGGATACTGGCCAGCATCGCAGTCACCTCAGAAGCTGGAATGACTGGCAGGATCTCAAGGCAGAATCAGGATTATAACACTAAGGCTTGTGCAAGTTGAAACAGAGGAGTGGGTGGACTGCAGGTAATCTGTGAGAAAACTTCCCTAACGCTCATTCCTTCCTCCACATGCCAGTGCCATGAGACACTGACTGTCCTGGCTTCCTACAAATGCTCGGTGGACAAGGACTTCACAGGACTTGATTCTTAAAGCCTCCCTCCCAACAGTAGCAGTGAGATAACCACCTTGTGTGCGCGGCCCTGCATGTCACACGTGTCATTAAGATAACAGATAATTTTCTTGTTGAAAGTTAGGCAATTAAACAGTAGCAATGGGTTTTGACCAATAAAATCAGAAAGGCTGCCAAAGATTACTAACAGTAGCCTTTGAACATGGTAAACATTAGTGACTAAATAAATCCATATTTGAAGAACAAGATCAAGTAGCTGGGAAACATGATCACAAGCTGGTTTAAGCAATCACTCCACAATGAAGTATCTCCGCAGCATCTGCTTCTACTCTTAACTGTTTAGTGAGCAATGAAACCAGAAAGCATATGCATTTCACAGTGTAGGTCATAATGAAGCACAATAATCACTATCCACAAATAGCAACATTGAAAGCAAGAATATCTCTTCATAGGGTGAAAGTAAAGGATTGAACTAACATCTATAGAATATCAAAGAGGAAAGATCCAAAAGCAACACAAGACTAAAGAATGTAGCTACTGAACAACCTTTTTTGTGTGTGTGTGTGACTTTCAACTGCAATAAACCATTTCAATAGTTTATTTGAAATCATTGCCATTGCCATTGTTCCCCTGCATGGGAAATTCACATCCTCCCTGCAGACTTTAAATAGACAAGCTGTTCACAGAAGAAACCACAGAAGGTAAAAGGGAAACTGCCTCCGACACCATGAAAAACCATCAGAATTATTCTCTACTTACTACAGTTATTGAAATTTGTAACTGAAGGCAATATGCTCAGCATTATCCATCAGCAATGACATTTTTCTATATAGAAAGATGAGAATACTGTATTAATAAAATTCCTTTTGAACTTACCCAGACTGCTTTTGAGATAAAGATGCTCACCTGTAACAACAGAGCTCTCCTCTACTCTGTACAAATTTACTCTTTGCTGTAATTTTAGTTAATGATGCATTTTCAACACAGATTTCAATCACAAGCAGGAAATACCACAAAACTTGGGTCATTTGTACCACACTGCCTGAAAGGATATTTTCTGGAAGACCGATAAATTCACCGAAATCTTTGTCTCATTTCTTCAAATAGATTGTGTGTCCTCAAAATATTGATAACTGATATACTAGGTTACAATTTGTAAGTTAGATTTGGAGTTAGATATGGAACTGGTCAGGAAACAAAAAGAATTGTCAACAATTTTCATGTTCTGATGTTAGCTTCTTTAATGATGAGCTCTCAGCAATGCGATCTCAATTTCTTTATATAAACTACGGAACAGCTATATTAGGACTGTACTTCACTAGCTTTAAGTATTTGAGTCAGAACACATCAGCAAGACTTTTTTTCTTCCCCCCCCCTTCACAACAGATCAGAGAATGGAAAAATCCAAACTAAAACTTCCAGGAAAATGTAAAATAACACTGTATTTTTTTTTCCTATTGGAAACCTGAATGGGATAAGAGCTTTCACAGGCTACTGATCTTGAGCGTGGAACAATCATAGCGTCACTGCATTTCAGGTTCTATCAGTTGATGTGACCTCCCTTATCCATGGAGTAAGAAATAGGGCACACACTGGACTGTTCATGCTTATGAGTGGATTCATGACAGTGCGGCAGTTTTTGTTAGCAGGGAAGGAGTAGGGAGAAACCTGAGTGACATTAATGGTGAGAAAAAGATGGTTCTGCTGCTTTGATTGGTGTAGAAGATCTCAGGAAGTTTTGCCTGTGTTTTTCTGAAAGTCTTTGAATTCCTCTGCTTTGCTTTTATGTTGTGTTGTAAGTAATTAATTATTACTTACATTACTTACATTAAGTAATAACAGGATTTATGACACACGTTTTCTTTGTCACTGTTACATCAGTCGTATTATCAGAGAATGAATACACAATCTATCACAAAAAATGTAGCAGAGCTGTACTCAGCAATATACAGAAATACCTGTTTTAGAGGTTTGAAACCTGCAACTTTTCAGAAGTGACAAGTTTGGAATAAAGTGAACCCATTTTATACTGATGTGTACCAGTACATATAATGGCTAGCAGTGGATGCATTAAGAGCGCAGACTTGGTTCCAAATAAAGCCAAATATCCTATAGTTACTTCTGATTAAAGAAAACAGGGCTAGTTCAGATAGCAGGGTAAATACTGATGACTTTTAATGTGACCATAGTGACACTCTCTGTCAGGCATGTTTACTTTTAAAAGCACACATTTACTTTCCTTATATACCACAACATCCATCACCCTGCCATTTACACAAGTATCTTGTGGACTAAGGGGATGGCAGAGACAGGAGAAGGCATGTAGCAAAATGCAGTTTGCTATCTAGCCACCAAGCACATCAGAAGGAGGTAACTTCATGACTGCTGCCTGTGGCTCCGTAAGTCCTAGCTGTTACAAGGCAAAAGCATGCCTTGGACAGTGTATAACATCACCTGCTCCAGCAGTGTCTACCATTGAGAAACTTTTAGGTCAGCAGCATCCTGAGATGGAAAAGAAGGCTGTGTGTTCATTACGTAGCCTTAACTACCGATGTCTGAATGACTTATTGAAGAAAGGTTCAATATTCATTTCCAGTAGCTTAAGGAAACCAATGACTTCTCTGGTAGCATAAAACCTTTTTCTATAAAATAATTTCTATATATGGCTTTTTATGGCTTTGACCATAGCTTTATCACAATTGTCGGTAGCAGCTTATGATATTACAGTGCCTGATCTTCTTATCTTATTACACTGAGTTTCCTTAAAATAATGTGCAGACAAATAAATATATTGTACTTAACAGCTTTCCTTTGTGTGGCTTTTCCTTTCTTATTATTGCCACATTTTTATTTGTGAACATAAGTGAAATATGCACAAGTTTAAATATGCATCCTTCCATGAGCCATACCTGAGAATGAACAATTTTTCCATAAGCCTGAGTCAGGAATGGGACATAGTGCTGCAACTCTGCCTCTTGACTTAGTCTACTGCCAAAGCCCTAATTTAGACAAGTTTTATGTTGGATCCCAGTGGCAGCTGTGCCTTCCCATGGCCTGCAGGCCTGCAATCTTTGTACTGTGTAAGAAATGGAGCTGGCTTCATATTAGAGACTTTGGCTGAAAAATTCCTGGCTGGCTCTATGTATTCAGGCTGGGAATTACAGGGTGAAATCTATACTAATGATATTTACTGTTTCAGCCTCTGCTACAAAGCCCAAGTGTTAAGTCATCGCTAAATATGTAATGTGATAAAGCCTGTCCCCACTGACACCTCAGTGATCCCGCTGAAGACAACAGAGGTTCCCAGGCTTAGCCAAGGATTGACTCAAGCCTCATTATTCTACTCTGTGAGGTTCACTGCTCTTATTTTTATATCTCAAATAACATAAAAATAAGATTGTGTATTATAACAATAGGTTAGGTGGAGCGCAAACTAAAAGTGCCTACTATGTATGTCTGTAATCCTTTTAAACAAAACAATACCAAGTCATTACTTGATAAAACCACTTGATGAAAGACACTGAAAGGACGGAGTGAAGCTAGGAAAGCTTGTCAGATCACGTTCTGAAAACTCAGTTCTGTAAAAATGTCACCAGAACCTTAGAAAGCAAATTTATCTGTAGACACATTAATAAGTTTTGGCTCTGTTCAAAAGTTTTGCTTTGGAAACCAAAAGCAACGGGTTTGGGTTTTGTTTTCCTCAGTGACCTTAGTTGGTAGGATGACAAAATCACTATCATTTGAACAAGTTATGCAAACACAAAGAAAAGAGTACTTTGCTTTCAGGCAGAGTTTCTATGCCCAACCAAAAAGGACCAAAATCTTCTCTTTCCTATTTTTGATTGAAGCTTTCTTACGCAGAATAGAAAAACCTACAGCCAACAAATGCATGTCCATCCCCTTAACATCTTGCATTTCTACAGCAGTTCCCATTCAGCTATGTCAGCAATGAAGCCTTGTAACTCTTAATAACCCACAACAAGGATATACTACTGCCCTATCCAGATGACAGGAAAGACAAAATTAAAGGTTATAATGTAACGAACCGCAATTTACATTAATCGGGGAAAGTAGCTGGAGCTCTGAAACATTTTGCTCTGGTTTTAGGATAAATTCCTTTCCTGTATTTTCCAGGATTCTGACCCAGATTTATCACACCAGGCATTAGGGTATAACTGAGGCACCACAGTTTGCCCCAAGCCCTCACAGCCATCTCCACAAGTATCTCCAAGTGGATGATTCACAGAACACGCGGGCTGCACAGCTCCCTAAAGAAGCCTACCCTTCTCCATCAAATGCAAAGGCACTCCAGGACAAGCAGGATCCTGACTTGGAAGCTTCACCTGCATTCCTGAAGTCAGGTGATATGAAACTGAGCTTTGCGTATATTTGGTATAAGCTGCCTCCCAGCTTCCTGTCTTCCAGTTAGATTTCATACAAATCAGTTGTAAAACTTCTATTTCTTGTCGAAGAAAGCCAAACAAAGGCAGATTTTTATAACAGACCCACATTCATTTGTTTTGTGACTTGTGGTTGAATCGCCACACACACAGTTTGCTAGGCTTTGAAGTGATGTCCTTTAATAGTGCCTAATTTTTCTCACTCAGGTCATATGGAATTCTCCTGTGCAAAACTCCCAACATGCATATCCATCAAAAAGTCAGACGTTTAATTGCTCTACTTGGACACTCCAAGTAAAGGGCTCCAAAGCATTATTATCCTACATTGTTTCAGGCACATAGAAAGAGCATTCTGAAAAAATCAAAACAACAGAAGAAAAGCTGCTACTGTAATCAGCCATGATTGAAGGCATTTCCTGTATTCTGCTATCAAACTGGTTGTTTTTTCCATTACATACTAAGTGAACTTTAGTAAGGTCAAGACACCAGAGAAAAACAGGATCAGAATATCTTTAATCAACTAAAGTTGAGTACTTTAGTCTCTCTCTTTCAGATGTTCATTCCTGGATCTCATCCCACATCTTCAGATTTCTTCCTTAAATCATAAATACATAAAGCAGGTCAGTTTGAATTTATGATTTAGACAGTTGTTTTCAATGGCATTTAACTTGTTAGCCTTACACTTCCCCTAGCCTAAAGGTCAATTAACCTCATGCTGCGTAACAATACCAATATTATTTTAGTATGTTGTATGTCCAACAGGGGAGGCAGGTTTTCATTCACAATCACAATACTGAGCCAAAAACTTCCCTCAGTTGGAAGTCTATCGTTTCCATCACACTGCCTATTAACACCAAGTTCTGAAATGACAATTAAACAGAAGTCAAAGCTACAATAGCTTAGGTTAATCTGATCCAATCCTGTACATGCCGTACTGCTGTCACACTAAATACAATTTTAAGGTATCTAGCATCCCTGTCCTGTGCTCCGACCCTATTCCTTTTCTAGACAGAAAGTCTTTCTTTCTTCCACAAATGCCAAATGACATTGTTTTATTTGTTAATGTAACACAAATGTCGACACCTCCCTCGGAAATGACCAGTTCCAAGCATATTGTTGACTTGTTGAAGAAGGAAAAAGCATGCCATGCTTTCCCAGCAGCTACTAAGAAAATGCCATGTTTTGGTCCAGTTACATTACATAAAGGACAAGACCAGCCTGCATGAATACTGCTGTGAGACCAAAAGGCTACTCATCATCCAATCTTACCATCTACCTGCTGAATATAGATGCCCACAGTAAAGGCCATTCAGTACCCGCAGATGGTCTCCAAAGCTCACCTTAAGTCCCATTCTTCCTTGCACCCCTCTGCCCCATCCCTTTTCTAACATCACAACTTTAGTAAATGCTCTTTCAATTCAGCTGAGGTTGTTTATCAAAAGAAAACTAATGACACTCACATAAATCCCCATTTTCCAGCCAAGGGAGCAGACCTTCATGTACCCCAAGATGAGAACATACAGTGAAGATGAAGAGCTCTTGAAATAATACAATCTGCTTGCAAAATGTAGCACAGATCTTCTATATCCTAACTAAAGCTTATTTTGCTTCTATCAGGAACAGACAGAACCACCATTAGAGTCAGAGAAAAACTGAAAACATGGTAATGCTGAGAACATACTTCACCACTTGAACTGATATTCTTTTTCTTTCATTCCTTTCAGAAGACTCTATACACTCTGTAAACATCTGAAGAAGATTTAAGAAAAGATTTTAGTCTGGCAACCACAACATGGGTCATGCAATAAAATGGCCAAACATAGGTGATTGGGAGTATATCCTTAGCAAGCCGTTAATGCACCAGCTTGAGCCCCCAATCCAGTGTCTTTTCTGTACCGCCCAATGTCCTCTGCAGCTTTATGATGTCCAGAAAGTGTAAATAAGAAAGGCTGCTGAAGGATTTTACATATGGTGTTTCTTTTTATAAAAGAAACAGATTTATCTGAATTCTCTTCCCTATGCTCCCAAGGGTGTCCTTAGCAGGGAACAAACACAGCTCTTAGCAGTAAGCAGGCTCCTGTTAAAGCTTCATATCATGTTTCCATGGAGAAAAATGCTTTCTCAGTCAGAAAAAAAGGAAAAAAACCCTCTGCAGTGAACTTTTGTACAGACACTGATTTTTTCCAACCTCACTTTGGTCTCCATTCAACCTCTTGGGTCTTTTTATGGAAAGCCTTTCCACAGAGTAGTGCATGTAATATTGCACAGAATGGACTAAATAAATTATATAGCATAAATGAAATTATGTAACTCGGCAAGAATGTTGCTTCCAACAAAATGTTTACTTATATGGAATCACTAAAGGAAGGACTTCAACAATTTCTGCCTCTATTCTGATTTAAATAGCATAGTTCACATGCTTAAACATCTTTTTACACACATCACATGGTCTGAACCTGGGAAGGGTATGTAGGCTTTCAATTTAAAACCTTTTCTAACCCTGCTGAATTTATCAAGGATCAAACCAGCAGCAGTCAACAGCAATTTAACAGACTTCTGCAGATATTCCTGTAAAAACAGTGAATTAAATCTATTTTGTTTTAACATTCTAAAAGCATTCTGTTATACAGATAGATTTGTCCATTGCAGAATTCTGTAGAGCTAACAATTTACTGTTTTATTTGATGGAAGATTACTGCAGTAAAGGGATTCTGGCAAAAAAAACCCCAAAATTCTTTTATTTGACTGTAAAATATGAAGATTATGTCTGAAAAATGGGAGTTGTTTGCCCTTCCAATGTTGATCTATACATAAAATAAACTCCTAAATGCTGCTTCCAGATGTAGATGATAAAAGTTTGTGCTTTGTACTGATGGTTCCAACTACAAACCCAGTTTCGATATGTTATTAAAAAGGGTTATATACATTACTAGAGTTATGTTTTATAATATACCTTTTTAGAAGTATAATTATGTAGCCAAATCAAATTACTTTTGTCCCCCAACCTCTGCCAGAAAGTTGCACAAATGTTCATAGAATCTTTACTTGTGCAGGAAGTTTCAGCTCTAGCACTGTTTCAAATGCAGCTCCTGAAGCCTTCCACCATCTCCTGCAGAAAACATGTGCTCAGGAATGCAACTTTGGATTTAGTGCCAACATACAATATCATCAGTTAAAATCTACTTATAGGAGGCACCCCACTATTTTTAATTAGCAATGGAAAGATGACTCACGGGTTATTCCCATGAAATAAAACATAGCATGACTTAGGAAATTTACAGCGTGTTCAACTTTTGCCAACATCAGTGTTAGCAGAGTGCTATACCAATTTACCTTCAGCTGGGAAGAGAGCGTGTGCTGAGAAGGGCCTGACTGACCAGCCCAAATAACAAGAGAAGCAATCTGGAATACAAGATTTGGGATGCTAAAATATGAGTTTAGTCTCTAAGATTTGGTAGTTATTGGGTAGTCATTGCATAAAAATACAGACTTCAGTAGGATTATAATGTAAACTACTGACCAAAGTGGGGTGTACTTGAACAATTCTGTCAACATAAAAATACATATTTATATCTTGAGCCTGAGGAATTATCTTTGTAACTTCTATGTGTCCAACCACCAGGCTCTCTTCAAAGACCTGCTAACCAGACTCTATGCTCAGATAAGATCAGAAATTATCCTATAAAACTCCCATATAGTTATGTGGGCAAACACTAGCAAGAAACCTAATAATACAGCTTACAGAAGAACTACTTTATATAAAGTTTCATTAAATTATAATTTTCAATAAAGTCCCTTTCCATTGTTCTGACAGCCTCAAACTAAGGATACTGAGTACAATTTAATTCTATTGTAAAATTGCTTTGCTCTTCCGGTGTCAGAAAGAGTTTTAATGTAAATGAGAACCATGATGTTTAAAGAACCAGTCTCTTACCCACCGGATAGCTCATGAACAGAGCGATTTCTACCCAATCTGCAGATGTTTTAAGAATCGTAGCCAAATCCTTTTCCTCTTGGGTCATCCACACAAAACCAGGACTTTTGTCCTACTCTGTGTGCAAGCATAGTGCTTGCTCTGGCAAAATACCCCTCCTTTCTTTTGTGTATTTTCAAGAAGTGAAAAGAGAACCTGCCTAAAAGCCAGTGTTGCCCAAAGGGTTTCCCTTGCCTCCACTCAGGGCATTTCTCCCTCTCTGGAGACCAGCTTACAGAGTTTTGGCAGAGGCAATTTCAACCGGCTTGCACTGGACTGCTTTCAGCCTTGTGCCAAGGGCTACACTGCTGAGCTGCTGGCTACTACCCTTGTTCACAATCTGAGGATCCCTTTATGCTATCAGGTATTTTAAGACTTTTGTATAAATGAGAATCAGGGCTGCTTTATAATAGTTATGGCCCCTTTGGGCCTATTACAGATTATCAGCAAATGAACTGGCACACAGTTCGTAGGCCTTTTTATGCCCTCAGTATACAGTACCATAAACACTTGCTGTCCTCTTACTGGTGGTTAAGTTTAGGCAAATATGTACTCAGGCTGTTTCTTAAGTGCATATTATTTTTGTTCTACAAGTACTCCTTCAGAGCTGTTTCAGATTTATTGATGTTTGGAAGCTTTTAAATATCCATTACCCACTTAATTGACCATAGCAATTCCCTCTGACTCATTACTTGTGTTTGTTAGAATATATTTAGGCACTTTTTTTAAATGGGTGTTAATAGACCATAGGATCTCCCTTGGAAACCCTATAATAAATCAAGTAAATACCTGGTGAAGTGCTATTACGTTTACTTGTTACTACTTAATTTTATCCTTAATATTCCATGTTTTGAAGATATAAAGTCCCTCAGTTCAGGTTACTAGTGACCAAGCTCTCTTTGGTTGTCACTGCTTCATCCAGTTTCATACCAGGGTGCACCCATACTAGCTGCTATATTGGGTATCTGCTGTCAAAGCCATCCCATCCTTCCCTTCCCTTGAAGAGGCAATCTCATGCCCTAAGACTAGAATACCCTGTGAAGAACACTTCACTGTAACTCTCAAATCTACATTAAAAAATGTACATGACTGTATGCACTATTTGCATTTGACTTGCTTTGAAGAACAGTATCTTCTGTGACTTCTATGCATCAGCAGAAGGAAATTAAAGTTAGTAGGAAAGAGCATACCTTATAAGTACTAGCATTATTTCTGGCCCTTCCCTTTTATTTTGTTTTCTCTCTGCTGTTTCACAAGACTGACTACTGGAAACAAATTCTAGTAGTAGGAGGTAAGAAGTGAAGACCCATATGGTGTTTACGTTGTGAAGAATTAGTACTGCTTGGGCTTCTCCCCATAACCTGGATGCTACTGAAGGAATTGTTTTGTATCCAAAACACTATATCCCCAACATAAGTGGTCCTGGGGAGCCAATTCAATTTGGTGGTGGTAGGAGAGTGTCTCCTCCCTGATGACATCCATCCTGGGGTGTATCACAGTGCAGAAACCACACGAGCTTCCATATCAGTCAAAGTTGGCCTTGCTGCCGTTGCTGCTTAGCCCTGCTGCACATCTGCCTCCTTCATATGTCCTCAGCACTGCAGAGATGATGAAAACCATGTATTTCTGCCACTGCCTGCTGCTCTGAGCAGTTGCTTCTTTGTACTCTGTGGAACACACTGCAGCCAAGGAGAGGGGCAGGCATTACTTCTGACACAGGAAAGTTAGTTAAGAGACTTGTTACTGCTCTGGCCATGTTAATCCTCACCTCTGTTCATTTTCAGCACAGTCGTGGCCACCTGATCCATTCTGTTCTACTTTCTGATTCCCCTGGTTCACACTGTACCCAGTCTGTCCAAGGTCCTTCTGGTGTAATCCTGTTTATTCTAGTAGCAATGGAGATTTTAATGAACTCCCAAATATGCTGGGGTTCTTACTAGTTTAGTAAGCCAAAGAGACATTTCTAAAGTTTTCCAAAGTGTCAGTGATAACCCAGTTGTGTCAGCTTTCAGATTGGCCAAACTCTCATTTTCCACAGCCTTTTGCAATGGTAAGCAAAAGAGCATGCAGTTTTTAATAACATTGCATTCTCAAATGTGATGCTTTTCTATTTTAAAATAAACACATTTTCAATCTAAAAAGTCAAACTGAGGTCCCAAATCATCCAGGAAGCTGCACACATCATGCATATGAATAGTCTTGCGCTGAATCAAAATCAGCCTATGAGTACAGTGATCTGCATGCAGAAATGTTCGCTGGTGCAGCATCTAAGTGATAAGCTCTTTTGTAACTAGGAGGTGGATAAGGGGAAGGGGGAGAAGGGACAAAGAGAATAAATGCAAACCTTGAGCCCAAAGCAGAAAGGTTCTGACTAAAAGATGGAAAAAGTTGTACGCAGATGACTTCACTGAAGTGTATCACCCAAATATTCTTCAAGGTTGTTCAGTATTTTTAATATCATTATTTTAAAATGCCAGTAAATAGTTTTTTGCATGTTTTTCACCTAACGTTTTGCATTACTCTCCAACTTCTCTGCTGCATCTGAAGAGCATGACAAAATCTTTGTGAAACGCCTATCACCTCAGAACCACGTTTGATGTGCACTTCTCTATTACTATGAGACTTTGGCAGATGCACTCAACAGCCTGCAAAGAGGCAAAGTCTCACCCTTAACATGACACCGTTTCAACATCCACTTTCACCGGGTTATAGAAGTATTTTCCAGTGTTTGAAAACAAACATGACAGAAGGGCACAGCAAAATTCGCCCCTAACTTTTGTCTTTTAAGAACAGAATCACATTTAGGAAGCACCTAAGTGCACTATGAAACAAAAGGCATTCTCTTTCTGCTGTTAGAAACTTGTTTGAAACTGGTGTACAAGTTTCTGTAGAAACAAAGCTGTGCCTCAGCACTTTAGGAAAACCACAGGGACTGTCTTGTGTCAGTACGTTTCAGTTTTACATGTGCCGCAGCTCTAGTGGGTTTTTATTTTGTGCATGTTTCTCTCAGTTAAAATCTTCTTATCAAATGCAGAAAGATAACACACATTTCTTCCTGTTATAAAATAAAGGCACAAACATCAATCATCTCAAATCACTGACATGCACCCAGAAATAAAAACAAACAGGCTCTGTAACATTTCTCTGCTATTATCTGTTGAGAAGCACTGTCGCCCTTTCTACTGAGTACCGGAACATGGCTGCCCTCACAGGAATGTAAACTTGGCATTAACCCTGGCAGATTCCCACTCCCTGCCCTCTCTCATTTAACATTAACTCACTCCTATACTGTTATCAGAAGGTAAAGGTCATAGCTTTATTTACACAATACAGCACTATACAAACGGTCATTAAACAAGAAAATCTTGCACCAAATAAACATGAGGCAAAAAAACAATGCTGACCTCGCTAACGGGAACACCCCCTGGAAGTACCTTGTCATTCCCCATATGAGGTCAATGGTGCTGCTCTATCCTTCTAAATATTAACTGCCCGCCACTGCTTCTCCACATACCCAACTCCCACACAAGAGCCAATGAAGGTCTTTCTTATGTTCCAAACCCAGGAGAAATTTAGAAAGCATTCTACTGTTGGCAAGACCGCATGTTTCATATCCTATTCCCACAGCCTTTACTCATCCTTCCACAGCTGGAAACCTTGTCAAAGGCTCTCCTATACGACAGCAGCCTTCAGCACAATACATAAGCTGGGCAGATGGCAGGGTGGACTCCCTCGGTCCGAATGCCAGAAGCCTGGGAACCAACCCTCCTTCCTGCTTCTCATCTCCCTCAGCCCCGCTTCTCTCCACCCCAGCCCACCGCCTTTTCCTGCGGGGAAGACATCCTGCTTATTTATGCATTTCATGACTGCTAGCCTGCCTACATCCAGCAAGAAAGAGTGCAAAGAGGGCAGGAGGCCACTGAGTAAAATCCCACCAGAGCTCATGTTCAGTTTGGAAACTGGAGCAGAGCACAGCACGGTTTAAGCCCAGGGTGCAAACCCAGCCAGGAGCACTGGACAGGCGGCGCAGTCAGAGACACTAGGACTCAGACACACACACACGTGCTGCAGCACAACTCACTCCTCACTTCTAGCTTTTACTGAAGGTGATGGAAATAGCTTGCTGCTTACTTGCTCCAGAAGGACACTATAACATCTCTGTAGCTTGAGTTCAGGATAGTCCCATGCTTAGGTCTGAATATGTTACATGAGGGTCCAAGGTCTTTCTTCATCATGGACCATAGCTCAAGCACAAATTTAAACTGTTTAGACTTGCACTAAGATGTTATTTACATACTTAAAAGCAAATTTAAGCCAAAATGCTCTATGTCTAGTTTTTTACTTTAAAAGCAAAAAAAGAAGGGGGGAGGGGGGGGAAGAGGGCAATTTTATTTGGCTGCTGCCACTCAGAAATAACACAGTAAGGTAACTTGGGAGAATGATGACTTTTAACATGTTAACCACTGACCATGCAACATTTTCATCAGTGTAAATATAACTCCTTGCCACTCTGCCAAGGTTGCACTGAATCATACAACCGCCAGTGAAGTCAGACGTTCTAAATATTCTTATTTCACATATAAACACACTAATGAAAGTGCTTTTCATTTTAGGTAGTAGCTCATTCCGAAACACTGGTGTGTGTTGCCCTGATAAATGGGAATGCTGGGAAAACTGATCATATGCAGAAAAATTCAGTTAGTGTTCAAACAAGTTGCTAGGATATTTGTGTATGGAAAAAGCCCAGAGGTATTCAAGGATTAGCATCAGCATATTTATATTCACATTGCCTTCAATTCAGTGTTAATATATCCTTCATCACAATCAACATATTAATTGCTGAGTGCACAGAAAGCTGCAGCAAGTTACAGGCTGGATTATTATTTCATTGTGGAGGAACATTATGACCCTCCATTATGAATGAGGACTCCCCCATGTCCAGGTGCTCTAATTCGAAGGCAACATCTCACAGACCTTACATGTGAAACCAAAAGAATGAGTTAACCCATAGAAGGTGACACTAATTTCCCAGGTAAGGCATTTTTCATCCTCTCAGGTGAAGTGTAGCTGTGTACATAGCTTCCTTCTTTCGGATTTCAGACAGAGCACCCCTTTTAATCACCTGAATGGTCTTGGAGCACACCAGAGATCACACAATAGACATGTAAATACTGGCCCTCCAGGTCTTCACTGAAACAAGTTTGTAGCTCACACAGTTATTCCCTAAATCATGTATGAACTGGGGACACCAGCACTTATGATAATGAAGTGGTACCCCATTCTAGTGCTGGTGTCCAAGCCTGGGGAGACAGCAGCTCTCTGTATGTATTTCAGGTCAGAGTGGGCGACCTGAGTCACCTCACTTGAACTCCTACAGCAAGAGACAGAAAACACCCACTGGATACTCCTGTCCTCAGCCTGACAGCTGCGGGTGAAACAAGAACATGTAACATTTACACAGACCTGCAAAAAGTGCACATGAACATCACGCCAGCACAAGAGGGGAATATGGAACTGTCAGTTTCTGTACCCTGTTCGTTGCAACTTCTCTACATGACAATACGTATTAAGCTGACAATGACTGACTTTAAACACAATAAACTCCAGGGACAGGTGACAACGAACATAGTCCACAACCTTTCATCACCGAGTTCAAAGTGCAGCTCAGCACACAGGCAAAACAAGATTCATAGTCTAGCCCTGAATTCCTGAGGCTTGCATACATTTTTAAAGCAGTGCAATTGCATAACACAAACAACAACTGCCAGAAACTGTGACTGAAACTTCTCTAGTGTCTGATTGACTCTACTTGTATTATCAGGCCCCAGCTTGACATGTGCCCAAATAGCTGAATGCCAGATGAGAGGGAAGGTGGCAGGGATAATGCAAATATTTTTATCAAGTTGTTGAAGTGTTTTTGACACAACAACAGTAACATTATACCCTGAACAAAGCCACACAGAAAACTATCCTGAAGTTTATCTTCATACAAGATGCATTGAGCAACAGCAGCATCTTTACATATAAAAACTGTGAGGTTCACCTTCCTTTCCAACATAAACTCAATAAACAGAAGAAAGGTACGTAATTCCAGTGAGCACACAGATAACTGGACAAGTCTGGGAACAAGTGCCGGGCCAGTTGCAAAGATGTAACTTAAAGAAGAATTTCTTCTGCCAAACAGGAGTTAGCTTTCTCTTTGAACTTCAGGGGAAATGAGGATAAACTAGTTATTATAAAAGACGATCATTTAGTATCATCATAGTGCTTTCTAAAAATCTAACCAACAAGCCAAAGCATGAGCTAAAGCTAGTTATTTACTTCCAAAAATATAACTGTGTTTAGCTCCAAACAAATACTTCCACATACATGGCTGAAAAAAGATCAGAAGGTATAGCAGCTATTTTGAAACCTCCATTCCCATCAAACATCTTAGTTTATTTATATATTCCCCACTTTCCTTGAAGTATTGCCCACACAAGCAGCATTTCCCACTTTGGAGAATAACCATTAATTTCACACCACAGTGTTTTTTCTAGGGATATAATTACACAGAAGACAAGTATTCTTTATTAAAATATCTAAAGGCATGTTAGGTAGTTATGACTGGTAGTTATTCAGGAGCATAGGTTTTCTTTTCTCTTCCCCCCCTTTTCCTTTCCTTGTTTGCCATTTAGTAAGAGCTTTGCACATGTAAAGGAGTGACTTGATCCCAATGCATTTTTAATGTTGCAATAAATGATGTAGTAAGGTATGGACTAATCAGGCTGAAACTCTTCTGTGCAAGATAGACAACACATGCCTGACATCAACAAATGCATTCTCTCAGGGCCTGGCACACTAGGAATGGTGACATTTTCTTATGGTTAATTCTTTTAAAATAATCTTTACCTTCTTCAACTTGTATTTTATATAGTAACTGGGATGTATGTTTTACCAATAGTTGAAGCTCCCATTAACCCCCAGTTGGGCAAATGAGCTATTCTTATGGACATAACTATGTCCTGACCGAAAAGCCTGTGTCAGAGCAGAATACAACTAAATCTGTTCCTACTGGTGTTCCTGTTGCCTTTTGTAATTTCTCCTTTCACCCTACAACTCATGTAATTTTTTATCTTTTGCCTCTGTGATAATCACCCAATAAAACACGCCATTAACAATTTAAAGTTTTAGTATAGCATGCCAAAGTCATGTCAGCAAAGTCTCTGAACCAAGAATTTGAGAGCACTTTACAAGGTTTAAATTACCACACATTTTCTCATCAGAACAACACTTCTCTTGGGATTGAAGCATTTTGATGGTAAAACGTCACAAACAACATAGGCACATGAAGCAATTCAATGCAGTTAAAAGCCAACACACAGCAGAAGCTACACGTAAGACAAGAGAAAAGAGGGAGAAAAGAGAAAGAGAGGAGAGCAAGAGGATGTGTGTCGAAGGATGGCAGCAGCGAGGGAAGAGGCAGAATGAATGCACACTCATATAAAGAAAGGGAAGGGAATTTTACCAATTCTTTCTTGTTGGATCACAGAAATCCCTAATGTTAATTACAAAGTGTCTAAACTCGTTTCCAGGAAGAGGAAATTAGCTCAAATCTTTTTATGGAAACAAAATCCTTCACTTCTTAAAGTACCAATCTCGTCTGTTTCCCATATGATGGATACCTGTAAACTTTAAAGCTGCCATGTTCTACTAGCTAAATGTACAAGTGCATAGCTTTGGAAATAAATGCAGATAACAAATAGGAAATGTGATATAGGTAGCAAAGGTAAGAAACGTGTTGGAGTTTCAGCACTTGAAAACAAACCTATTCAAAGTGGTAGGGCTGAAAGTCCAACGCAGTATGAAAACATCATACTGGTGGTGTTAAAAGATGGAGATTAAGAGCTGCAGCTAGCAAATCAGTTTTCAAATGAAAATTGGGTTTTGACTGAAAGCTGCTTTCACAGAGTTTTCTTTTACTCAGAAGATGCAATATCCTGCTGTTTGCTATGTCTCTGGAAAGGAGACTCCTCCTCTGAGAAGCTTCTCTTCGAATCTCAATTGGTAGGAAAGCCAATGGCTTCTGTAGAAGTTACCATTCAGTCCTGGTTACTAAACATCTAGAAGTCATCTCTTGATTTCTAGTACTCAGTCTGAATCTAGGGATATGGCAAATTCCACATTCTCATCTTGATCTTTCTGCTCAAGAAATCTGAGAGGGCATGTCCCTGAGATGACTATCCCAAATCAAACCTGATAAACTGAAAGAGGGTGAGAAGAGCAAGAGAATATGAGAACTCAGATCCACAGAACTCAGAATTTTTAGTAGACAGGACAGAAATGTATCACAAACCCTGTAACGCATGCTGCTTGTGAAAGCCCAAATTTATCATAAGCAATGACAGCCTGCTAAAAACAAATAAAAAGAGAGAGGAAGGGTGAAATGACAAGATAAAGGACTTAAACACATTAACATCAGAGTGAACATTTTCAAAGTGGTTCCTTACATTTAATAGAAGAAGTCTATCCCTAAATCATTCTTCACTACAGTGCAACAATACGCACTTTCGTGTGTATGTGTGCATGGGTGTTGAAGATTAGAGATCTGGGCGGGGGCGGAGGGTGGAGGGAGGTTCAAATAGATGCAGGGCACTTGCAAGCAAATCAAAATTGCCTGCAAAGAGCCACTTCCTGCTGGTGACTAAGCCTTCACCCAAACAGTCAAGAGGAAGGGGCATAAGTAAAGCATTGCGAACGACCATCCCGACTGTATCCAAGTGGAGACAACTAGGACAAACAAACTCAGGAAGTGGCAGAGAGTTAGAAACCAAGAGGAAATCTATGGCACAGAGAGGAAAGCGAAGAGATTGCACTGATCCACAGAGAGGTCACCTCTGGGTCTCACTGTGCCAAGCCTTTTTCAAAACCGCTTTATTTGGACTATAATACAAAACTGGCACACACAGCTGGCGGCTGCTGCAGAGGCTATTCAAATGTTAACATTCTCAATGATAAACAGCCAAAAAAAGTTCTATGTAAGCAAATTGGAACAAACAACTAATCTAAATCTGGTTGCTAAGAGACAGAGGATTTCAGCCAAAACCAGCCCGAAGCCTCAAGAATACTTTATATTTGACCAAAAAAAGTACCTGTAGATGACGCCATGTTGGTGAAGAAACATGAGTGCTGATGTGACCTCTGCTGCATAAAAGCGGGATCGAGGTTCGTCAAATTTGCGTGAGCGCTGGATTTGAAACATTAGGTCTCCTCCATTTACATATTCCATGACGAAAAAGAGGCGGTCCTGAAATTAATTAAACAGTGCTATTTAGCTAATTTCTTTTAGCAACACAAAGGACTGCTTGAAGTTACACTTTAGGCGACCGGAGCACCTACGTCAACAAATGAAAGAAACAAATGCTACAGTTCTGAAAAGGGAAAAGCTGACAACCAAAATCCCCCAAACCTACAAAAAATGAGACAAGAGCCTCAAAGTGAGAAAAGAGAAGAAAGGGAATAGAATCAAAGTGTAGTAATAAGTAACACAGACATAAATCTTCTCACACCAACAAATACAGCTGGAATTATAATCAATTTATATAATGGAGATACTTAAATTATGCCATTTCTTTTAAAGTTTCACCATAACAATGAAGAGATAAAGTCAATTCTGCTAACTATTGCCAGGCTGCTGGGTGAATTTCAGGCTCTTTTTTCTTCTCTTCTACCAGCTACTTTGTCTGCAAAGCATCTTTCCCAAATTATGTAAAAAGAAGTTAGGCTTGCTAAACTATAGAAAACAGTGCTGCTAATCTCAAACACACAGGACTTTCTGAATTGCCTCACCTCTCATAAGACAATAAAATACAATTACATTATTAAAATACTTATCAGGCTATTTTTGTCTGATGCATCTCACTTCAAAGTTTAAAACTTCAAGCTTATTGCTATGATAGAGAACTAGAAATGAACTTTACTTGAGAATAGCAATTGATTCTCAGGCAATCACCCCATTTTGGTGTGTTTCAGAGAAAAGAACCTCAAAAGTAGCACTTAGTGAAACAGTCAGAATTGAGAACATCAGTAAATTAAGTGTGTGCTTAGATCTTGAACCATTTATGGTCTAAACTGGCAACATAGGTAAAGACAGAAGCAAAGAAATGACACACCTCCACTTGATATAATTTATATCCTATTTTTTGTAAATGTTTCTTATGAATTTTCAGTTCTCCCTGATCTATACTAAGAGCCCTAAACTGTCAGCTATTTGCCCATCCACTCTTGGTTTGAAGCTGAATTTACATTATTTCTTTACTGTAAATCATCTCCATCTATACACATATGAATTTAGACAGAGTAGGAGGTAATTCTCCTGTGACGTGGAGAACAGATCTGTGCATATTCTCCTCACTCATGTGACACAAGCATTTCGTTCTCTGGTCACACCGTACACTGGTGTGTAATCATGGGACTTCACCAAAAGAAGCCCCACCTTCCACATCACACTGCAGTCAGGCTGCAGCTCATGGTATCTGGTGTGCTGGATTGAAGAAAAGGAGAAAAGATGCAACACTGCTTTGGACAAACAAAAGCAATAGAAGATGGAAGTCAATTAACCTCCTCCAAGTGTATCCAAGCCTGCAGATTACATAGTTTATATATATATGAGTCCAGAAATTCATAAATATTTGCCATTTGTCTTTAATCATTGACTCTGCAGCTTAGATTCAAGGCACAACACTTAAAAATAACCTTAAACTTAAGCATGTGCATTAATCCTGCTCATTAAGTGCCTAAATGTTACACTTATCAGGGATGTTTCCTGGAGGAGGCTAGAAATGTTTGGCTGACTTTTTGCTGATTACAGAAAGAGGATGCAGAAAAAAAAACCCTGTGCCTTTCCCCCCATATCTTGGGAACACAGAGACTGCCAGACTGCATCAAATTCAGGATTCAGGTGGACTGGTATTCTTGGTAAAACACTGCTAACAACTTGGGTACATTACACAACATTTTTCTTACCATTCCCTACTAAGGAAAACCTGGTGCAGAATAGCATTGAAGATTCTGGCTGTATTGTACACTCAAAAGAGCATGTCTTCAGAGCCATACCTTTGTTCTTTTTGCAATGCTCAGTGATAAACATTCAAAATCATAGCACAGATCTCTTGACATTAGTGTAACCTTTGAATATAACCTTTGCAACACCCCTAACAAGACACAGACATTGTCCTTTGTTACAGACTGAGTATTTCTGAAGAGCAGCTTGGGTATAAGTGTCCCTTTGCAGCACAGGCTGGGGAGTGCCTGATGAATATTTGGCTACAGGAGCTTCTCCTAACACTTGTTGCAATTGAACCTTGCAGTGCTATTTTAACCTTTACAAAGTCAACAGTCTCCATGTGAGTAGGCACAGCCAGGAAAAGGAAATTGCAGTTCCCATTCTCCTGAGCAGCCATACTCATTCCCAACATCGCTAGCTTTCTGCTGCACCTGAATCACAAATATAAAGCCAACAATGCTAATGCAAAGCAATTGTGCAGTGTCTTGCAACTGTGACTCCCGAATGGCGATCCTCAACTTGCCACTGAGCTGAGTGCTGCTGCTCCCAACAGTCATGCCACCACTCTGACAACTGCAAGGGAAAGTGCAAAACTCCTCCCCAAAACAATGCAAAAAAGGATGGTTGACACAATTGCATAGAGCAGGGACATTTCCTAACATGTCAGGCTATACACTGTATCATTTTTATATGAAATACTCTATAATCAAAGCAGAACCGATGTTTTTTTTGACACCAAAAGACTAACTTCTGATTCTAAATATCAAAAATTGTTTATAGCTAAAACTTCAGGATCTTTTACCTTGGTTCAGTCCTTTTTAGAACATTTCTAGTTTAGCCAACCAAAAATTTAACCTGGATTGCTCAGCAGAATGTCGTGTCATTAGACAGTCTGAATGAAAGCTTTAGGAGCAGCTCCATTCCCAGAGCAGGAGAGTGCTAACTCTCCTATACTCTTTCCCATCTTCCTTATTATGCACATCTTATTCTCAATTGGAAGGGGTATTTCTAGCAGATTCTGCAGCTTAGTTGACTACCTCTTCAAAAACATACCTACTAAAACCAGACTTAACCACTCAGTGATTGAAATTGCTCTGTTGTTGCATTTCTGTGCTACATAGGGGTATTTCAGTTACTCTTCCAGCTTTCATGGTTGCACATTTTCAGCTTCCAGATGAGAATTCAAAGGAAAAAAAAGAAAGTTTGAAGGCTCTGTTCTACTTGCAGTGAGTCTTAGAAAGGGTCTGATTTTGAGAGAAGAAAAATACTAATTTGCACCCACCTATATGGGGTAAACAGTAAGATGCACAACATGCATATGCACAGCAGGCCAGAGATTCGCCATTAGAAGATGACATCTCCTTTATGAAATGCATTCAGTCCTTATGAAAATTACTTTCTTAAAACCTCTTTCTGGGCTTTTTTTGGTCAGGACAATGACATGATCAGCTGTGACTCAAATTTATGTGAAAGGAGGATGCAAGAGATGAGAGAATATCTTATGAATAGGAGCTGAGATTGGTTAAGTTCATTTTTCTCCTGTTTCCCAGAACCACAACAACAGACATACTACTTTCCCCCCCACCCCTTCATTACAAATTAGTGATCAAAATAGAGGTCCTAACCCTCTGAGTGTTTCCTTTCTATCACAATGTAAGCATACACACAGAGTGACCCAATGAGACCTCTGACCTCAGTGCAGAGAGGATTTAATCCTCAAATAGTAGTTGTGAAATAACTGTATGCTGCCTAATACATGCATCTCACTAATGTGTCACCAGGGTATCATATTGAACTGGGGGAACATAAAGTGGCTGGTCTAAAGAATTACACACTAAGGGGCAACACAGCATTTACTCAGTTAAAAAAGAGAGACAAGGTATGACTTTATCATTGATTGTGTTCCAAGAGAAAATTGAATGGGTTTGGTTTGAATTGCATTATTTTTGGACTCCCTTTTCATAACATTTGAGAAGTATGTTTTGATGAACAAAATAAATGTAAAGCAGTCCTGGGAACTCTTTAATTATATAAACTGACATAAAAGGCAAAATCACAAAGACTTTAGATTAATCCTCTCTTGGCATCTATAAAGCAAAAAAGAGGTACTGCAAAGTAAACTAATATGTTTTCTGAGGTAATGAAATTCTTTACAGGGTTTATTTTAGCCCTTAATCATACCTGCTTTTCCTTGAATTTCTCAACAGGTATGGTTGAATGAGAATACTTAAAATAATAAATGGAAAGAAAAACAGAGATTTTAAAAGCAAAGTGGACATGAAACAAACTGGCTAGAAGTCAAGACAAAAAAGTTCAACTTCACTCTGTATTTCCCTAGTATTTTCTGACTATAAATTTAACTACTATATTGGAATGCCTAATTGTCTGTCTTAACATCTCTATCATTCCAGCCTCACCTCTTGATTTTCTTAAGTGAGATAGTCTCCTGCATGCTTTGTGTCTTCATCAAAACTGACTCCAAAAGCAACTTCTTGTCTAGTCTCTCCCTATTACTATCTGAAGTTCACTTGTCACTCAAACCAGAAATCTGGTTTCATCTTTTCTCTCATTTCACTCCTTTAATTGTGCCCCAATTTAATTTTTCCTCCTCCTTGACATTCAAAACAGCTCTACAGTAAATAGTACAAACCAATCCTTCATTCTTTCTTCTGATTATTACCAGAACCTTCCCTCTTCAAAAGCATTCTCTGATTTTTAGTTTTATTTACATACTTTTTGTTGACATCAGCCTGTATGTTAAGTGCACTCCATGCCAGTTTATATTCATTTTTCTTTTGGACATTATTCCGCTGGATAGAGCTTCTACCTTTTGTTTCTGCTGGAATAATGTACGTGGTTTTTGTCTGGAAAAGGGGGATGATTTCCAAAAACATCAACAGTAATAACCTCTCAGGACATAACAGACTCAGTTTTTGCGAAGCTCCTTTTTGTGAAGGTGTGATTAATGACCAAGGCCTTCCTAATAGTAAGACCAGATAATCTTGCCAATCAGTTTTGATTTAACAGATGATACTATAGAGTCTATCGCTTGTTTAGATGTGGAATAATACTATTGTTGAGGAACAAGCTGCTACGTAAACCCTGTACGAAAGCTTAGACATGGAAAGACTTTGATGTATTGTTTATATTACTTATTGTGCAGTCCTTAAAAGATTTTTTTAATTGTTATCAGTCATTAACCTGTCTGTCCTTTGTTTGGTTTCCACTTGAGATCTCATTAACATTCAATTGCAGCTTGAAGACAATCCATTGACAGACATAAGGCCAAATACAATTATCACTGCAATCTGAAGAATACAAGCTTTTATGCCTTTTCCAATGAGTCCTACCATCTGGGGGCCCAATATGCACCCCAGCACAGCCTCATTACTGAAATACTACAAAAAGAAAGTGTGCTGTCTCAAATCTGTGCCCAGTTTCAAATCTGAAATACGCATCCATGCTACAAGCCTCAGAACAAATCTTTCCACTATTTTTTGTCTCCTTTCATTCTACCCTTACAACACTTAAAACCAGTGAATTCAGTAAAAGTATCAAACACAGAGTCCTCAATAAATAAAGATAATAAAACTAAAAAATAATCTTACCAATGCACTCCAACTACTAGGTTTTCCTTCATTTATGTTTTCATACAACTGGCTGTGAATGAATTCTTCCTAGCTCTTCCTAGAATGATTCTCACTAGCTCCCTAAATTACCTTCTTTGTGTGAACACACTTTTCCCCCCCAAATTCAGAAAGTATTTGAAGTAGATTTCTCCAGAGGCTACAGAAAATATCACTGAAATTAATATGTGTATTAAGGACAGGTAAATTTAAATGCAGAATAGTTCATATTCTAGTAGAGAACTGTTACATAATGGAATATGTTCAGCCACCAACCTTATTGCAAAATAAAAGTAAAAGATATAACTTCGATTGCACAAGAAGTCAGATAAATAGATCACCTTGGCATGCTCTGTAAGATGATATTTTATTCATATCATGCATGTATTGAATTCTTTTCCAACTAGTACGAAACTGTGATTACTTAACTCTATTTAAACAGGATGCTCAAACAGTTTGTTTATAATTACCTAAAACTATAGCAACTGTCCCACCCCTCAGAACTTGAATAAACATTTCCTGCTTCTGATGGAAATTGCACAGGCACACTGTATACAAAACTGTATGCAAGCCTTCAACACCTCAAGCAGAAGACTAACCAGGATGGCAGATTCATCTTCTACAATCCCACCATTAGGAGGTACAAATACAAACCCAAGAGAAAACCCATGTTCAATACTAAAGAAAACAGCAAAAAGCTCTCTCCTGTTCATTTGTTTTCTTTTTGAGGTTTACAGTAACAATCTTCAACAGGACACTATGACACCTTATCTGTCTCTGATTTCAGTGTTTATACACAAGGCTAATTGTGCTGTTTTTCCTGTTTTGTACCAGCCGTTCATGGAGTTCCAAATAAGAAGGGAACATTTTCTAAGAACCACATACTTCTTGGAATAAATGCCCTGTACATAGGAACTGCTATGTTAAATTTCACCAGGATACCTGCATCTTCCACCTAACAGAAATTGCACACATTCAGATTTTGTATTAAAGTATGTTTTGTCAATCAGACACATCAAGTTTCTCTCAAATTGCTGAATACTATTATAACTAGGAATTTGCCCTGTATTCAATTTTGAATCCAGTTTTTGCCCTTGAAAGAAAGAATGAGCTCAAAACACAGACAAGAGAGATTCAGAGAACCACACAAAATTGGATAAAGAAGTCCTGCAAGGTCATCTAGCTTATCCACCAAATGACAGGCAGGATCAGCTGTACCTAAGCCAAGGGGAAGTAACCTTTTCAATGCTGCAAGGCAAGCTCTGGGCTCTGTGAGACAGTCATCTAACAGTAAACCTGAACAACCCTGCTGAGCAAACTCCCTTTGGCCAAAAAAGCCCTAGAAGCAGAAGCCTCTGCTAGTCTGGTCTGCTGGAGGGCAGGTGGGTTTGCCTGTACTTGATCACAGCAGGGTCTCTTGCTTTGCCAGGAATGTTCTGTTCCCTTCTCAGTCCCCTCATCATCATCAGCATAAGCCAGTATTGAACTGTGTTCCTCGAACATAATCTGCCTCACAGGTCAGAAAACTGCATGAGTTCCTGAAATTATTCTGATCAGCTATTAAAAAATCACCTCTGTGAAGCATTCGTTGTCCTTCACTGGCAGTTCCAGTACTTGCAGAAAATACCATTGGGAAATCCTTCCACTGCTGCAACCATTTGCATGACTTACTGTGCTTACCTTACTCAAAACATCGATCCCTAGCTGTGCTGAAAGTTGCACACTACCTTCAGAGAAACACTTCTGTGCCTTCCACCTTTGTTTCCTATGCAAAGAACTGATCACTGTTCTTTCTTGATTTTACAAAACTGATCACAAAGTATTTCTGTTCTGTTTGCACAGACCCCAGACATCATGTCAACTGAGAGCCTGTGCGATAAAATCACTTCTAAAGGCCTGAAAATGGTTTCAAGCAGAGCTGGCCCTCCCTGAGACACTGGAATGATTCTCAGAAAGAAATCCATCCTACGATATCCTATCATGTGAAGGGCTGGGAAAAGCTACAAATTAGCTTCCAAATAGTCCTTTCAGAAACAGTTCAGAGGTTCTCAAAACCTTTACACTGTATTACTGTAAAGATTTGCACTGTAACATTTACTCATCTATAATATGAGTAGCTGGAAAAGGGTTTTTAAGCAAGATGTTTGTCTGAGATCTCTAATCTTCATAAGGCAGACCTGGTATTTTGCTTCTGTCATGGGAGATTTATGTTGCCTCTGTGTGGAGTATCAATTGATACTGGAACAGAATGGGGTTTTAAAAATGTTTTTCATGCCTTTAACGCATCCCATCGTACTGTTTCACAAGGAAAATATGGCTGGTGTATGTACATCGAGATAAAGTGGCTGGCTGGGGGTGGGGGACTTATGTGCCAGCAGCAGGTCACAGCACTATGGAAATTACAATTTAGGATTCAGAGCAGGAAACATTAGCCAGGGCCTCTTGGCCATCACCTGTTCTTTCAAAAAACAACAAGAGATGACCAGGTTTTACCTAGATTGGCATTCCGGAAGGAAGTCTTGTTTAGAGAAGAGAGATCCCAGAACACTCTAAAGCTGTCCAAAACGAGGAGAAGCCAGCCTGTCCCAGATTCATAGAGAGTGAAAAACTGTACCATTTAGTTATCCCTTAGCACTAATAGTTCTAGAAAAGCTTAGTTGTTCCTAATCCACATTACTGTAGTCATCAAAATTAACTGGCTTCAACATCACTTTTAAAATGTATAGGCTTCTGTCTGTACCATACATAAAGTATAAATATGAATAAAATCTATAGCCTAGAAGATGCAACTAACAATAATATACACATCAGAATAACAAATGAAGGTTACAACCCTTACACAGAGCTTTTTACTATGCAATTTACAAATATCTGATGTTTGAATACAGACTTCCTACAGTATCCTCAGATAATGAATTCTGTCAGATTACTATCTGCACCAAATTCACTATGCGTCGGATTAGTTGGTGTATGAGGCTCATCCTAGAGCAAGTAAAAAGGGAATATGATTCCAAATGTTATTAATCGTGTTCTTTAAAAAAGGTGAAGTTTAGACTAATTCAATGTAGCACAGAACCAGCAGGTGAAGAGTTGTCAGCCCACAGAGCTGTCAGTTTACTCACTGAGAATATGACATAAAATTCTAGTTGTACTTCAGTTTCTCGAGCAGACGGAAATTTCACATTAATACCTAAATATGGTCATATGAATGCAAACATTTTATTATATTGTTTCTTTTAGCTTCTTCCCACTTTAAAAAAGAGTAGGATTTTTGTGTTTTTTTTTTGTTCTCAGTTACTAATGGATACTTTGCCTTGTGCCTATGTGAATGTTTTCTGTGACACCTGTAATATAATATCTAATGTTCTGACATAGTATCTACAGTGTTCAGTGGTAAGATTCTCTTTAGCTCAGATAGGGTTTAGATCAGGATTGAATTTTTAATGCTCTAATACGTGGAATTTTTTTAGCCGAGGGCATGCAATGAAAATGCAGAACAAATCAAATCATCGCCATTTCATCAGCTCCTACCATCCAACCTTACAATGAACTGAAGCACAAAGGCTTCTAACTTTGGGAAAGTCTTTAACTCCAAATGATCCTGGAGGGACTGTGTTCTGTTGTTGATGGAGTTTTCTGGGAGTTGGTGTAAATCTTTCATTCTGCCCCAAGCTGCAGTTTTGGCAGCCATGAGCTCCATGATGAGCTCAGGGAAGAACTGCTGCTCCCTGGGACAGCAACCCTGATCCCTGCCTGCTCCCTGAAAACTCAAGCAAGCCCTGAGAGCAGGGACCCCAGAAGTGTGCTAGCTGGTGTAACATGCTCTTTATGCCTTTCCTCTCATGCAAAGGAGAAACACAACTGGAATCCTCTGCAGAAATGGTGTGTTGGGTAGTTCAAAAGGGGTATCAAGTAGGAAAAGCTTCTCAGGCCATTTCCCTAATACCTTTATTTGATGGCAGATAAGCTGTGGAAAGTGCCTTTTATGAAATTCTTTGATCTCATCTTCTTTTGGTGTTGTTTGGAAAAAAACCCTGTTCTGGTGAGATAATTTTAAAGGCCTCTCATTTAATGGCCTGATGCACACAGCAGAAAATTTTATCAAGCCTGCAAAATGTCATTACGCAGAAAATGTTACAATGTGCAGGCAGCTATTAATATTTCTTTGTTCTGATTCTTACAAGAAAACATATAAACATGGTCTTCCACTTAGAACTATGTAGTTTTTGAAGCCATTTCAGAACTTCTATGTTAGAACAACTTTGAACCTGTTTATATTCTACCAAAGAGCTTAGACAGAGATGGCACATGTCCTAGGTATCTCCTCAGCCACTAAGGCTCGGTTTTGAACCTTTCTTGTCTTTATAATTCCCATCTAGTTTATGTCTTGGAGCACACAGGGAAATGCATGAGATGCTACACACCCAACAGAGAACACCGGAGAATACAGCCAGTTGGTCCAGCAGCAGTGCTATCAGAAGGAAAAGGAACCCAGCCAAGCAAGATAATGAAAATGACAGGACAAAATACTAATTTAGAAACCATTTTCTGAGAAATTATCCATCACCACAGAGAAAAAAAACAACGACACCAAAACCAAACCACCACCAAAAGTAGCTGAGTGGGCAAGTCTTATATCACTGTCATGAGAGATTGCAACGATGCTTTTTGTTTCTAGGGAAGCAATCTGACTGAGAGGCAGAAGTTGTCTTCTCAGATCTATGAAAGCATCAGTAGTGACTCAGGAGGAAACCTGTGATGTCTTTACCAATGAGTTACTTGCATAGTAACTCAATAGTGATTTCCAGTCACTTATAGCAGGACCAGGCACAAGGAGCCCAAAAGGGGACCACGGCAGAAATACATGACCATATTTTATATTTAAATTGCCATTAACTGTTTACATCTTCAGAATTTGCAAGAAAAGAAAGCACATCTCTCCCCATGAAACAACACATTTTTTGCCATTGCACCAGCCTGTGAAAGGAGAGTTGTCTTGCATCACAGAATTCAGCACTTGGAAAAACCTGCCCCTCCTTCCAGCTCAAAACTGTACTTCTCCATCCACAGAGTAGAGACACTGTAGAAAGAAGGCAATGCAGGTGGGTACAGAAATTACTCAAGCATTTGATATGTTGTATTGTAAGCTAACTTGGCTAATAGGAGCTTGACATGAACATTAATGCATTTTGAAGAAAGAAGTAAACCAGAATCCTCCAAAAGCTTTCAAACCGCTTTCCCTGCTACGTGGGAATAAGCTTTGGAAAACTGTTGCAGTAGGGCCAGCTTCTCTATGTACTGCCTAGATATGCCATTTATGATGCTCTATGTGTTACAGAAACAATAGCTACCAGATATTCTTTACTGCTTTTAATCTGATATTTTTACCAAAGCAAAAAAGAGGGGGTGGGCGAAAAGACTGGTACTTCTCAGAGCTATTGTTTTCTTCTGAAGAGGAATCACCAAATGAAACTCAGGAAACAAAGTCTGAGCATTAAATAGAGTGTTTTTACCAATTTCTCAGTACAAGCTTCTTATTCTTTGGAGCTGATAATTTTCCAGCCTTTAGCTGGCTAGCATTTCCCTTACATTCATCAATAAGTCATTAATAATCAATGTTCACATCAGAGCACTCCTCCTTCATACGTTCTTTATAGCTCCTTACTCTTGTAACCAACTCAATCATTTTGCACTACAGAAAAACCAATAAAGATTATTCACTGACGCAGCTAGGGGCACACAGTATTTTGTATTCAGCAATTTTACACCTGTCAGAGCACAATAAAACATTCACTGGCCTTGTTTTAGGACTTGGTTTTCTAACTTTTATTCATTAGACCAGGCCACTGACTCCTACAGGACATTTTGTGAGATTAAGTGGTAAGAAATTGGCTCATTTATACTTTTAGAAAGTTTTGGTGGGCGAGAACAGGGCATCTTGTCCTCCATTCAAAAGAAGGAGATGAATGAAGCCTTTGGCAACATAAAGATATTCACTGCACTACAGAGAAACAGCTCTTCTCTATTATGTGAAACGTTTCAGTAATGTTCCCACGTACTTAAAAACAAAGGTCAGCCAGTGACAACAGTTGGTTCTAGCTTGACAACACAGCAAGAAACTTCTACTGCACTGTGATCATCCAGATGGAAAATTTATATGAGATACCGTCATATCAGTTCACAAACTATGCCCTGGATGCCAGAAATAACTTAAAGTCTGCAGTTTACTTGAACATGATGTTCTGAATAGTAAAAAATAGTTGCATTTGTACTAACAAAACCTTGCTGAGGATTTCAAGTTTCGTACAATGAGACATTAGTATGAGTAACTGGTGTCTCCGCTCACATGAAAGAAAACCAGCACAGTATTATTTTGCAGTCTTTAAAAAGAGGCTTTCTTTTTTGGGAACCTTGCTGAGCCACAACAAAGTAATTATGACAGTAAGAATAGATGTGCTGCTGCTCTAAAGTAAGTTAAGAAATGTTTTCATCTAACTCCAGCTTTTTCTTCAGGACCCCTCTTTGCTTACACGTATTACTTCATAGTGCTCCAGCAGACACAGGCACAGTAACATGCTGATGCTGATTTCCTCCAATCCATAGAACCATAGAATAGTTAGGGTTGGAAAGGACCTTAAGATCATCTAGTTCCAAACCCCCTGCCATGGGCAGGGAAATTCAAGCTCAGGCCTTCAGACTGTACATACAGAAGAAGATAACGAGCTCAAGTGCGTATACTATTATGAGTTGTAATAAAACACCATAACAAGGCCCAACAACAGAACAACTTTTCACTGATAGTGTTTTAAGTAATATAGACCCAAAGTTTCCCTGCACAGGGACTCAGTATACACCAAGAAGAGGTACAGTTAGGATGTACAGGGTGGAACAGCACGACATTTAGTTAAAGCAGTACTAGGAGAAGTGCTTGCAGGGCATCTCCTGCCTAACCTCAGGGAGCTGCAGGCTTTGCTGTGTGCTGGAGCTGCTGCTGGAACCTCAGGAACCATCTCACTTTGCTAAACTCCAGGGATTGCATTTTATCCCTCACTTTTTACAGATGCCCAGGCTTTTTCCCATTGAGCAAGCTTTATTGCATTGCCTGCAGCAATGAAAGAAGAGATGCTCATCTACACTTTGGGAAGTGTATCCTTCATTCAAAGAGGACAACATAAAATTATCACTGAGTCAGGCTATTTTGGAAGAGAGAGACTAAAAGATCTGTTGCTAACTTCACCAGTGGTGCAAGAGTGAACACAAAATTGTGATCTCTCTTCATTACCTCTTACACTATCTTTCGTACTCCTAGGCTGCCCTAGGTAACAGTTAACATAAAAGTTTCATTAGATGGTGATAATACATAATAGTTTCTCAAGTTTTTCAGCGCTTTTTGTGAAACCTACCTGTGGAAACATGACAACATCAAAATTCCCTTGAGATGGAGATTAGTATGAAGAGCAGCTTATGGACAGAGTGCCCACCCTGGGTATATGTTGCAAGCAAACCTCTGTGCAGTCTCTGTTGCTAAGCAGAAACCAGATAACCTGGCTCTGCTGGACAGCAGCTGCCAGAGAGGGAAACGTAACCTTCATGTGCTCTCTCTTGTGTCTCTTGCATACACCACTTGCATCCACCCACAAACTCAGTTTTCATGCTTTGATCTGCTCTCATGCAGAAAAACCCTACCCAACAAACCCACAACAAAAAGGAAGAATGAAATTAGAGCTATAAATAAACTCTAAAAAAGTTACTTTTTAAGACAATACAAATTCAAATAATTACGTCTAGTTCAAAATAACTAATATATGCACAGATTCTTCTATTCAGCAAATGGTAAGGGGACAGCATATGTACAGAGCTACCGCATGAACTGATACAGTGAGATGGGTCCATGACAAACTACCTCAGTACAGGAGCTGAGCTGAGCACTGTCAACCTCTGTAGCCTCAAATTTAGCATTTACCACTTACAAAATTGCTAGTGATAGCTTGAGGGCCCTAAGGGAACTTACAGGCCTTAATATCCTTGCCCAGCCTCCATCTGGGAGGGATAACCCCTCAATGCTGCCTGTGAGAGTGCTGTTTCAGTCCAGCCAGGGCTGTAGGTGTGCACCTCTGGCCATGACTCCCAAATGAACCCTGGACCTGGTTCATTCCACCACCATATTGGGGGCTGTCAGTGAATACCCTTCCCAGCACCCAGCTCTGCTTATCACATCTGACCCTGTCACTGCACCAGGCAGTGAGGGTGTCCTGTGCTGGGTCACTCCCAGTGCCTGGTGCTCAGACTGGCCATTATTCTCACTGACAGACAGCATGTACCTATTTCTAAATGTACGAACAAATCTGAGACAATCTGAGACAAAGGAAGACAACTAACATTTGATACAATGGGTTCCTATGAATTTCTGGTACAGGAAGATTTTCTGCCTAAAGCACAGGTTATCTCCTGCATGACTTAGTCACTAGCAAGGTGGCTTCTCAGAAGGAACACGGAGGGACAGATGTCTTGGATGACTATGGAGATGGCAAGTACCTTACAGGTTACAGATGAAGACTTTGCTCTGAACTGAATTAGGCTGAACTCTCTCTAAGACTCAGTAAAACCTTAGTAAGTTAACACTGGATCAACAAGTCCACCCTGAAGCAACGAGTGGATACACACACATCAAGTGATGCCATGAGTACCTTTACCAAGTTACTGACCTCTGACTTGGGCCAAGCTTTTGTGAGATCAGGTTTGCACCTGCTGCTTGGAGCAGCATACGTACAGAGGCTTCAGGCTGCATGTATTCACTGTGCATCTTTAGTGCATACCGAAGCAAATTTAAAACATTAGTCCTGTAAATACATGCTTGTATGTGGAAATAATTGCATATTTCAAATTTACATTTATTTGAATCATAAGGTCTCTGAATTTATTTTTGTCAGCTAGTTGCTCAATGAATTTCTATCTCGCCATGGAGGAAAAGTGTTTTGATACACAGCAAACACAGACTTCAACTTATCTACTGTGTCTATAGTCTTTCTAAATTATCTAGAAATCTGCTTCTTTGATTTGTTCTTTAGCTGGTTAAAGGTTAAAAAACTTTAAAGAACCCAGCATTTATTGCAACATCAAAGATGATTACAGAATAGCCTGGCAGTTTACTTCTCTCTGCAGAATGACCATAAAAAAGAAGGATGTGTGCATCAGGAATTTGTAGAATGCTTTGCACTAGAAGATAAACTGAAAAAGGAATGTGTATGTGCATGAATACAGTAAAGTTCCTATTTTGACAATCACTGAAATAGCTTAAATGGTACCACTTTTTTGGAGAGCTTGAAAGAAAGATATACCTGAAAAATACTTAAAGAGATGACAGAATAGATCCAGGTCAGCAAAGTCTAATTCCATGTTAAACAGAAGATATAACATGCTTCAAAGTACAAGAAAGAGAAATAACACAGTGGAAACATTCAATTTACACTAGATTCTTAGTATTTTACTACCACAAAATTTTCAGCCATCTGCTGCCATTAAAAGCACTTAATGCTACCAAACAGATGGAATGAATTCATCTCAGAAACTAAGACCTGGCCATGGTTCATGAAGCTTGCAAACACACCTTGCTCAACAATTTCGGTAAATCTTTGAATGAAAATCCCCTCAAAACTACTTTCCATTTATTCATCTTAAAGAAATGAGGGGCTTGCAGTAACACATGTGCAATACTCTTAGAGCGGAATGTTCCATGCACAAAGGACTGCAACCTCTCTCTTATTCAGAATAAGGGCCCCAAGCCAAATGATAGAAAACTGAGCATTACCATCCAAGACAGTGGCACAGTGTAAGTGGATCAGCCTAAATTCTGTATAGCCACAACCCTCTATGTTGTGCCATATTCCAAAGCCGATGGAAAGATATACCTCACTTGTACCACCAGTGAGGGCAACTGTCCCTTGGCTCCCAGAATGAGTGTATG
Source organism: Melopsittacus undulatus (assembly GCF_012275295.1). Taxonomy (NCBI): domain Eukaryota; kingdom Metazoa; phylum Chordata; class Aves; order Psittaciformes; family Psittaculidae; genus Melopsittacus; species Melopsittacus undulatus. Next base: position 113,654,673 of record NC_047529.1, on the reverse strand, counting down.
TGTGTGATCCCACAATAGAAACAGGAAAAGAAAACAAAAAAATCAATTGTTTTTCACTTTTTTTATGCTCCATTTCTAAAATAGTAGGGATAACACCGTTCCTATTCTAAAGCAACACTCAGGAACACTGGTGAGGTAGTCCAACATTTTGGAAAAGAGAGGTTACCTTCTTTCAGGCTTTCAGTTCAAACTTGGCTCTGAACCTTTTTTCATCTAGGATTAATAAACTAACATTAATGCATGAAAATACTTAAAAAGGTTTGGAAAAAAACAAGAGTGAACAAGGGTCACATAACTTGTGCGTATCAAGTCATCCAACTTTGAAAAAGAATTTCAAAGCCTTTTTCCTCCGCATCTACCAATGAACTGTGACATTTGCTAACGTGCAACAACGCAAATCAAATGCAAAAACATACTCAAAAAATTCCATTGATCAACCGCAAGCTGTCATTAAAAGCCTGTGGTTTCAAGGCTGTAGTGGGGTAGTAAAAAACCAATGATCTCCTTTGGAATATCGTGTTGTGAATAAAGCTCATTATCGTTCCAAGCCTCCAGTCAGCTGGATCTACAGACTGCACTGATTGAAAAGTCAATTTGAAGATGTCTGACTGCAGAATGGGACCTGATTTTTTTACTAGGTCTATCACATCTGTACATGTTTTCTGACCATGCTGAAACAAAGGCAGGGATGTACACCTACATTAACAGACTGATTTCAAGATGAAGATTAAAAAGAAGCACCCCCCCTGAAAAAAAACAATGAAAAAAACAAATAAACCCATTAGTCTTTTGAAGTACAAGTATTTACATCAACTGGAATTTTACACAGATTCATGGATGTATCAGAACATTATGGCTGCACAGGATTATCCTCCTAAGAGAATACTTGAAACTGAAAATGACAGAGGAATATTCTAAAGTCATTTCACAGAAGTGTGTAACTACCTTTGGTTCTGAAGTATTTCTCAAAATCCATGCATTTGGCTTTGGTGACATGGGATCACTTTTATCTTCACTTCCACATTAGAAACAATATAAACTTGACACTGACTCACAGAACCTCAAATGCCTCTTAGACAAAAAATGTTTCCATTCCCCCATCAGGTGGGCTTTTCTTAATTCTGACTTTAAAGCCAAGCAAAACATGTTTCTGTGTCTGCAGTGAGCAGGAATAAAACAATAAAATTGTTTCAGCTGCTGTAGTCCAGGAAGTAAAACAAAAACATGATGCCAGAGCAAGAATGCAAAGTCCTAGCTGTCTCCTTTTCATCTTTCTGCATTTATTACCCTGCTGCTAAATTACTTACTTTGCTAGAAACAGACATTTGTCAGTATTTAATAGGTTATTTTTTTAGGATGATATTGCTTTGCTAGCTTCAAAGTGCCAGTGAAGTGCTAGCTAGTGGTGAAATCATTCACATCAAGTTCTTATTAGCATGTATTCAGCCTGTGAGCAAGCGGACAGACTCCACACAGTGATGTGCATTTCCTGAGGGTATGTGCAGTGCTTTACATATTGCATTAGTGCTGAAATTCTACAGAAGATGAAGGGATTTTAAAAGTACTTCAAGAGTACAATAGAAGGAAAGATCTTCAGTATGGCAAATTCTATCACAAGACATCTTTTCAGCAAAGCTGCCATAAGAATGGGGAAGGTCCCTCCACCCAAGGCAGGAAAAAATTCCTTCATTTGAGTACCATTTAAAGCACTTTTTTTTCTGTACTGCCTAGCTAGCATTTTAAGTACCATAAGTAATTTACTACTGCTGTGGAACCATTTTTTAGTCTCTTTACCTTATGAATCCTCTTTGGTTTTGAAATCATAGCAGCACTGGGGTGAATTACCACTTTAGTGCAAGTTACCAAGGCATAAGAGTCAGCATAATGATCAGCTTCTTTTGCACTTCTCATATTATCTTTACTCATAAGTGAGACAGAAGCCTTACTCCTACCAAGACAGGAGTGACGAGACAATTGCTTTTACTAAACATTTTAAATTCCACAAACACCACATCAATAAAACATAAAAATGCAAACTAATACATTTTGACCCAATGTCAACAATGCAATGCTCCACAGGCGACTGAAAGCAGATGCCCTTCTCCTCCATCCACCAAACTTTAGTTAAATCCACCCCGCCAGAAGAAAGGTCTAAGTGTAATATCAAAGGTTTCCCCATGAGCCCTAAAGGCAATCTGGCAACAATCACTATGGATCCATTCACCCTCGGTGATTGTAGGAGTGTTGCAGTAGTACTTCATCCTACTCCTTCTAAAGCCACAAGGCAGCCCTTTCGCAGCAAGGAAAACAGGGATCTTAGACCTCCTCGATCTGTTAGATGAGATTTTACTCTATTATGGAAATAAAACCATACCTAGAAAGATGCCATTCAGGTTGTTACTAAAAGATGAAAAAAAAATCCATGCAATTTTAATTATCCAGAAACTAGAGGATATGGTGGTTAAAATACAGTGAGACAGGCTGGACCTGGTTTATGTATTCTGCCCTTCATATTTGCTAATTTCTGTGTTAGCCAGCAAGGCAAGCCTTACCACTTTTTTCCCTGGTGAGGCTTAAAAGTTAGCCCTTCCACCTTACTTCAATGCAGTCTTGTTTTACTGAAAAAGTATTGAACATCCTGGACAGTGAACTAGCTGCTTCCAAGTATTTCTTTCCATCAACCACAAAACAACGAGTTGCTGGACCTTTGCCAGAGTGATCTTGGCTTATGGAGGGACAAGGCGCTTATCCTTTGGAAAGGGGAGGCCATGGAAGTGTCCTGAGTTGCACTGTGCTTGCTGCAGCTTGTGCAGTGTTCCACTGCTGGTTTATTTATGTCTTACCAGAGTAGAAAACATAAGTTTAAGTAAATTGAGGTCACAAGATGTAGTAAGCTTCTACAAACCTAACTCAAGCACGGTATTAAGTTCTTGGCAAGCTTTTGGTAATACGATCGTCTAGAACAAAATAACCTATTCACCGGCATGAGCAAGTCAAAACTCACTTGAATCAATGGGTCTGTGATTACTTAAGACTAGCCATGAAGCTACTGTGTTTAGCAGTACTGGCCACTGACCAAGTATACTGCCATAGTACTGGTTCTAGATCCCACTGCCTATGTACAAACATTGACTAGGACAAAATACTGACTCAAGCCTTTGTACAGTATACAAATTTAAATACACACTTCTTTTGAAGTTCAGGAAAATTCTTTTTTCTGTTTTCACTATTGGTTGCAATCTTATTAGTCTGATGAGGCCTGGAAGTGAAATTGTTAGACAGGATTAAGAACTCTTTTTAATACCCCAGCTAGAGAGAGGAAATACTCGTGATATGATTCTTACTGAGGATGCAAAAGAAGAAAATTTCTAGCCCATGCTAAATCAACCACTCCTCATTTGCAACCTGTTTAAAGCTTTACAAAGCTCTAAAAGCCTTTCACTCTTCCTGAATCCAAAAGAAAGAAAACATTTGTTCAAAAACATTAATTAAAATCACAGAAAAATGTGAATTATGTAAAACTTAATGAGATCAGAAACATTAACCTGGAAATAAGCATCCTGGCAACACAACGGTTGTTTTCATTTTTTTTCTGGTAGCATATAATTGAATTTCATGTAATTCTATGGCACTATAATTGATCATATAAATCTCAGTGAAGTAGTGGTTGTCATATTTGCTCAGCTAACAGAACACTAGATGATCCTTTTAGCAATTCTTTTCCCTGTTATAAAAGTGGAGTTCAGTTGTTGAAGGAACGATAACAGTATCACTAGCCTTGTGATGTTATTTATCTGTGCAGAGTTGCAGGCTGTAAAGAGTTTGCTCTCTAAGCAGAGTTCAGTTTTGAGGCAGACTCCCTGGAATCCCCTGGAATTAGGGAGGGGGGAGTGAAGAAGTAGCCAAGGAATAAATTTACTGAACAATGTTTTCCAGGCCCAAGAAACTTTACAATTGGACAGTCAGACTTTGCACTATGGATTTCTCTGTGAACAGAAAGCAACTTGCTTCTGTGTGGCAGAGGAAAACTAATATATAAGGTTAAACAGGTATGACAGATATTGGTAAGACTACATGTCCCATTGTCATCAGCTTAAACAACAGAAATAAGAAATGCACATAAATCTAAGTGTAATGTTATCCTGTTTGTTTCTTCTTTTTGCAGTAGCCCCCATGAATCACATATCTGGGGACCTAGGGTCTAAGTGTCACACACTGAGAAGTACTCATTTAAGGCATAAGCTGCTCTGCACCATCCTGGTGAGGTGGATCAGCATTTCTTCTGTAGGTAAGTTTTTTTCCTTAACTAATGCTGTCATTCATTCCTACCTGCAGACTATCTCACAGGTGAGAGACAAGAGTTCACTACTAGACTTCCAGTGGCCTTAGTTCTCCTGCAGTTAGCGCATTAAAAAATACTGGGACTATATTTCTGTACTTCTAGTTCACGCTACACATAGTATACACATAGTATAATTGGAAACTATTATATTAGTAGCTTCTATTTATGAAGAGGCATTCATCACTTAACTGAATTGACTCTATTTCAAGAGTGATTTTGAGTGTACAATGGAGAATGGGGATGTTTTATAAAGCTACCCTCTTTCATTTCTGGAAAATGCTCATTACACAGGTTCGGGGTTTTTTTAACTATTCCTTTTTTACCGAGTTTCACAGTTCCAGTCTTCAAAGATTTATTCCTTTTTTTTCTCCATTCATGTAATAGTCTGGGGAATGGCTAAAAAAATACCATCAACACTTTTACCATCCATACACTTTATCACTGCTCACAGCAGTATTGATGGATTTGCAACATCTAGCCTTGCTTTGTTTGAACAACTGACTTGAAATAACATCATAATGCAATGTTAATCTGTCAAAGCCTTCTGTAGAAAATTACTGTCAGTTATGTTAAAATAAGGATAAATTTCTGTCCCACACAGAGTCCAGGCACTGGAATTTTCACAAACAACTTTTCAACAACTTGCCCATTTGTTTAGCTATATTTTAAAAGCTTGGCTTTAAGTGACCAAGTTTTAGAAACCTTTAACTACAGTTCAAATGCAGTTCCAGAAATGCTTGCTTTAAGAAAAACAGAGAAGCTACAACTATACACAGCACTTTTTTAATTTAACTTATTCCTGCAGGCTTTCATCCAGAGACTATTTCAAGGCTTTTTCATCCTTGGAGGACTATTGCAAACACTCAATAAACATAGCTTCAATCCCCTCTCACTTCAATGAAAGTGCATGTTGAGTTCACTGTGTGCCACACAGATGCAAATGAAATGGTAGCCCAGCACACTATCTCGCACCAGCCAGGTGGGAAGACCAGACAGAAGCTGAGAGAAGCTAGCAACTATTTTGTTGGTTTGCTATAGTTAAACTTAGACCAACATTCCAGATAGCATTCTCAGGATTCCATTGAAGAAAACAAAGAAGGTCCTGTTGTGGTTCTCTAAGAGAGATACTAATTCAGAAACAATGTCCTCAGGAGAAGATACAAAGCCCAGATAGATGCCAGGGCTGCAGACAGTTTCAAAGAGATGGGCTATGGATATGCAGCAATCCCTGCTCAACAAAAGCTTCTCATGTTATGTGCTATTAGTTATGCACTCTTGAAAACACACAGAATGCTGGATATAGTGAAACACCCCACCAACATTACAGTAACATACCCATGCCTACATAGGAAATGACCTATTGAAAGATCTGGGAAAAGCCTTTAATTTTACCTTTCAGTTCCTCTGACTCTGAATAGAGGTGACGATGTACAAACTAGGAGGTGACAATAACACTTAAACTCTTCTGTCATCAAATCATGTCATTAATCACACAACAGCATGAATGCTAGTGAAATCACTCTGACAAGGAGAATTATGATAGGTTTCAGAAATCATTATAGATGTCACTTTACTGGAGACTTAAATTTAGTAAATGCAGTCAAGGTAAGCCAAGGAATAGCTCTCCCTGAAGAAAAGAAACAGTATACTGGAAACTACTTAAAGACAAGAAGCAGCTAAAACTAGAGCCAAATTATGTACATTCCTGAAGTAAGTGAAATTGCTCATAACAGTAAAAGCTGGTTTTGGGGCTAAAGGACTAAGCTTGATTTCCTATCAGCATACAAAAGTGTGTGTGTGTTTTGTAAATAAATATACCGCCCCCTCCCCCCCATATATAAAGGAGCATCACAGAAACAGTCAAAGATTCAAAACCCAGTGAATGCTAGAATTAAGAATGCTCTCATCTATTTCCCCTTTGCCTCTTTATAGCTGCAGTTTGATGTTGTTTACTTAAACAATGACTATGTTTTCTTTTGAAACCCCACTTTATCATTACAGGAAAGCTTAAAGAAATGTTGTCAATGAAGCTGACTTGTAGAGAAAGGATGGTTTCAGAATTAATTGCCAGCCTAAACAGAGGGAGTCTGTCCTTGCCTTGGTTACATCATCAACCCTACTAGTTAGGCTTCGTACTTTAAAGTGTTCTAGAGTTGTTTGTGACCCGTTATTCTTCCGCACTGTCTCTGCAGAAGCTTAGGACATTAACAGTGACATGTGAAGGAAAATGAAATGCGTTGTTCATAGAGTGTAAAGAGTATAAAACACTAGTGCTGAAAATACATTAATACGCTCTGTGAACAATTTTATTCCATCTAACTTTAAGATAGCCAATAAACATGCCTAGTTTTGAAGCCTTGTCAGCTGCAGCTCCCTACATGAAGACAGAGTTTATCTCCCATTTCAGTGCTACAGTTAGGAATCTAGGCACAGGTGATGTTTTACAAAAACAAAACTGTTGAAGATTATGGCTGTGATCCCTCTGTACCTAAGGTCTCCAGCTGGAAACCAGTCATAGCCACCTCCACAAGGTGCCTTGTTTATTTAGTGAAGCATTTGGGCTGAATGATAAAAGAACCAGAAATACCCAGGCTGGGAAATAAATCAGCATAAAGTTTACACCTGGTACCTATACAAGGTATTGCACTGATTTATCACACATACACAAAACCACACTTCCTCTTTTACTACAGCAATGATCTGGGATAAAAATGTATGCAATCATGGAATTATGGACTGCATCATTCATGGGAATTCTCAGTACAGTAGGAAACATTCCTAAGCTTGTGAGTGTTTGTCTGTATGACCTTACCTCAGTGTTCCAGGACACACTTCTGAGGAGAGGTTAACAGTTCTTGTTTTTACACTAAACATTTAAAGGCTTTGGTGATCAGTTTCTTTAAAAGTAGTTGTTTGCATATAGAAGGAAGATATTAATGCATTCTTTGCCAATCACTTCCTAGTGGATGTAAATATGAGTAAATCAAGGGACTAAAAAGTTTTGGGGAGCTATCATGCAAATTCTTGTATTAAAAATTGCAAACTACAAGATTTTATACAGAACTGTAAGAGGCTTATACAGAGGAGGGAAAAACATCAACCACTCTTTACAATAGTGATGAGGAGAGTCAGGCAAAAGTAAGGAAAGTAAAGTGGACATCTTCCTCAAAGTCCTCAATGATTTCCACAGAGCCAGAATTTCAGCTTGCACTACTTTGGGGACAGGAAAAGTCCTGTTAAGTAAGGGAAACTGACCTTGGCATGGCTGGCTAACATTAAGTCAGCTTTAGAAACTGTTGTCTATCTTTTTGCCTTGTCAGCAGGTAGCTTGGTAAAACCTAGCTTTATATCCTTGAAGGCGTGCCCCACAATATCTAGGGACACATTACACTGGAGGTGCTGACGGAGAAGGGACATGTTTAACCTTGGCAGGGGGAAGAAGGGGAACTTAACAATAAGCAGTTTTCTTTTAAGCAGCAGCTGGTTTCTTGAACTTCACTTAAGCAGAGGAAGTAGCATCCAGCTGGGCTACTGCTATAACAAAGGCTTTGACTAGCTCAGAAAAGGGGCTGGGCAGAAAACGGAGGAAGAAAAAACCCAACTCCTGACTTCTTATATAAGATACTTTGTATGCCAGCATAGTGTCTTGAAGCTATTCATCGCTGGAATCCTCTCTTCTCCTCTGAACTTGTTGCTGCAGAAAAACTGGGGGTTTGAGCAATTTCGGTGTTGCAAAAATTGTTTCTAAGAAATAAAAAAGCAGCTAAATATTTTGACGCTGCCTCATAGAAGAGGAATGTTTAGCACAAGCACTATTGTGATAAGTGCCATGTAAGGAGATACACTCAGAAAAACTGCCCCTTCCCCCCCTCCCCAAGGATTCTTGGATACTTTGGCAATATTTATTTTAGGCCTATCAAAAATAGAAAGAAAAAGAGCAGGGGTGGAGGGCACCAACATGAATCCTCTGGCAGCTTGGGAGGGCTCAGAAGTCACTCTCTTCACTTGGAGGCAGTAATTCAGATGTGGGTGCTGGCTAGAAACTGAAACTCCTGAGTGATCTCCTCAAGTATTGCCACTACACATTACTCTTAAATATTCCAAGCAAGAATACTGAGAGATTGCCCAGAAAGGAACAGTCCTGATACAAGAAGATAAAGTGTACATACACTCTAAAAATAAATGAGGATGATCTTTGCAGTCTGAGAGCAGCAGCCAAACTCCTGACAGTCCTCGTCCAAGTAAAGTTCTCAAAAGTCCATTTTAGGGGAGATTGCCAACTACACTCACAGCACTTTACACTTTGAATGGAGCCTCTTTAGGATGGATGACAAGCACTAATGGAAAGAGGATTACAAACCAAAGCGTAGTTGGAGAACTGGCCAGGAAAGTCCCCTGCTTCAGGGAGAACTGTGGAAGCCCCCAGGCTCCTTTGCAGACTGCTAGTGATGCAGGGATGTAACTGGTACTGCAGACATTCACTATCAATTGTATGGGGGTGACTTTAAGAGCTCTAACAAAGGAGAAATAAAACAATGACTTTCTGTGTTCCTGTGATCTTCAAGTAAAACCCTGACGTGGCAACCATCAAAGCCAAGAAGTTACACAAGCAATTCCCCATTATCAAAATGAAAATGTGACGTACTCCTCAAAATGCCCAGATTATTCTTGACTGTAATCCAGAAACTTCAAAGACAAAACACACAAGAACTGGAAGTCTGGATATCTACTAAAAAAAACAATATACCCATTCAAGGAGGCTGTTTCTAAATATCAACAACTTTTGTGTCCTGTACATTATAGACATGGAGTTCATAAAATAGATTTTGCAAGAGTTATAAATTAACATGACATAGGTAGATAATGGTGATGGCTTAATGGCAGCTTTGATATTCAGATTCTTTAAGTCTGGACAATCTGTCAGGTTGTAAAACGTGTGTGTTATTCACCAACAATGATGGCCCTGCTAAAACATACATACTGCATTTTCCAATAATTCTAATGGCCTGAACACCATTAAAAGTGCTTATACAACACTTTCATTTTACAGCTCTCTTGTCTGTATCCACATGTATGTACAGCTATGTACCATTTCCATGAAATTATTCAACAGCCGTGTTTCTGATACATGATGGAATTTCTCATAACACCTTAATATACAGTAGACTATTCAAGAGGCTAATCCTGCAGAAACTGCTTTTATTATGCTCCCACCAAAGGAGTTTGAGTTCTCTGTGAATGCCCTGCCTCACTGATGCATTAAGTTTTGCTTGCACTACCAAGGTGAGAGACCTTGTGTCTCCGGGCAGACTGCTCAAGCTGACCCTGCTTTCTGCATGCATGCGTGTGCATGTGCATGAATGGCGGAGTGGTCCCTTATAAACCTAAACTGTAGTGGGATTATATGACCTCCTATTTGATATTTTTAAAAAATAAGTATTAAAATACGACAGAGTTAATGAACAATTCAAAAGGCACAAAAATGCCTTTAAAAACCTTTAATCTACACATACACACACAGAGAAATCAGTTGTTAACTGACAATAAAAACCAGTTCCTCCTTTTCTTCTTGCTTTTACCATTATAATTATGGCAACACTAATGACAAACTTTGAATTGGTTTCCACAGGACAGGCAAGAATATGTAGGAATGGTTTAATTTTTCCCAGAACTTTTTCAACAGTCTTTCTTTCAGGGATGCCACTAAAGGAAATTCAGACGCCCTGCACAATGGGAAAAGGCAGAAAGTCATTCTGGTTCTAGCTGGGTAACCCCTACAGGCACAGATTTTTACAACACGCATAAATCCAAATAGCTTTTAGTTCTATATGAAAACAATAAAATAACAGTTTTCCAAATTACAGCTAGAAGATGATGCAAGCGATTTTATGGCAAACGTTTTTAATCTGTTACAACTTGACTCCATAAGAAACACCAGAAAGTTTGCATCTATTTCAGTTTGGCAAATTCAAATTTACTCAAGTCCAGTCTTTGAAAGCCTAAATTTCTCAGAGAATTAAACTGAAATTCTTAATTGGGATTTAATGTTTCATGTTCCAAAATGTATCTCTAGCTCTACGAGTTGCTTTTTAGAAAACCAGATCCTGTTGCTTGCATGACTTTTCCCCTATGCCACTGTTGGACTGCACAGTGTTTTTCCTGCCACATAAGCATGTCTATAAGAAGCCCAAACAAGTTCAGAAAGAGTTATATAACATTTTTTGCATTTTCAGGGACTATAATTAAAGCGATAAGATTATGGCAGAGATCCTAGAACAGATTAAGTGCAGAATTCTATGATGAATGAAAGTTTGGGTCATTAAAAGTGCAAACCAAGATTTTTTTTTCTTCAAACCACATGCAGTTCTATATCTAGGACACAGAATTTTGCATGTAACCACCTTTACTGGAGGTCAGCAAGAGTCCTGGTGCATACACTATGAACAAAAACCCCAAAACAACACCCCACCTCCTCACCCTCCCCAAAAAAAGACCCAACCCAAACCCACAAAGAAATGACAAAATAAAACCCCCAACCCCAACCAAACCCAAAACCTGCTAGTAGCAAGCCTGACTCAAAATGTCTGTGCTGCATCTAGATTGAAATTAATACATGAAAGGTCATATCTAGTCATAGATCTAAGACATTTACATGAATCCTTAGGGAAAAAATCATTTCAGGAACTCCAGACAGACTGCTTGGATATACACAGGACCTAATCTATCTCTAAATCCAGGTAAATCAAGGGTTTCACAGACCTTGAAAGTTGTCTGAAGGCAACGCTTTATATTTACTTTAACATACTGAAGTGTTGGAAATAGAAAGCTAAAAGACTCCGTGGTTTGAAAACTGGAAGAAAAATAAAGTCACCTAGCCTCCGGCATGTACAGTGTTGGTTTACAGCAAAGAGGGCCTTTCTGTTGAAAGACAGATATGAACAGCTCACCAATATAATATACTGCTATGTATTTGTCTTCACACAGATAATCTCTCTCTGCATTAATAATGTGACTGTGTTGTAACACGGAAAAGTAACCACATGGACACCTGTTGTGACGCTCTTCTTGCTAGCTGATGACCAGCAGCTATTATTTCCATGCATCATCAGTCATAAACCTTCAACACTGGACTGTAGTCCAAAGCATTTTATGTGGGATTTGAACTGTTTCTCTAGTATTGATTCACATAGAAATGTAAAAAGATGAGAATCTTGTATGAGTACATATTAATGGATCTGAGTGGAACCCATGTTTGAAAATCACCGCTGCAGATGTAGCTTTCATCTGTAATGTGAATGTGGTTTTAATCACCAAGATATACATGAAAATTCAAATCAACTCCAGAAGAAAGCCAAGATTTTTAGACACAAAAAATTAAAAAGGCAAACTTCTTTAAACAGCTCCAAAAGTCTTCAAACTATAGCAGACATATTAAAGAAATGGTTATTGAAATAACTAACTTGTGCACAGAGGAAGCTGGACAAACACTGAACATCCAGGATAGAAATATATCCTAGAGAAAAACTATGTGCATTGAGTGCATGGATATACAAACATATCCCTGCAAATGTTTTTTACACGTGGTTTGGCCAGAAAAACAGTAACACACGAATCTGTTTATGTCTCCTGAAACATACTGCCCTGTATCTCCTTTTCTGATTCAGAACAGAGAGCAGAAACTTACATAAGAGTAATCAAAAAGTGTGTACAAATAAGCAGTCATTGGGTTTTAGGACATACAAGGAAACACCTCATGACCCACAACTAAAATTGCGATGGCAAACTCCCTCATGCATGCCTTTCACACCATTTCGTCTATTTTACTTTCCTGTTTTATCCATTTCACCTCACAAACTCCCGTAACAGTGGGTAAGACACAAAGTACAGCCAGCAGGTTCGGACTTGTATTTATCTAACTGAACCAGGTCTTGTTCAAACAGAAGATGTCAAGATTGCAGACTTGAAACCAGCAGCCATGCACCTGGCACTGATGCTAAGCAGAAAAGCAGAGCAGTGGTCAGAGCAGGGCTGATCCTGCCTAGAGAGCTGACAGTCCTGCGAGAAGATAGTGACAGGCACTCATGGGATATTTGAGCAAGTTCAGACAAAACTGCCTGAAGAAAGGGGAATACATAAGGATGAGCAAGCTCCTTAAAGATCAATGTAAATAGTCCCTAGCAATCTCCATCTGTTTTCTGAATTCAGTGCTGTTTGATATACAGATATCTACCAGCCAGGGTTCTTTTCTGTCCTGTAAAAATCCACATTTTATATATTTTACATTCTGCTTTGGATTATCCATTACAAAGTCTCTATTGCATAGGAAACATATAATCTAATCCATGTAATTTAATATCGTGCAGAAGTGAAACAGTTACTTCCAAAGATAAATATGGGAAATTATGGCATGTCACCCTACAAATATAATTAATTTTTGTATAACAAGTACTACTGAGGCTTCATTGACAATAAACACTAGAACAAGCAAAAAAACCCAAACACAAACCCCAGAAACAAAAGAGCAATTGCACATGCTGCTCACATAGCTGCAGCACCAAGCTGAATTTCCAATAGATGACAAAATGACACATCTTATCTGCAATACATACTTCATTCTTGTTACAGCAGACAAAAAAAGGCTAATGTTTCTTGACCCTTCTGAAGTCAGTGGGAATATAACTGTTACCTTCAAAAGGATCAAAACTGACCCACAAATCTTGTTTTCCATTCTCATGAGCAACTTAATAGCAATCATGAGAATCAAGAGTTGAGGATCACGTAAGGTGATTACAGCCACAAAACACCAATGAGAAAAAACTGCAGTTCAAATTTTCTTATTACTCTCTTAAGAAGAAAATCCACTGCTGCCTGGTTAGGCAGAGCTGCGCGGCTGACAGCTGGCTTGTGGTCCCAGCAGTGAATGCGATGGAGGAGAGCAACAGCCTCTTCCCCACGTGAGTGTCAGGCAGGTTAGGGCTGCTCTGTGACACACAGATTATTTTCTGCTACTTCAGTTTTCAGCTCTTACCAGCAAACTGATACAACTCATCCACACACAGGCTCACTGGAAGATATGCAGTGGAAAGGCTGGGTAGCTCTAGCAAGAGGGAGCAGAGGGGAAGATGTCCTCATCCACTAGCAGCAGGGCCTCAGATCAATGTGCACATACCATGAAACCACATTATCAATTGGTCAAATTTGTCAAAATGGCCTTTAATAAAATGCCAGTGTTTTGTTTTTGTACAAACAGATCCAAACTTTTTATTTTCCATTTTTCACCCCTCAATAGTTAATTTCTCTCTTTCAGCTTCATTGAATTCAAGGTAGCTCCTATTAAAACAAACAAAATAACTTCAATTCCCCCACCCCACACAAATTGAGCAATATCCTGAGAAGAGTTTTCAGTGACTTATACCTGGCTGTCAGATATGGACTGAGCAGATTTTCTGTATTCTTTCCATAAATATTCTCATCAGATGACAGACTGCAGCAGTAAAATGTTATAAAACAATCCTAGAATCTACATAGTGCCATCACACAGTATCTTGCTCTCACAATTATGAGCCTGATGAATGCAAAATAGCTTTCATGGGCTCTGGATCAAATCACAAACCCAGTTACAACTTTTGTAGCATCACTTAGCTGTTCCATGCAAACAGAGAATGTAAGAGCATGACCTTTAAGACATATTATTAAAGACAGAGCTTTCAGTACCCTTTCCTCAATACAAAGACTGACTACAAAGAACACAACGATTACAACCATGCAAAACTAAGTACGGGTTTTGAAAAGCAGTAAGTGAAAATGAAGAATGTCTACACACTGAGGTGTGTTGCTTACCTGTCAAAAATCCCATCTCATAACACCAGCAAGTTTTAAAGTAGGTCCAACAGCTTTTTATAGTAACAAAATAAGCAGAAACAGCCAGTGTCTTGGTTAGATTACAAGCACCAGCTATGAAAATGTCAATGGTATTTATGAACAGTGGAGTGATGGAAGCTTCAGAATAGTTTAAGATATGGAAAATTCCTTTCCAGAATTCTTTTTTTCAGTACATATGCAAAGTTAAGGCAAAATGCCTTTCCTTAAATAAAGCATGAATAATGCATTCTCTATGGATAATGCAAACAGGATTGTAACTAAAACTTTTAAAAGACCACCCATAATAGGTATTTGCTGAATTCCTAAAATAGAATAGTTGTATCTGTGATTGCTGACACACACTATCTCCTTCTTTCCTGTAGATAGATGTATTTAAGTTTGAGTGCTCAAAAAAAGCTACCTTACTTTTCATTATAAATTAAGTGGTTACAACCCTGTATGTCAGAGAGAAGCACATTTGTATTTCTTCTTCTAATTTCAATTATTGTAAGCTTTAAACTTCAAGCTGTGGAATGTTCTGTCCCTGAAGTGGCAAAGCCTTTCAGTGTATCAAAGCGTATTGTAATATATTAACAACTTCTTCACAGTCACCAGTATCTTGACAACAGCAATTGGTGAAATGTGTATTTCAAAAATTATGCCAAAGTTTCACCTCATTATTTTAAAAGTAAATAATTAAAAACCACAGTGACTTTGTAGTGCATTTATTTTTGCCATATTTTTATGTCAATATATTTATTTTTCTTTTATGCCAGTTGTGATATTATGTAAAACAAAGCAAAAAGTGGGCAACGTTTTCATCTTTCCTAGTTCAGGATCAAAGCCTATACTCAGGCCACAAGAACTGAGCTGACAGACCAACACAGCAAGCCAGCAAAGCAGAACGATGCAATCACTGTCTGATAACTATCAAGAACCAGGAAGAAATCTATTTTAGGAGAAAAAGAACATCACTGAGATATAATTCCAGCTTTGTAAGATTACAAGTTGTTGAACTTGTAGTTTTTATTTGCCCCAGTGGTTTCACATTGCATTTGTAGAACTATTCCTGGGCTAAAACTTGTTCAGGGAATACAACATGCTGCAACCTCGGCCCAGTGCAATATTTCATTTTAAGAAAAAGTATATTAATCATTAAAAAATATTCTCTGGAATTAGGAACAAAAGAGCAGCGGTAACAATTTGCAAGAACTTTGCCTTTGTGATTCAGCAGCCTTGTGGTTGTGCTAACCCAGCATTTCAAAGCAAACTTCACTTGTACTGACACAATTTCCCATGTCTTTAGTTCCATAGGAGAGAGAAGGTCTTTTTAAAATCTTCCCCTACTTTCACCTCGAGGCTTCAGGAGGATCCTTTGAAGTTTATAACCTAAGGTTTCTATGGGACAACAATTTACATAATTCAAAGGAGAGCTTTAAGGAAAGATCACAAATTCCTACTTGTTAAATTAACAAACATCTACCCTTACAGGGAAAACAAAAAGGAGAAGGAAAAGTAATTAAAAACCTCAGAACTCTTCATTAACAGATTATCATGTTTTTAACCTCCTAAGCATTCTACTTACACCCCCAAATAATTTCATTTGTGGTCTGTTTATCTTTCTGAGACCAGCAGTAATCTGACAAAGGCAGCAACTTGCAAGCAAAACTTGTGGGTAGGACCAAAAACAAGATACAATTCTTCACTGTATCATGATAAGATCTGGGACCATTTTTTCCACAGTTTAGATTTCCTTATTCAAATCAAACACAGTAAATTCAGTTTGCCAAGACACAATGTTCCCTCTGGTGTCACTTGAATAATGTAATCTAGCATTTGCTTCAAGAATAATCTCAAAAAGAGCCCATAAACTCATATGTCCTCTAACCTCTCGGAGCAGTAGCTTCCGCGTTTCCTCAAAGAATGTAAACAACTTTAAAAACAACATACTACTAATGGATAAAACATTACTTTTCTCTGGACAAGGCCAGTAAATAAACCTCCTTTCTGTCAATGCTATTTGCAGAATGATGTTAACTGTGCGCTCAGATAATGGTTAACAAATTTCAGTGAAGTCCGTATTGTGTATCAGATCCTGAACTTGGTGATATTTTAGGTTCTAGGAAGCTGCCTGTGGCTTCTAAGACCTAAATCATCAACCTAAATCCAGCTAAAAAGCAGAGTGAAACAATACGCAGATATTAGGTTACACATGTGGCTGAGATTACATGTTAGCCTAAAGGATATTTGAACCACTTTGAGTGTTTTATATAATAACACCACATTGAACTGCACTGTGGAAAGCAGTTAATCTCCTTGGGCATATCACCCAGCAACAATTCTTTCCTAACTTTTCCCACAGATTCATGGCAAATTTCCAAAAGTTCAGAGATTTTGTGAGTTTAAGCCTCTTTAAATTCAGATTGTTATCTAAAACCCACCATTTCTGATCCAGAAGTCTCATTAGATACGATCTTCCCATTTCTTGTTTTGCTAGAAAAGCTCTGAGAGCTTCCTTTCCTATGCAGCTGCAATACAGCAGTTGCCATTAAAGGATGTGCTGCTGAAATACTGCAAGCACAAAAGGGATGTTTATACATCTGCAATGCACAAAGTGAACATGTGGCATGAGCCCATACAAATGAGACCTCAGCAACAGGACCACCAAGTTTCTTACATCTGAATGCAACCAAAGAGGACGTTCCAGAAGATAGGTATGTCACAGGGCTATACTGAGTTTTAAATCCCTGAAGACAGCCCCTTTTCCTGCCCAAGACTTATTTCATTTTTACTCTTTAATTGTCTAAAAACACAGCCAGTGAGATTTTCTGCATGTCCAAAGAAGCTAATTTTAGAACTTGTCCTTCTACTGTATGGGTCCATAAATGAATCCATGGGTTACACTCCTCAATATGTTCAGTACAGCTATTCTACTTTCTGGAAGAGTTGTCTATACCTGATGTTTTCTTTAAGAAATGCTCAGATAGATGTCTTAAAAAGTGAATGAACTGAGTTTAAAATAACCTTTATCTAATTTCTACTTCAGAAATTCAACAAAACAATACTACAGACTGAAAATCTGAAAGAGGATGGCATCAGTTCTTGGCATGCTTCTTAATGAAGTCTAATGCATTATGCATGATGCCCTTTTGGCTCTGACATGACATTGCCAGCTGTGGTTCACTGCTTACATTCCTGATGGGAAAGTACAAGATACTGTAACACTTCTTTCAGTACCTTAGCTCTCAGTGATGGAAAATGTAACTCGAGAAGTGTTCTATCAAATTTATTATGTGCTATTTACCTGTGTAATAACATGGAACACTTTATATATCTAATGTATGCATAACAATACATTATGGAAATGCACATCAAAAAACCTGCAGGGAATTGGGTTTTTTTCTGAGAAACCTCAGTATGTTTAGTTCCTATTCCCAGGTGATCAGATAGACTATTTCTCTGCTCTGGAAGATGATGGCTAAATAGTGCAGCTACATCACTTTAGAGAGCTTGAATAGCAGGGACACTACTTTGAAAATTACCATTAAAAAAGAAATGGTATCAATATTTATGCTGCACTATAGGGTTGTCTGTTTGCAGGAGTGGTATTAAGAGAATTTCTCCACTCCTGGGTGGAGAACAAAACACAATGCTCTCCAGTATTTACATTTCCAAATATTTTCTCCCTTTTAACACTTCCCACACACAATATTATGTGCAAAGATGCCCCCTCATTACATGCACAAGCACCATATTTGGAGCAGGAAATGTCCAAGTCATTGATCTCCTGATATTGGGATAGCATTCTGGAAAAAATTACATTACATGCTTCACCCTGTACCTACATTCTTCCTGGGCATCTGCTTTGGCACTGTTTAGAGACAGGAAACTGGGCCAAACAAGCCGCTAGCTGTTCTTACATTAGCATGTCTTATGCAGTCCTTATTGAGATCAGAGCCTGATTTTGACTTTTCTTTGACACTCTGTACAAATTAGCTTTCCAAAGGTGATGAAAGGTTTAGCAAGAGGTTAAAATTTCATGTTTCAAGAGAAAAATTACCTGAGCATACAGAATTAATGAAAACTGATAAATATATGAAAAAATCCTTAGTCTACATATAACATCTTCTGTTCAACATGTTTTCATAACCCTTCCTGAAAACGAAGCTCTTTATAAACATCCATTGATCTGTGTAAGCACTACACACTGATTTTTTTGTTCTATATGATAAACATGAGTTACCTGAGCCAGGTATTTTCGATACATATTGAAAGTCATTATTCATACACCTCTCTTCACTGGCTGGATTTCTGTAGTTCTATAAATGCAACAGTGACCTTTTAAAAGCATTAATTGCATCTACTTTATTTGCCATACTTTCCTGTTTCCAGAATATGATTAATTTTTGGCAAAGCACATGCTTCACAGCTGAAAACCCTGGCAATTCACAAATATAAATTAGTCAGACAACAGAAAACACTCCCCAGAACTCTGCCATCATTTAAGCCATCCAAGCACTCTGAAATGAGTAAATCAGCACAGAAGAACATAGTGCGCTTTATCTTCAGGGTGTAGGGGTTTTCTGCATTCAGGAAGCAGCTTTAAGGAGCAGAATTTTGGTTATTATTTTAAGATTGGGTTTCTGAAGACAGAAGAGAGTAGTACCACAGACTTCTCAAGAAACCACTCATTAGATTATTTGAATGTACTGATCTTATGTGTGATTCTGCAGAGCTTCTTGGAAAAAATTACTTCTAGAAGCTTATAAATTGATCCCTTTCATTCTTATATCAGCTGAATGGAAAGTTAAGTACCTAAAGGGACAATTTTCCTTCTTGTGTACTTGGCAAGGCATACATAACACTGAAAGAAAGAATTATAACTGTGTCTCTTTGGATGTATTAAAGATAGGATGAGGTGACCTCTCTAGATCACATCTTAAAAATTAGTCTATAGAAATATGCTGACTTCCTATTAGCTGTTGTTGTTCCATACACAATTGAAGTTTGTAAGTTAACCTTCAGAGTGCCTTCCATGAACACTCAATTCCCTTATAATGTACCACCTTTAAAAGGATTTTTTTCCCCAGCACAGCTACTGCTATTACTTAAATTGTGTCATTGCATTATTATTAGTTTTAAGAGTCATATCATTCCGACAAAACCTCATTAATCCTTAGAGGACCTAGCAGTCTGACGACAGCAAACTTAACCTTACACACAGAGACCCACTGTGCATGGGAAAGAGACTTAACAGTTATTAAATACAGTGTGTGATGCAGGAAAAGATGGATTAGTACAACAACTCAGGAAAAGTAAAATATTTATGCTACACTGTGTAGGAAGAGAAAGACTGAGAAAATTAAGCAGATGATTTCCCTTTGGGAAATAATTTAAAACACTGATTTATACCAGTTTTATAATATAAGAGACATTGTAGTGGAATATATTCTGAGATCACAATATAAATAATTCACGCTTCAGTAATAATCAGAATCTACTTACTACGAAAAGGAACATTAACTAAAACTCACATCCCCTTCCCTCTTTTCAGTCTCATTTAAAGGTGACTACACAGGTTTTCAGACGTGGAAAGTGGAGAATGGAAAAAGAAAGTGTTTCACAGTAGTTCATAGCCATTTGCTGTAAGATGAAATAGCAGAGTCCAAAACCTAATGCTCATTGTCATGATCTCCTAGTTGCTGAATACTTTTTGCAATTCTATGAACTATAATATTAATAAGGACAGCCAGGACTTGAAAGGAGTCCTTACTATTCAGGTTTCCATAGTTCTGGACAATTACTTTTTAATGACCGATCACTTTACTAGAAGAGAACAGAAAGCATTAATGATGAGACAGGTTACCTGTTATGTTTTATAGATCTATATTTATCATTTCTTACTATCAGTGAAAGTTGTATATATTCTTTACACAGAAGGCCCATAGTGACACATCAGTCACTCTCTTCCAGAGTCACTTTTCTTAACTACTAAGTTGACATTATAGATCACCTTCTTCGTCATCTTTCTTACATGGGAGCACATAAAAGCTCTACATGCTTCCCCCCTACATGCATGAGACTCCAGGCTAAGCATCACTACTCTTAGCCCACATAATTAGGCAAGAGTAAACCCTGCTGCCATCAAGAAAGTGTGTTTTTGCTAAAAGTACTCACCCAAAAGTGAGATAAAATGGTGTAAACTGGATTCCCTTAAACCTTCTCACATACACATTAACAGTGTTAAAATAATCTGTTTGTGTGCTTTTGAGCAGAAGAGATAAAGGGTAATTTATGTTATACCCTACTCAAGTTTCATCCACCTCGCAAATGGTGTGTGGTGCAGAAGACATGTTATGCCAAAACTAAAATTAGTCTGTGCACATGCTAAAAAAGGCAATGAAAATTTTACTGAAGATGCAAACCCAAGTGTTTTGTAAATTCCACTTCTTTCCCATGGTGAAATTCTCTAGTGTACAATTATAATTTATTAAGCTTGCTGTTGTTGAAAAAGAAAATAGTAAAAAAAAAGTAGTATTAAAGTGCCCAAATGAGTTCTAAAGAGAATCATTTCCTGTATTTAGAAAAGAAGCTGCAGAAGAATCAAATTTTATATGCAGTTTCCTTTTTCCTGACTCTTCCTTTGGGGTGCGTTAGTTGTTTACTTCTAAGAGCAACACCTAACAAACACAACATTAAATGTTTTCCCAGAACCACTTGAGTAAAACAGGCTTTCTTTAAATAGCTTTTACAACAGTTAACAAGCATAACTGAACCCTCCTGATAGCTACCCATGTGGGCATTAAATTTCCACTTATTTTGAAGACAGGTTTCATTTTTATAAATTCATTTTTGTATTGAATCCATTAGCAACTAATTGTGAATAGGGCTTTATGGCTATAAAACACAAGCAAAAGCACAAAGGGTGCTAGGACAAAGGACCAGTGGGTTCATATAGGTCATGTACTCAGGTGTCTTCTGTCCAAATGGGGGATCCTGCACTAGGTGTGAGGATGGTCTTGAGACTTAGGTGTAGAGGAAGGACAGAAAAGAGGGTCAATGCACATAGTTGTAGGGCAGCAGATCTTATGACAAACCAAGCAGACACACTTCTTCCAAGGGGGGCTGCCACAAGGTGGATTACCCTTATCCTTTTGAAGATGAAACTAAACAAAGAGCCATAATCTAGCCTCAACCTGTAGGATTTCATTTAAAGCAGCATTGTTTGGTTACCCTGCTGGATAAGAAATAATACTCCATTCACACACAAGTTGTAAGGTTAAGATTGCCAGATGAGGAACCAACCAGCATAGTGTTACCATAGTCACAGCGCAAAGCTTATACAGAGATTTTGTGGACCTAGTAAATGCTGGGTCTACTCCAGTTCTGTTCAAAGTCTGCTACCCCCTTTGCCCTGTTTGGATGACAATATTGCTGTCTCCTCTGATCTTTGCTAAAGGACTGTGTACAAGACAGACAGACTTGCCAAGAGAGTTGCTGGCAAAGCATCTGGTAGACATTCTGAAAATTACTCCCCTCAAACATGCCTCAACTGGAGAAACACATTTTCCCAAAAGGAAAAGCGCGTAATATATGGTTACAGCTACTCTGTCCAAAAGATAGGAAAACAGTACCTACAAGGCCTTTAGCTCTACCTATTATCCTAAAAACCTCCTGTCTGCACATGATCACATCAGGATTAAAATCTTGGAAGCTGAATTCTACACTTGGCTACACCAAGATGTTTCTAACACAGTGAACAGGCCTAATATTCAAGCCTGAGGACCAAAGTAAAAACCTGTGCAAACTCCAGCTTGCCCTCACCTATTTCATGGTGGCAGTGAATTCAGGCCACGGATGCTGACTCGGGACTATTCCTGGGTTTGTTGAAGCCTCAGTTGGTTACAGCAAAGCAATCCATGGAGCTGCAGCTGCAGCACTCACTTGTATACATGCAAACTAGGAAACAAGCCCTAGCTTTGAGAGGGTGTGAAAGAGTCCTGTTCAGTTTGGGTGCTACATCACAAAATAAAGTCTTTCCTGTCTCAAAGAGAAGCATTTAGACTCTTCTGATTGATGCTGGAGGAGTAATTTCTCCTACGGGCCCTTGATGAGCCTGGCCACACTGATAGTCTGACTTGAAGTTTAACACTAAAAGGACTAATGTGAACAATGAATCTTCAGTGAGCTAACCAGGCTTTAATAATCCTTTAAGAGCAGCTAGCAATAACTGAGCAGCATAATAGCAAGTTTCCCAAAACCGGGTCATCATGATGGAAACAGGGGCTTGTGTGTGTGTGAGAGACAATGATTACTGTATTTAATCATCACAGCTCCACCGCTACAACTATTCTTGACCACAGTGTCTACTTTTAGACAATACAGTGATCGTGGTCAATGCATTCATACCATGTAGCAGTCAACAGGAAGTCTAAATTTAACATAACACAGTATCTAAATTTCTGCAAATTTTAGTCTGTCAATATTTCATTTATTTACATGACTTCTTGATTTTATGCTGTATGAAACATCATATACCACTCTATGAAACACCATATGAAACACCAGATACCACTCTAACTTCTAATGCTTCAGGAAATGCGCTGAAGAATGAGTCAACATCAGTTAATTTTAACTTGTTATGATACAGACTGCCTGTGGAACCTGACTGGGCATTAAAAAATAGCTACTATTGCACATATTATGTGTATATGTACATATAATAATACTTAAAATATGAAAGTTTAGTCTGACTATAAATATGTATTAATGTATATATAAAGGTGCTATAATATAAACAGTATAAATAACATTGCTCTATGCTTACTTACCATTTTATTCTACTTTTTCACCATAGTTAACACTTACCATTGAGCAACCTTTGCCTATAATTTTATATTTAAATAGTATTAAAATATTTTAGCACTAAAGTAGCTAAAAATACAGGGGTCAATTTAGTCTTTTGTCTCATATATGTACAAATTCACATAATAATGAACAGAATTGGGCCCTAAAAAGTTCTAATTTGACACTAATTAGTAATAAAAGGCAATGCAAACTTGTGTTAAACTGATTACACCCATACAGCAATATCTGCATAATAGCTTTAGCTGCTTAGCAACAAAAGCACAAGAATACCAGATAAAATGGATTATAAGCTCTAATTAGTCTCAGATGAATGTAACAGTGGCCAGTCAGTTAGGTTAATTTGCACTGTATATCATAACTGACACTCCACTGAGCTATTATTGCAGAAGACATTTACTTTTTTGTACAAACACATGTAACAGAAATAAGACTCGCTTTTACATTACCAAAGACAGTTTTGGTCACATACTACACTGATTCTTCTTAAATTAACTCAGAAAACATGATGTGAAGACATCATAAGCATATAATTCTCTTTCCTTTAGCCGTTTTACATGTTCTTACACTAATAAAGCAGGTCACTTAAAAAATGGAACTCCATTTTGCACCTTCTGCAGTGCTTCACCTTTCCATACTGATCCTTGTACACTCTAACAACACTGTATTACTAGACTTCCAAATCCTCCTTGGAAACATTTAAATGCACACTTTAAGTAGAATAAGGACTGATTACTCTTGTCTTTTACAGAGAGGTCTGAAGCAGAAGGAGGTTCAGAGATTTGCCACAATAACAAAGGAACATCATGACAGCTGAAATAGAAATAAAATCTCCTAAATCTCAGCTTTGCAGTTTCTAGCATTATCCAGAGTGAGTTAGATACAGTGCAAACATGCAGAAAGAAATAAAACCTGAACTGCAAGAGCTACAATCTAGGATAAACCAGTAGTAAGCCACTAGGTAGAACATGACAGTTAAGGGATCAGCGACATTGTAGTAGGGTCACTACAGCCTATTACTACATGTCCTTCAGTTTTGCCAGTGTCATGTGGCTAATCCCTACTTTACAGCACCAGAACACAGGAAAGAAGTGAATGGCCTTGCAGGTCAACTCAGGAGCTGTGCTATGAATAGATACACTGCTTCTAACATGCAGATAACTGCAAGGGGAAAAATAAGTAAGTTTTTATGTGTGGAATAAGTCTAACTATTTGCCTGTAGTAAGTGGCTTTCTTTATCCTTTACTTAATCACTTGTTTTCTCAAATAGAAACAGCTATAATGCTGACTAAGGGTCCTTCAAAAGTTATGCAACTCTACCATTCAACAGGAAAATTGCTCTGTTCTAGTAGTAACTTCTACTCTGCCTGTGTACAAAGCAATTTTCTCTGAAAAGAGCAGGAGAGCCTATTTTCAAATTTATCTAATTTCATTAAATTGGATACAAAAGCAAATGTTAGATGTTAAAAGCAGTGAATTATTGGAATAAAGCTTTCACTGTCTTAATAAAATAAAAAAATAAGATTTCTGATTATCCAGATAACTCATTACAAAGTCTAAGGTATGCACATATACGTGTATGCGTCTCCTAGGCAGAGGTATTTTACTATGAAGAAGTTTGACAGGGGTGTCTGAGGACTACAATGAAGTTTGTTATACTTCTGTTTTGTAGAATCTCAACTTTCCATTAAAAAGGGCTTTATTTTCACAGTTCTGAAACTTCCAGCTGGGAACAAGGTATCACAAAAGCAAGGATGTCTTCAGAGAAAATAGATCTACTTAAATCCCCCCATAACAGCTATCTGCTAGAACCATTATCAATAAAACTTTATGTTGATACTGCTCTACAGTTGATCACTGAAGCATGGGATGAGGCCAGGGTGAAGAGGACACTGGAGAGGGGAATTGGGTAGCATCAGCATTATTGTCAGGTAAGAAATTACTTACTGAAAACACAGGGAACTAGCACACAGATAAAGAAAGAGAAGCTAGGAGGAAGAATGAAGGTGAATGCAAACAGTAGTAGTATTGAAAAAGGAGATTTTCTCAATAACAGACACAAAGAAGTTCTGAATAAATGAAAGATTATGATAAGGAAAGCTCAGTTATTGCAAAAGTGCTGTACCCTCTATGCTAGGCCATGGGCAAGTTCTCGTATGGGATTGCCAAATACAGCATGCAGTATTCTTCATTTATATCCCAGCCGACAGACTACATGCAAACCAGAACTCAAGCCTCTGAATGCATTGATAGATGCACTGGCTATGTTCTGACAAAACAAGAAGGGAAATGTTGTCACAGTATAGGAGTGCTGAAAAATACTATCCAACTGTGTCATGATTTTATAAGATATGCTACACTAAAATATCCCAGCTCCTTACATGCAAAAACCACATCAGCTGAGGTCCTACCCATAGATTTTACATTCTCTCTGATGTGTAGAACTGTGTTGCTGAGCTCATATCTTGAACTATTGCAGAAGAAACAACATATATCAGCTTTGCACACTTTTTCCTAAGCTCTGGAACAGAAGCCAGCTTTTGACTTCCAGGTCACTGCAGAATCTGGCAAAACAATCCCTGAAGCATACTATTTGAATATATCTAGTTTTAACACAGAATGTTGATTTTCAGGAGAGCTCATTTTTTGATGGACTTAAAAGAAAAATGATTTGATCCAAGTTAGCATTTGGATTAAGTAGGAACATGGGAATTACCAGTCCCAAGAATATTCCTTTAAAATAAGGCAGCTAGATGGGATTTCTAAAAGTAAATTCAGACATGCAGGGCTAAAAAACCATTAGTATATAAAGTGTAATGCTGTTATTAGCCATTATTTGGCATGATTTCTGAATTCCAAGATAATTTTACATATGATCCCTTACTTGTCATAATGGTATTATCATTTACTAAATGATACTAATGAAAAGCCTGCTCTATATAAAACCCAAACAACACTGAAACATACTTACTATAAAAAGCATACACACAACTTCCCTCCAGTGTCTTCACCTTACTGAAGGAAAATACTGCTATAAAGTCAAACTCCTACATTTCCATTTTTGTGGAACAGGAACAAAGCAAGCAGTCTCATCACCTAAAGTGAACCTTTGAGTGCTTTGACAATGAATACTGAGTCAATCTCCCTATTAAGTCAGGGTGTATATGACAAATATGCTCTACTAGAAATGCAAAATTTAATTCCAGCATGATCACTTCAGGGACCAGTTCTGCAAAGTCCAGCAGCTGTGGCACAGCATATAATCACAGCGTAACTAACTATACACTACTGTTAAATACATTCTAAGCTCTGTTGTACAATAGCTTTTGTCTTGGTAAAGCTATTTTAACCATAGACCATGTTTGTTGGAACAAGTTTTTCTACCTGTTTTTTCACTGAACACAAATCATTCAGTGACTCATTTACTTGGTACATTTTCATTTGTTGTCATTCATAAATAATTTATAACTGTAGCAGATTTATTGCATTTATGTTTACATATGTTTTGGATTTTTTGTTTCTCCAGAAGGAGCTCATTGCAAACTGTTCATAGGCTGTGCTCAAAAAAACTCCTCCATATTCCAGTGCTGGACTTCAAATTTGATTTGGCATCTCTAGGTGTAGTTTTCGTTCTTTGGGGAGAGTCACTGGCCTATGCCTTGTAACTACTAATTGTTTAACTATAAGTTCCTCTTAATTCAAGCAAAGCCACAAACTATAGTTACTCTCTGGTCAAGAGATCTAGAAAGCAAGGAGGTGGTGAGAAACGCTTATGAATATCTTTCTTTGATGAGTGGCTTTGAAGAGCAGGGAAGAAGGCAGAAAGCATGATACAAAAGAGAGGAGAACAGATGAGAAATAGAAAAGGAAAGAAATCTCCAGGAAACCAGAGGAGTAGCAGGAGAACCTTCTGTAATTTCATAATTCACTTAATGGAGCCCTGATCTTTACTGATGTTCTGCCACATGATTCACATCAGTTTGCTGCTACATTTATTTACACTTCAGTGAGCTCAGTCTGCCTTAGTCCTAAAGGTCCCTCTCTGTTCACAGAGTTTACCCCTCACCCCATACAACCCGTTTATCACTCACTTTATCACTTTCTTATTTTATCATTATCTGAAGTAAAATGCTCAATTCTAGCTATAGAATAAAAAATATGTTAAAACATTTAAAAAGTATGTTCACACATATATTCAAGTGAAATGAAATTCTGAACACATGAAACATCCTTTGTAGACATAAATTGTACACACACCTTCCTGGGCCACTTTTTTGTGTCAGCTTCAAAGTACATAAAACACTGATGAATCTTTGCTATTTTAAGAACTGTATAAACATATTTAACATTTGCTATTTGCATACTTGAAGACACTATAATCTTGATCCTACTAGCCATTTTCCAATGGCTTTCCTACTGCCCTATTTATCTTTCCTGACAATTCTGCTGGAAGATCTTTCCAGATACAGCTTTTCTATAATTCTACACAGATAATTATTGTGATTGCTCATTTCTGCCATACGCAGTTCTGGTTAAAACGCACGTATATGTACATATTTACACATGCACACACATACACTCATATATGCCATTAGTAACTCAATTTTGTTTGATATGCTAATTTAATTATTTGATCTACCAAATGTTTCCATTAAGTTGACTCAGATACTAAAATGTAGTGTCTTACTGAAAGAAAACACAAAATCAAACAGAAGTTTGAAGGAAGTTGATTTCTTTTCAGGTATTTTATGTAAAATATACATATATACTAACATCTAAACTTCTCACCTACAGGTCAAAACCTCACCCTGTTGAAAGGAATGGTATATTTAACTCAGTGGGCAAAAGTTCAAACCTTAGTGCTCTGAAATAGTAAACAGTTTATCAGGCACTTAAAAAATAAAGGATGCTTCTGTAAATGCAATTATATATGACTGTTAGTCTAGCTGTACAACAGATCCACCATATGAGGGGAGAGGGGAGTTGTTTGTCCATAAAGCTTTCTGGACAATCAGGTAAAAAGCTGTCAGCTCAGCTGAATGGCAAGAGAGAAACAAGAGACTGAGAAATGAAACCCTGTAATATCACGTGAACACTACTGGTTTCAAGCACTTAGACTGACTGTATTCAGAAATCCTACAGAGTCAGCTGCACCATCGAAATGTTCACTTAGATTTAAAAAGCAAACACAAAATATGTGCTGTGAAGAGGAATTCTGTATGAAAAATCACCAACAAAGAACACACCATGGGAACAGGCTCTCATTATCAGCTCTCTCTTCCTTCTCTCTGCTCCTCAAGCACCTTAGCATTATAGGAACTTATTCGAGAAGCAGTATTCGTACTTCCTTTCTTGTCTGAACATTCTACCTACTACATAGCACAAGAAAACTGAAAAGATGAGTGTCCTGCCCTTGTCTAATTTCCATCAGTTTTACAATTTTTACTCTAAATCCTGGATGTTAAGAAAATCTATACTGAATTCAACAAATAATACAACAACAGAATAAACCCAGAAAATGGCACCTCATTTGTGGTTTATGTGTGGGGGGGGGGGTGGGATGGGGTGGTAATTTTTTAACTCACTTACTGCCATCTCCTGGTACTTAGAAGGTAAGAGTAATGCTATTGCACAGCAGCCAGTACTCCTGTTCAATACTACTGAAATGCTGAAAAAGGTCTCGGAAGTGTTTTTTAAATAATGCTGTACTTTTTACATTGTTATCTTTTATTCTGTAAATAGTAAATATTGTTCCTTCAGAATAAACTGGTAAAGGGATCACGCAGCTTACCTTCGTCTGGAAGCAGCAGTACAGTTGTGTTAGGTATGGATGTTTCCGTGCTAATGCCAGAATTCTCTTTTCTGTCATTGTACAGTCTACATCATCATCCTGAAGTATGACATCTTTCTTCAAGACTTTCACTGCATATACCTCATCTTTTCCTTTTAGCTCAGCTAACATTACCTAAACCAAACAGAAAGTCTGTTTACATGTGAACAGAAAATACCATGAAATGTCTTGTGTTATTAGTTTGACTGCACTGGAAATACAGATACATACTTGCCTGAATTAAGTTGTAAGTTTATAAAATTAAAAGTGAAGTAATGTAATTTTAGAGAAATATACCTCTGGTACTCTTCAAGTTTGCAACAGATTGTATCAATTCTGTTTGTTGGTTAAGAATGCAGAAGAGAAAAAGATTTTATCCCCTCATTCAAAATATTAACAAGTATGTATTAGTAAGATCTCAAAAACTAAAAAAGGAAGGAGGTTGACACAGGCAGGAACTTATTTCCTACTTTTATCTCCCGATTTTGGTAGTGAGATTTGAGTGACGAACTTACTACACAATCCTACGCACCATTCTGTCTGCTCTCAACTTGTTGATTTTAACTACTATTATTGTTTAAGGTTCAAGTCCTATACTCTGTTAAGGTCAGTTCTGGCTTGAAGCCAGCATAATCTTCAGAGAAAGGATTAGAAAACAACAAGACAAAAGAACTGCTTCAGCCCTTCAACCCTGTGCATCTGCAGTTCCCGTATACGAAGGAAGGAAGAGTGTACTTGTGAAACAGATTCATATTTCAGTCCTCCTCTTTTATTCCACAGTTCACAGCCATGTGAAAAGAAAATCTATAAGCCCTGTAAATAGAAAAATGCCCCTTCCACTCTCATCAAATCCCTACTGCAGGAAGGTAACTGGTGAGTTTCATCTTTGCTGCGTACGTGGTATTTTGGGCAGCTGTCTAAGCCTCTTGCACTCATCGTATCTAAGTGGAAATGCTTGAGTTCCTCCAGCATTGAACACACCCACTAAGGAAAAACAAGCATACAAACTGTTCTATGAAATAAGTAAACTTGAACTGGGCATCATCTAGAAAGAGAATGAACTCAGAACTCCACAGCATTATTCCTGAGCTGATTTTTCCTGCTTGACCATAACTAATTATCTTGTTGAACAGTATGTATGTATGTCATCATTACCAATCTCCTGAAATAGTGAAAGATTGACATTTTGTTTCAAAAGGCTTGACACTAGTTAATGGAGTTAATCAGGGGGTTGATATTCCTGATCTGTGTGGTATAAGCTGCTCATAGCCAGCAGGTAAATGGAAAATCCTAGGGTGGAAGCACTTTCTGAATGTCACTCTGAATACTTTCAAAGCAGGACAGTAAAAAAACCCAATAAGGACAGTAAAAAAACCCAATAAAGAAAAAATCCCGACAAAAGAAACAAACAAAACCCAAGCTACTGACCTTGCCAAAGCTGCCTTTCCCTAATACTTTGATGAAGTTAAACTCTTCGAGGCCTATTCGCTTGGTCTGGGCCTGTTTCACCTCCCCATTTTCACCATTCTCCCCAGGTTTGTTAAGTTGGTTGTCTGTTGACGATGTAGCTGCTCCTCTGTGTTCCTCTCCTCGATTGTCAAATGATAATGCTTTCCTAATGTTGTTTTCCAGCTCTTTGATTTCTGTGGATATATGAGAAAAAAGCGTTTGTTTTAACTAACCATCAAGAAAACAGCCTGTGTCTGTCTATATCAGATTGGGAAGGGATATTTATCATTCTCAAATGCTGTGTAGACCATTCTGTGGTTAAGGGTATATATTCAGCAAACTGCTTCTCCACCTTACAGTAATCAGCCAAACCCCTGCTCTAACAGGAAGGGTGGCTTTTTAAAATGAAGCAAAGAGGATGACATATCCAAAACTTGAAAGATAAGGCAGAATAGTAGCCAAATAGTTGTTTTAGTGCTCTTGGGTTTTCCTGTACCACAGAGAAGTACTTTGTTTTGAATACCCCAATCTTCCTGCAGCATTTACTCATCTTCCTGCTTAAGTATTTAGATATTTTAGAGTTGTGTCTCCAAAAGTTCAAAGGATAGTTATGCACCAGCAGTCCTTGAAGTCAAACAGAATGGAGCATCTTACTCAGATCCAGCCGTTATCAGATGCCTGCCAATAAAGGATTTGGCCACTTCCTAGTGCCATTTCAAGCAGCAATTGTGTAGATCTGCTTAACAGTTCAGAAGGTTTCTCAGTGTTAAATACTCAAATTTAGTCCTGGTAACTAACAGATCTTGGGGTCTGCCTCAATCTCTTGCCTGATGGCCTTGGAAGCAACAACTTTACTGGACTACTGTCTGTGAAATCAAAAGGTTGACAAATTTAAATGAGTTCTGGACTCAGAGTTTAAGCATACTTATTACCATGGAGCTTTGGAAGTGTCTTCCCTAAAAATAAGGCTGAAAAGTTTCTCAACTGAAAACAATTTTAACAAATTTGACACAAAGGTATCCATCCTGATGTAAGTATTTTTCATTCATCAGTTTACACATGCGATGGTACATAAGATACCTCATATAGACTTCTCATTTTTAAAAACAACAATCAGATCAGATTCAAAAAGTGCTGCTGACATACACATTCTGTCAATCAGGGCTGTACAGCTCAATGAAATCAGGTCGTATCAGTGATGATTCAAATATCTGTCTTCAAATCTAGGCATGAAAAAATTCACTGAAAGGAAGCATGGTTTACAAAGCCTTTAGAGACAACACATCCTAGAATAGCCTAAATGGATGTAAGGGTTTTTTATCATAGATCTTCAACATGAAATTGCAAGGAGGCAATTTTACCTCAAAATCTTATCAATAGATTTAGGGGTTTAGATAAATAAAGGCTCTCTCAAGTTCTGTGGTACTGTTTAAAACGTTCTCACTCTTACAATAGAATATATAACCTCCTTGCATAAAGATACTTGGTTAGGCAAGGACTCATCTAGTAAATATTACAGAATTTTAAGAGGACTGTTTTATAATTTTCCCTTTAAAAAACCTTTAATTTCACAGATTCAAATGAAAGGAAAAGCAGTCCCTTTAAAAAAGTTTTTGCCATTCATAACTGTAAGTGCTAAGTGGTAACTAATTTGTTGATTTGGTTCTACTGAGGCAGTTGCTCATAGCTTTTTTACTCCTTATAAAGAAGTAAGATAAGTGACAATATATATAGATTAGGAACTAAAAAGAGATATTCAACCTTGATCACATGGAGAAGTTGGCGCTGACTTTGACCTATCTTCTTCTGATGATGTGCTTCCAGGAACTGGCTGTTGAGTCTCTGCACCTGCAATTAGCTAAGAACAATTCCAAAAGGGATACTCAGCTATGAGATTTTCCCATGCCAAGATAAAATTTAATTTAACAACTTTAATCCACAAATACAAGTATGAAGGAAACTGGAGATGTTACAGAAATAGATTACCCCCATAGATTCTCTCTGGCAGGACCTCAACCATAAGGTTGATGGCATCACATCAAATAGAGACATAATATAAACAGAGAAAGAGCTGGCAATTTAAAGAAAAATAGGTTCTTAAGATTAAATAAGTGTAATGAGCATACCCAGCAAATGGGAAAGTTTTGAATAGCCACTATGAGTCTGTGTAGAAGTCTATCCAGTAAATACATTTAATTACAAGTATCAGCAAGCACTACAAACTCATCAGTTACATCATAACATCTTTTCCCAGGAGTCACAGATCAAATAATTTATTCCTTTAAGAATGAATTTATTTCTGTAACATTTTAGAACAGTGTACATGGGACCCAGGTGTGCCATAATCAGGAAAAATAACAACCAAATGTCAATGTTTTAAGAAATTATGGTAAAAATTGCATATTTCTGTCAATGAGAGAAATGTGTCTCTTTGACACAACCATGCACATAGAAAGTGTGACCATATTCTGAGCCAGTATACATATTTTCAATCCAGAGTAACTCCATCAGCTTTGGATGTACTTATGGGTGACCTGTGCTTTTTATTTCTAGAACAGCCTAGTTTTTCCTAGAATAGTGATGATAACTCTGGAACTATCACCTGGCAAAGAGCTCTTCATGACGATCAGCACATTGCTCCCTTATCAGCATTTACAATGCAAAGCAGTAGTGCTGTGTCTCAATCCATCAATTATCTGATGCCAATTCTGAGCCAAAGAGGCATTTATGTTTTTCTGAACTGCTGTGTCAGACACTGTTTCTCTGTCAAATCTCCTTCCTCAAAACTAAAAAGGGAAAAGCCTTCTAGACTCTATACAGATGCCAGGTTTGCAAATTTTTAGCAGGTCAAAATAATCTTCATATCAAAATTCAAAATGGATGACTTGCACTTATAAATCAAAAGCCAAAGTCTTAGTTCTGTGCTGACTTAAAAAAATCTCTTGTACAAATCAAGTGTGCGACTGAACCCCCCCAACTAGTAAAGTTACAATACAGCCATCCTTAGCTCAGTTTTTCTATGTGACATTGCATAGTAAAATTACCTTTTTCCTCCTCTGCCCACTATTAGTGATCTTATCCGGAGTAACTCCAAGATCTGCAAGAACTTTAGCTATGCCTCTAGCATCCACTCCACAGTTTGGTGCCACATTTGTTTCACAGCGTCGATGTACATTCATCTTGCAAACTGCAATGAAATGTAAAGTAATACAGTAAATTAAATACTACCTTGGCATGCATTTTTCTTACTTAAACCAGACCTCTTTGGACCTATGAATGAAGAACGATGTTTTCACACAGTACCTAGAACAGACACAGGAACAAATGAAAATACCTAACAATCCTGTAAATCTTATGCAGAACTTGAATAAGAAGGAGTCCTTCAGAGCTTGGATTTTAGCAGTCCACTTCTGAAAGCAAACGTTAATCCCCCATGTGTTATGCTTCTTACTCGTTTTTACTCAAGTAGATTAACTCTTAATGTCGGCAAACATAAAACCAACAGTGTTTTTAATAAAAGTCTTTAGCACTGTTAAGACACTTTAGGTGGCAGCCAATTCACTAAGCTCTTTCTCTTAAATGCCATCTCTTGAAACTAGCATACTAATAAGAGGAAAAAAAGGTTACACTGCTTCCAGATTATGGGGTACGGGGCATATAGCTCCATTAGCAGAGATGTCAGGCAGATGTCATTTTCCCTTAGACTTCACTGCCCTCTTGTGGAGCAAGGCATAAAGAAAAACTGCAATTGTAATTAAATACTATATTAACATTTAATTGCTCGAATTCCTCACTTTATTACTCTTCAGAGAAAAAATAATCAAGAAAGTACATATCTATAAAGCTGCATTTTATTATACCGTGCCTCAGTGATGCTTTCACTGTATAAGCCTTACAGAAACAAAACGCATTTACCTCTAGGACTATACACAGGCACTCTAACCTATGGCAGTAACTTCAGAAAGCAGGTGCCTTTCCTCTTCAAGTATGTTCCACGTTACAAGAATAGCAAAACGCAATTGCTACGCACGGTATCTTCAATGAATGTACATTCAGTGAGAAAGGTCAGTGGCA
This sequence comes from Melopsittacus undulatus, assembly GCF_012275295.1. Lineage (NCBI taxonomy): Eukaryota > Metazoa > Chordata > Aves > Psittaciformes > Psittaculidae > Melopsittacus > Melopsittacus undulatus. The sequence goes on along the minus strand of NC_047529.1, from coordinate 113,620,252 downwards.
AGCGTTTGACTTAAGATCCACACCAGTGGACACTGAGGAACGGAACTGCTTGAAATACAGCAAGCAGGAAAATTTTGTGCAGTCCAACTTCATGAAAATATTTTGTAAAATAAGCACAGGAATAAGTAGTGGAAATACAGAAGAAGAATAAACCTCTGGGATACACTTATCATGGTGTTAATAACCACACTGGGCCAGTAAGCACATCTCTGGAGAAGGGAGCACTTGTGAAGATAGAGGTTCAGCACTTGTGATGATAGAAAACAAAGCAGGGAGAGATGACATTTCCAGCTCAGGTGAGTTCTAGATTTTATGTGGACAATACAGCATGTTTATTGGCACTAATTCTATGATCATGAGAAAGCACATAGGCTCTCTGAACTATTGCTTCTATGCATCTGCTACACAGTAATAACATTATTTTGCATAGATACGTGAAATAATTTGCATACCTATGTGAAATAGCATTATTTTCTACAATTAAGAGTCAGTGAACCACTATGGTACTCAAGAGATAATATGAAAGTGAAGTAATATATTCACAGATTAATTGGAGAGATACTATAGCTCTGATTAAAAACCAGAAAGGAAAAAGTAATCAGGTTTAACTGAAAAATCTTCTCTGAACATATCTCCACCATAATTAAGGCAGCATTTGAACAAAATCTTCAATAATATTAAAGCAACAGTATTTAAGGTCTAACATTTTATCACTGCTCACTAGCTAGAATCACAAGGGCAGGTTTGAGCTTCAGAACACTCTCACTGTGTATCACTTTGCTATGAATCTTTTCCCTGCTGCTCAGCAATTTGTGACATGAAACATCAGGTATGACCTTCACCTACAGTTACGTCTTACCTTTAATACTGCAAAGGATATAGTCCATAGATTACATGTTTATATATATGTTTGTGGCTCCACATTTGTGCCGTTGAGAAGTGCAAATAACATGATTCTTGTGTATATGAAGATGGACCTACCTATTCATAAATGTGTAGCAAAATCAAAATGTACTATGTTCTAAGAATCTGACAATCTTAATGAGATTATTCCTCTCAGTCCACTAATTGAAGTATTTTAGTCACTATTTCTAAAATATTACTTTCTTTTGCAAGTGTTTGTACCATTTTTCTCCCATTTAGAATATAAAGATCTGCTTGAAACAAGGAGATATGGAATCACCGATTTCTGTTAGTCAGATAAATGACATGAATGCATATTCCAGCAGTAACTTCACATACAGTTACTGTACAGAATACACAGTCCTTAAACTGCAGAACATAATGAATTCTTTATTTTCTGGAACAGAGGCAGACCATCACAGAAGAATGATTTGGCTAGATATCAGAATACCTCGTCTTTTGGATATGGGCACACAGGACTGGTTCTGCCTAGCCTAGCCAACACATAATAGTAATTTTTGAATGTGGTATTAAAGGGAAAAGTAACTGGAATAAGGATGTTTAAAATGTTTAAAAACCATCACCACAAACACAAAAGGACAACAGGCATATAAGCTGAAGGAATATAAATTCTCCTGCTACTAATTTTCTGTCATCTGTTAATTTCCTACGTGGCAATAAATCTACATTGCAGTAGGTGCCACATGTGTTTCTACACCTCTGCCCTCTGCACCTGTTATTGACCGGTGTTGCAGGCAGGATAAAGGACCATTTTCTAACTTTTATGGCAAACCTTACAGCAATCTGCTACTTACTTTGTATTCACTGTGCACATGCTGGAAAAGACAGAATAACTTGAGGTCTTTCTAAGTAACTCACCAAGAAAAAAGAAAAGGTCTGATGTGGTAGTCCTTACCTTTGCATTGTAAACCTTGTCTCAAAAGACCCCAGAGCAACGAACCACAGTGGTCACAGAAGGTGGGCACTTTGTAATTGTGAATGCTGAACTTGTGAGGCATGTTGACACTGAAACGCTGGGATCCCACCTGCTGGGAAAGGGGAGCACAGTATATTTTACACTAATTTCTTTATAATTGGTGTATGCTTTGTTATGTCTTGAAACCAAACAGAATTCAAACAAGATGAAATAGGTCTATGTGAAGATGATGATCTTTGTGTTAGATATACTCCTGCTCTAGAGGTCTTCTCATACTTTATTTGGAGAAAGGAGGAGGAAGGGCCGCTGTTGTCCAAGAGATAAAGACTAAAGTCTACTTCCTAGTACTTCTGGGAACAACAAATACATAGCTATCAGGAAAGATCTCTTTATGTGGAAGGCAAGGAAGTCACTCCCAATTGTTTGAGGAGGAGGAGGCCAAACTAATACAGGACTGAGAAAGACAAATCTATCACAACCTCTTTATCTTTTCATATCCCACTCTTCTTTAGATTATGATAATGATAAATCACTGCATCCAGGGATTCCAAGGTATGATTACTTGTCAATTAAAAGACATAACTGATAAGATTTTATAGTGGCCACTGCATAGCAGAAGATTTATTTCAATGTTTTTCCTTCCCTTTCCTATTACTGCTGGCTTCTCTCCAGCGATCTAGTACCCCTTCTAAACAATGAGAGCATTATATCAGCAAAACATACAAGTCTCCACCAGTCTGGAGCCTGGGAATATAAATCCACACAAGATTTTGTATCTTCCTGTGAGTGCTACGCAAGAACAGCATTAGCCAAACACAGTCCTTTAATGGTCCTATGCATGTGATCAAATTTTGAATATAAAATACCGGTTGTGAATCAGATATTAAAGAATGGTTCCAGTATAAAAAATGGCAGACAACTGCACAACAGGAAGAATGAGATCAGTTAGCATCTCAGTCAAATTCATGTAAAAATTAAAAAGAACAGTTTAAACCATTACATACAACTCCGATGTGCAATTTAAAACCAGGGTTTTTAAGCATATGAATAATGGTTTTTACAAAATAAAACTAAGAAATGTACTTTTTCTGTATGGCCAAGGAACTGGGATCACCTACACACTACCTCACCTAATGAAAGATAGTAGGTCCTTGCCATTGCATGAAACTGAACAGAACAGTGAACATTTATTAGCTTTTCTGTTAACACACACACAAAAAACCCATCTGTATAAGATAAAGCATTCACTGGTTGCAGTTGAGGACTACAACTATTTAAAAAACCATAAACCCCACTTCCCTCCCCAGCCCAACCACAGAGTGATACCTCAAAGCTGGGGAATCTAAGGGAGCTTAACACTTCAGCAGCCACACTGCTCCATGGTGTATGACTGTTCACAGAAATTTACATTCATTTCCAAACCAAGCCTAGAAAGATCATCTTAGCCAAGAGAGACCTTTAACCCAAGTGAAAGCATTGCTTCGTTTCCAATTCTGATTCAGAGCTAAATATGCTGTTGGCAGATATACTTTCCTGACAGTATGGTTCTGAAGACAGCTAATTTAATTTTCAGGTGATGTCTTCATTTATTTAAATGCATGATAACAATATGGTGTTAATTTCATTAATATCCATATTGTGTTAATTCCATTAATATCCAAAAACTTGTTAGAGGTAGGGAGCAATTATGCTGGAAAACCTGTTAGCTATGTAGTACCTGGTGTTATCACTACCATCTTTACAACAGCCACGGGTTTTCTTCAACACCCAGATGGCTTTTTCTCTACATTTTTACTGTTTGGACACAGTCTTTGTTGAGGTGATTCTTTGCAAGCAAATCCTGGGCAGTCTTTTATGTTGATGTAAGAAACCCAAGCATACTGCCTATTCTATCAGCTGCTAATGACTCAGGCACACAAAATGCAGTTAAGGACAAAGGGTCCCAGCCTGCTTCTTTTGAATTAAAATGTCAAAACTTGGATTAACTCTGAAATGGAGAATGCTAAAAATGTAAAGGAGTGCAAAGAGCCCACTAAGCCTTTAAGCATTCAGATACTACAAGAAGTTTACTAATTAGAAATAAATTGCTGTACAATAATTCCCACACAAATGAAACTGTTATGGCAATCTGTCATTTTAAAGTAAATGCTATACTACAAGATGACCCGAAGGGCACAAAAATGTCTGTAACATTTATTGATTAAACAGAGGAGATGACACTATTTTTAACTGATGAAAGACAGAGTTTTATCTAGAAAATATATTTTATAAACATTTACCTCATCGTGAGTTTCCTGTTTTTTTAAGCCAGCACACTTCGTTATTATAAGTTCATGGCATCTCTTGTGGACGACACAAGTGCAAACTATAAACAAAAAACAGATGAAAGAATGAGTTTTCATGAAGATTCATTTGAAAGGAAAAGACTGAGCTCACAAAACTAGAAATGCTGGGCCCTGAAAGGCTGCAAGTGACTGATGACTTGATGAGTCCTACGAGGTAAGTCTGGCTTACAAAAGCAGAAGAAAGAGACTTTGAAGAGACCAAAGAATTTTAAAAGAACTAAAGCATATCTGCCAAAATCTCAGTATGTAAAACTACAAATTACCATCTGAAATATTAACCACAATTTTTCCTGTATTTTACATATTTGATTTCTTTCTTTAAAGTCCATGATCTCTGTATTATACACAACAAAACCAATTCCTGTCTGTAGAGCTTCCAGAGGAAAAGAGACATGAAGATTACTCATTGTAAAAGGCAACAGAAAAAAGCAAAGTCAAACATTCTTCTGGTAGCACATTATCATAAGTTGATAACTGTAAAAGGTTTCAGGAGGCAAAAATGATCTGTCAATATTCATACTGATTACTTAATGAACAACATTTGCACATATGACAGATAAGATTAGCAATTACAAGGTCTATCCTACTGTAGGATTCAAGGTCATTAAGTGAAGAGAAACCCTACAGAGTGAAAGAATTAATTCTTTTTCTTCTAGCTTTGGTCATTCTTGTAAGGAAAAAAAGGTCAGAACTCAAGGAACTTCTGCTGTATGTGTAATACAGTAATTCTTATTATAGCATGTAAAATCATTATTTGCATTTATTTACAGTGAGATTTCATTAAGTCTTTTGTAACTGAAAAATCATCACTAACTTGATTATTTCTACTCGTTAGATGAGAATTAAGTAGAAAAACATCATCCCAAAAAAATGAAGAGTACAAGAAATTGAGTTGAAAAATGGAGCTGAAAATAAAACACTTCTGCAGTCTTTGCTATAACCTTCTCTGATGGTGACCTCTATAATTACCACATCTATTTAATTACAGTCTTTGCAATTACCTGGCATTTTTAAACAAAGAATCTTCAGCAGAATAAAAAAATCATAATTTTATAATGCACAAAGTGAAAAATGAAGAAGCCAACATCTGCAGATATGCCCCCTCTAGTTGGATGTGCATTAAGAGGTATCTAGGATCTGCTGTTCAGTGATGTTAACTATGTTCCTACTTCATAAACAATATCTAAGTCCAGCAGTTTTGAAAAATCTCACCGTGCCTTGCTAGAAAGACTGTGTCTTTGGTGAGACAAACTTCTTATGATCATCTTGTGCTAAATTTTTGGCACTGTACGTATACAATGCTTGATGAAAATATCTTCTTACTTATATATTATAATACAATATATATACTCAAAATGTTCCCCTGTAGATTTTCTCTTACCTTGACATTGGTATCCCTGTTTTCCTATTACACCCCTGAAAATAAAACAGTGTTAGAGAATATGAAAAATACATACTTTTAATAATGACAAATATTTTTCTCTATTGGACATGTACAAGTGTAAAAGAATAGCTTCTTATAAACAATAATCTGATACTGCATGCCTAAACTGAAAGCAGTTCCATGTAGGAACTACATTTCAGCTGTCAAGAGGAAACAGGTAGAATGACAGGCCATGAATGGAGTTAGAAGTAAAGACACATTTACTGTAATAAAACAGGTGAAGCCAAAGGGTACATGGAAAGGGATCCCATCATATCCCATCATATGTGTATTAAGGCAGAATTCAGTATCTCTAGGTAACTTTGGAATACAGCCATAGTGTTGCTGAAAAAAATAACTGAAAACTGAATGTCTTCACCACTTTTCCCAATTTGAAAATTGCAAGTACTCAAAGTTGATGTAAATAATTTCTAAAAGGGAGTTCTTGACATACATTGTAATAATAAAGACCCTGTACACTGAGTGCCCCAAACCCTGGATCATTAGAAGTCTAATATTCCCATCTTCCATTAACTTCAGTAGGATGTATAGGTGCTTGGCATTTCTTAGGAGGATGATGGTGGTATTTTAGTACCTAATGAAGAACTCAGTCATCTTGATAAAATGTATAGGTCTAATATTAGGTCTAAATATACATTTAGGCACCTACAGAACACTAGGCTGCCTGTCTACACAGAATTCATAGTGTGTATCAGTCAGGAAAACATTGAACTTTGTGGCTCAGAGAATAAAAAAAACCACAACCACAACAAATTCTAACATTGATGATGGAAGTTTAACAGTCCTATTATCATCTGCCCAATTTATGACAGCTTAATATTAAAATGAAAAGAACTACTGCTTTATACTTTCTATACATATATACTTCAACAAAACAGGAGGATATGTCAATTCAAAGTTGCAAAGAAAGCAAAATTGCTTCATACCATATAAAATCTCTGCAGTGTGAACAGTATGTTGGTTGTCTAAGATAAGTGGCCATAAACTTGTGTCCATTAACCTGATGTACTCTACGTCGCACAGCACCCTGCCGCTTTCTGGGGCGCATACGTTCCCGGAACACACGTTCTTCATTGTCTTTGGGTGCTGAAACAGAGGAAAAAACCCCAATAAGTACTGGATGTATCAGACACAAATATGTGAAAACTCAGATGCAATACACATAGACATTCTTCAAAAATAAAGAGACTTGTCTCTACCTAGCAGTGCACAGGATAACTTCCCTACATTGTGGGTCAGTTTTCTTTTCTTAGCAAATTACTAAAGTGCAAGGGTTTTTTATTGCCATGTACAGAACTTCTCTTTGTTCTAAACCTTTATCTGTAAATTCATGCTAAGCTGGCAATGTCTCCTGTGCTATATCACTATCAAGCACACTGACAACCTCTTTAACAGTAATTACAGTTGGACTCTCCAAACAGCTTATACTTTCATCTCATTTGATCTTCAGGGGGGAAATAAAAATCCACCAAAAAATCCCTATGACTCCTGGTCCCCACACACTCAGCAAGTGTAAGGAAGCTGAGTACAAATACATATCAAGGCAGAACAAAACTTCCTTCCAGAACTGCTTACTTTGTAGGATTTCTGATTAAGATCTGAGCTTCAGGCTCCAATAATCCACTTTGATACTAATACACTTTCAGCAGAATGTTCAAAGGAAACCAGCTGTTCTTCTTAGCCAATTCCCATTCAATTGTATATGAGATTTAATGGTAGAGAAAGTAAAAAATGAAGTTGATGTGTCACAGAATGAAAATGTTCGGAAAAAAATCTCCAGAGCACACTGGGGCATTTTTCCCCAAGGCCTATTTGGGAAAGTATTGCTAACACCTCCCCAGTATTCTGTATGCATTTAGCAAAAGCTGAGAATGAGTTAGCCATGAAGAATCATACACTGTTGTTAATGAAAGACAGATTTCACAAGCACTCCTTGAGCCACTTGTGTGTCTACAAAACAATCAGATCTGGAGGAGACCACATTCAGTCGTCTGCTGTCAATTGGATCTATGCACTCACTACTTCAGTGCATGTAACACTTTGATGTGTATTTAACACTTGTCATTCTCTGAATTTCAGCTACCCTGAATCATTATGATGGCCTGAAGATGACAACTTTGGTCTGTTGCAAGGTTTTCTGTACATGAACAAGTTTTTCAAGCGACAATACAGTACTTAACAATAATACAAAGAAAATTAAAAGTCTGAGAATAACTCAGATCTATAGTATCCTCAGATTCTATCACAAACACTAAAACTCTATTTTTGAGGCTTGTATAATTAAAAGGTATTGATTAAGGAACTCCCAGGAAAGGGTCTTCAATTAAGCTAACAGATTGATATCCTGAGAAAATACAGAGCACAGACCCATAAATCAAGATCAGTTTCTTTCACCAACAGCAAGGGCTCGAACCCATGACGTTAGCAAGAATGGCATTGCTTTTCTGTTCTAAGTGAGCTCTCAGCAAATAAACATTGGCTTACACACAAGGCTAGGTTTCCCTTTAAGGAAGAGATAAAAAGTACCAAGTAGTTATCAATTATATCTATTTTTCTGTTGTCAATTATGTTTTTGCATTAAGAAAAACTCTGATGTCTAATGAACACCACAGCTCTTCCAAAGACTGTTTTCCACAAACAATAAAAACCAAGCAGTTAGAAATCCTACCAAAGACTCCTATTTCCAGTTTTCCAGCTTCTGAATGGTTTATTGACTTTATAAAGCTCTGGAAATATTCTGAAAGTTATTATTATAAGAAATAATTCTATATCAATGCAGAACTGGTCTTTTGGTTGTCATCCAGATTATAGAATTTGCTGAAGTATGAAGCCTGGATGTGAGAAATTAAAATCCCACTCTCCTGGAAAAAGGTTCTCAAAAAGTTATCCGAAATGAACAGGATGCTCCAGCAGTGCCGAGTTCACACTTGATATGATAATCAGTCCACAATATCACTTTTCTCCTTTTTTCATCTTAAGTGTAATTCTTCACAGATAAAGTACCTGTGATTTTACAGGGCAGGTAAAAATCCTGTTCTTGTTTTGGCCGGATAAACACAACAGCATGACACTATTTTTTTTTTTTTAAGTCAACAAAGTCTTCAAAGTGATTTAATTACTTACAGTTAAAAACCCCCAAACTTTGGTGTTTGTTTTTTGGGTTTTTTTTTTTGTTTGTTTGCTTGTTTGGGGTTTTTTTTTCAGAAATTGACTTGAAAACACTGACTTGAAAGCAGACATAAGCAATACATTTGGAATTACTCAATTAAATGGCAGGCCCCCATTATCGATATCATTTCCACCCAAAGAGCATCTCAGTGTGTGAGAAGGATGCTCCAACAACAGAAGGAAATGTAGTTTTCTTGATCTGCCTTAGGTAACATTGGGGGTCTGTTAGCCAGTTGCCCCAGAACCATCTCCTCTGTCAGTCTGCTGTTTTTTTTATCACTAAAGGCTAGAACTTGGCCAAACTCATGCACCACATCCTGTGTTAGTGTTCACCTGCAGAGATGAGTTCCATGTACACGAGTGGTGACTCCACAGCAATGACTTTGCCTCCACCTCACCTGTTATTACAGCCTGCGCACAGTCCCCACCTCGTCAGTCTGCAGCAGGACTTACTTGGGGGGGTTGGAGAAGCATCTGGCATTACAGTGCATGACTGGACACCGGATGACTGGACAACAGCCTTTCATCAAAGTAGACCAAGTCACAAGAGAAACAGACTCACCCATGAGCTTTACACTTAGTTTACATTCAGTTCAGCCAGCTTGTTCACTGTTTCCCAACAAAAACACATAAACAAAACTCTTCCACAGACCTCAAGCAAACCACTGCTACATCTTGCACAATTCACATGGCTGTTGTGGACCACAGGCACAAAACCAGGCATTAACTTTCCCAGGTGACTCAGAAGAGGATGATCACGTCTGTGCTGGCTCATTCCCAGGGTTGTGAACAACTCATTTCTAGTGGCACTGACAACAGTCTTATGTTTAAACTAAAATCCATTTATCTCATACTGAACAGCCACACTAAAGACATTCATTTAACTTTCTAAAGACATCTACTTAGAAAGTCAGCTACAATGCTGTCCCCAAACTTCTCTCATTGTTTGTAAGCAAAGATGAGTAAATACTATCAGACAACAAGGAGTACTTGGAAAAACCCCCAAGTGTGATACAGCCAACTAGTGTTTTAAGGACACAATTTAGAAAATGCTAGCACCCCAAAGAAAACTGGCCTTTTATACAGGTTTAAAAAAGAAAAAGTCGTACAATGGTATATGATAGATTCTAGAAAATACCACCAGGATACTACATATTGTGTGTGGCATTTCTATTCTTAGCAGAGGAGTTCAAATTAAATTAAGTGGATTTGTTGTAGTCAGTCTATAAGCAAGTTCGAATCTAAACAATTTATTCTCTCAGCAGTTATAGTCATCACTGAAGGTTATCGTTTCCTCTAAGAAAGCTGTTTCTTTATGTAACTCATTCTGTTCCCTATTTGGATTTTGAGTGCTTCAGTCCTTTATATTATTCAGCTTACCCATTTTAAATGCATTTATTTAACTTTCATGATAATTTCCAAGTGTTCATGGAGAACAGAGTCAATGCAGCACACTGAGTTTAGCTTTACATGATGGTACTTGAGAACTGGCAAATTTAGAAATAATTTTGTCTCAAAACTATACCCAGTAATGCCACTACTTCTTTTCATTACAAGCAAGAGTAACTGAGTTAGTTGGGAAGCAATAGGACATAATTGCTCTTATAGACTTGTACATACATACAAACAATATTGCCTACAATTTCAGAGGCTGAAAAGATTTCCAGGCTTAACTCCAAGCTCTTAGGGAAGTGTTACAAAAGTCAGAAGTATCTGGCATGCAGTGTTGTACAAAATTCATGAATACTTGCAAAATGGATGCTTAAATGAAGTGTCTGCTACCAGATTTAACACTTAATTGTGTATAGTATCTGCTAAGCATGAATTATAAGTCATAACTTAAAAGACAAGAAAGTGACACATTATGCTCAGCAACCCTCAAAGAGGGGACGATTAGAGGAGAAATACCCTGTACACCAAATAACCAAAGCTCAACCATGTTAGGTCCTGTTTCATACTAGAATAGTTTCATCACAAAGAAGGAGGGTTCAGTGAGGAGCACTAACTGCAACAAACAGAAATACCCTGTATGACAAAATGTGCCTTTTCCGTTTCTTACCCTCTATGCTGTAAGTACTTACAGAATTCTGACAACACACACAAAAAAATTGGAAAAAATATGGCAGAAAAAGAGGGAGAGATTACACATACAAAGAGGTTTTACAGTATTTGTTATTACTCACAGTGCCAACTTCTAAAAGGAAGCAAGCACCCTGGGCATTTCCTTTAATCTGGAGGGGACTGGTATTGAACAGTGACAATGTTGAGGGAGGGGAAAAAAATAATCATGTGTTTTAAACGAGTGGGTACTGCCCCACTGAAGCCAAAGTGCAGTCCATGTACAACAGTAACGCAGCAACTGATGTAGCTGCCACGTAACCCCCCTGTAACTGAACACTGTCATCTCCATGGCACTTCCTGCTCAAAGGGCTTTTCACCCCAGGCAGCATTGGGTGTCTCCATGTTGCTGTCACTTGCAACTACAACCAGTATCAAGAAAAAACAGCTGACTTAACATCAACCCTTAATAATTCCACAGAGCCCAAATGAACAACAAAAGCAAACAAATTATGACTGTACTGTTTTATTGCTGAAGATTAAAATTAAGAGTTTTTGTATCATATTTAAACCTGACCACTATAACCAGTATGCATGTACCGAAAAAGAGGGTTTATTTTAGCACTACATAATGTCTACTTGGAGAAAGGATACTGAGGCAGGAGAGGTAATTTGCTTAAAGTTATGTTGGAAAGTGAGAAAGGGCAGGAACATTGGCCAGGATGCCCCAGGACTCAAGACAGGGTAAGCAGATCATTATGCACTGAATTAAGTCTCAAAGGATTATTCCCAAATTCTGCTTTGGGCCTCTACAATAGAAGCATATATACTGTCATCAAGATTTTTCCACACTGAAACTGTTACAGGATTTTGCCTTTAAGGCTTTACTCTTCTCTAAAAGAGAAAAAAAAATCTAAACATCTCATGTATTTACATTTCTATCTCTTCTAAAGAAAAAGCCCTGCTAAGTAATAACAGATGCAACAAACTACTTTTGTGACTTTGAGAAAAAAAAATAGTAAGGTAAATGCTACAATAGAACTCCCTAAAGCTGTTAGTGATGAACACAGGAATCAATTGGATCATAGAATCACAGAATAGTTAGGGTTGGAAAGGACCTTAAGATCATCTAGTTCCAACTCCCCAGCCATGGGCAGGGACACCTCACACTAAACCATATCACCCAAGGCTTCATAGTTTACCACAGTCATAGAAACAGCATGCAATTTTTCTATGTCTCTTTCTATATTTCCAGACTATTTCTTCAGCAAAGAATAAACACAGGGGATTTGCTTACTAGATCTTGAATCTGCTTTCTTTAGAAAAGCTGACAGGAAATTTCTTGTTTAATAGGCGAAGAATCAGATCCTTAGATAACACTATATTGTTGAAGAAAACAAAGATGACGAGTGTTCCTAAAGAAATTGAAACAGGCTCACAAAATAGGTGAGTTTTAGAAGAGACAGGTATCTTGACAAATCACATCTGTTAACATGAGGTATTTACTAAATGCTTTGAAGAACAAATTGCATTTAAAAATATATCAAGCCCAAATATGGTTTTGTAGCATGGGCTCAGACTCAAATTTATTTGCCTCCACACATATGCTTATCTTTAAGTGCTTAAATTCTTATCTAAAAGACAGAATCTGCCTATATGTATTTAAAGACTTCCCTTGACATACTGACAGATAAATGTGATTGGGGTTGTGAAAGGCATAATGTTTTGTTACAAAACCCCCAAATAAGTAACAACAAAAAAGGCCAAACCAACCAACCAAAAAAAAAACCCAACCAACCCCCACAAGAAAACCCCCAAACCAACAAGAAAACCAAACCTATAAAGCTATCCAGATGTGTATTTACACGTGTTTCAAACCTTCTCTATATACTTATTATCATGAACACATTCATTAGCTCACTCGAAGCTGAAGGCACAACATTCCTTTCAAAGGGAAATACTTTCCCATTAATTCACTTAATAAAGGAGGACATATTGCCTGGAAGTACTAAAGGGTCTCATAGATATTAAGACTGGCCCGATGGCAATTTCAGCACTCAAAAGTCCAATTTAGTTTTCATAAACATCCTAATTTCCAAAAACTGAGAATGTGTTCAAGCAAAATTCTCCTTCAAATGACTTTGAGGTTTTCCTTCAGAAAACCTTCAAGTGAACCCTCACAAGTTTCTGCTCTCCATCTGCACAGTGCCAGATGAATTAGTGACAACTCACACAAGCTTAAGGTAATAAAACTGTGGAATTAAACATGGTCATCTTCAGATGATGATACAGCACATTTGAATAAATCTAGCATTTAATGAACTGTTTTCTCTTTTACAGGACCTGTTGATTGGACAACTGGTAGGGGATGGATATATGTTGCCCCCATTTTTTAGACCTCTGGGGGCTCACACATATGACAGGAGTACTAACCTCATCTTTGAGGGCGAAAGCAGCAATTCCTAGTTGTCAGATCTACAAAGTAAGCAAATCAGAGACAGTTTCCTCCTAATTCCTCTCAATTTCTTTATTTGTGGAATTCACCATTAAACAGTCAAGAAATACGGTATTCCTAAAATAAAGAACTTGTAGCTACAATTTCCACATTACATTTTATTTGACAAAAGAAGTTCTATTGCTAGAAACACCACAGGGAAGCTATTGTTGTACGACAAGTTTTCTGAAAAGTCAATTTCACATCTGAGGCTTTTAAAACTAAATTTCAACTTTGAAGACTTTTTTCCACAAGACAAAACCTATAGCTTTTTCAGGTGGAAAGGAGATGTCACCAAAAACTGGTAAAAAGAACCCTCAATGCTAACTAAGGCTATTTCAGTCTTCCAATGTTATCTTTCAGGAGGAACAAACAGCCTCATTCTAAACACAATGCCCTTATGTCAATAAATCTGCAATTGAAATTAGAGAGGTGGAAATGCATTCTACATGTGGTAAATACTAAAGCAGGAGAAAAAATTTACTCCACAGAATGCAATGGGTCTACTCATGTCCTAACTAGTAATGTGAGATAATTTGTAAAATGTAGAACAGGTTTTGTGACAGAACTTGATGTCATAAACTTACAGGAAGAAAATTAATTTAGTTTGGGTCAGTGACATTCATTTCATGTTGACAGAGTTTTAATAATGAGTTTAGTAGCCTAGTGTTAGTATTGATAGTGGTTAATCCTGACAGGATAACAAGGTGTAAAATATCTTATTATATCAACTACTTACTAAAGCTAAAAAAGTACATGATCTTTCAAATTAAGAAACTATATATACAATATACTACTACTACCAGTTATTATTTTATTGTAACTATGATCAAACCAAAAGTCATCCTTAGTTCCCTACCCTTCTTGCTGCAAGTCTGCAAACATGTCCTGCACTGTGATTGCACTATGCTCCTTGGAGCATGCCCAAGTCACTTGTGGTGGTAGTAGCTGTGGTTGATAATCTGGTGACATATAAAATCATGGAATAGTTTGGGTTGGAATGGACCTTCTAAGGTCATCTAGCCCAACCCTTGCAATGAGCAGGGACATCTTCAACTAGCTCAAATTGCCCTATATGATACAGGCTCATAATGACTGTCCTTTGACCATGTTCAAGGAAAGAAGGAAAATGTGACAAAACATCACAGACGGGGCTGCTGTGGAAGATCAACTTTCAAAGTAGTGTACACATGCATGTTTATTTTAACAGAGCTCCAAGCTATGGAAGCATCTTCAGGGTCAACTGACCTCTCTGCAGGGTCAACACCTGAGGTGCTGGTGTTCGTCAGTTCCTGGAAAGGAAATGGTGTTGTGATGCTAAGAAGGAAAACAAGCATTGTGAAAATTTCAGGACAAAGCCCTTTTCCCAGAGGTAACTACTAAACCAGACAGATCCCGAATGACAGTATTTTAAGCCTGTGTTTGGGATAGATCAGAGAAGTACAGGAGTCTTTTTCTAATAGCTGCAAAAGCTACACAGAGCATGATGAAACACAACCTTCTGGAGTTTCTGGTCTTTCAAAAGAGTTGTTTTGCCAATATTTATTCAATCCCAGCGTTGTTCCTTTGCCATAGAATAACACAAGCATAAGTGCAGGCACCTGGGAGACACCCAAGCCCAGTCTCTTGCAGCAGGAAAGGGCCTCATGCACTTCAGGTACCCTCAGCTTCCATTTTCTGATGGTTCTTGAAAATGTCCAGTGAGGGAAATTCCACAATGCACTCATGTATCTTATTTCACCACTCTGGCAGGCAGGCTCTTTTGCTAATAGCCAACCTAAATACTGCAGTATGTTATGCTGGATGAGTGAATGGCAACCTGAAAAAGCAAGTCTTTGCCAGCACAGAAAGTACTGAATTATTTGTAGCAAGGCAACCGTTATTCTGTTGTACACCATGCAAAAAACACAGGGGCTGGGGATGGCCAGAGACACAGCAAGAGGCCATGGAAAAGACAATTGTAGAAATTTTGCATAGTTCTCAGTCCACAGCAAGACAGAAGCTTTGAACTAAACAGGTCCCCATGGGTATCCCAGTCACATGCTAGCTGCAGAAAAAGCTGTTATATCTGAAGGTAAAAAGAGGAATGAAAACCACTTCCTGCCTTTAAGCTACTAAAGTCTCACAAGTCCCCTTGCTGATTTCATTTCCAGATCCCCCTCCCGACAGCACTGTTTCCATCCAAGCAGAGAAATGTATGTAAAACAGCTCACTTGAGCTAAAAAGTCCATATTAAATCTTACAATTCCATGTAACCACATTAAGGGCTGATGGTGTATAACCTACACAGGTCAGAGAAGATGGCTTGCAAAACATTAATTTTATTATGGTTATAGCCCTCCCAAAACTCAAGCCTGTGATACACATTGCACACATTCAGGTTTTCAGAGTGCTTCACATCATTCTGAGGTGTCACCACTGAAGATACGAGAAGAACATCAACTTCAGAAAGTTTACTTTGGAGAAGTGATTCTTTTTGCTTTTTAATCTTTTTCTTCATTTGTTTCTAAAGTACTAACTACTTGCTTGTATTCTCCATGGGGCAGAGAGAGTTCACAACAGAACTGCTTGTGATTCAAAGATCCTCAGGCAGCATCTATGCAATAACTGCGAAAGCCAGAGAAGATTTCATATTCCTTTATCCCAGGCAGGAAGAATCCCTGGCCTGACTGACACTGAATTCTCAATACTCTGCTCAAAAAATGCTCAGGAAGGCCAGAGGAAGTTTCAAGGACAGGAAGAGTAAATGATATGTTAATATTTTCTTTACAGGCTTTTTTCTTATACTCTCTGAAAATTAAAATGCCATTTTTCCAACATATTAAAATAGAAGCTGCAAAACTTTGGAAGTTATTTCCTCCCAGCAGTATTAAAGTGGTAAGACACAAAGTATCCGTACCTTTGTGTAGAGATATCCACTGATGAGACTGTAATGGCTCTAACAAACAGGAGGATTTGACCTCAAGCAGTAGGACTCCTTATAAGAAGTAACAAGTGAGACAATTACCTTCATAGCCATTGTTTGCCAAATAGTTTCAGGGTCCCTTATACCTGTTTTCTCACTGTAACTGCAGTAGCTGTCTGCTTAGGCAAACAATTTACAATACTATTAAAACATCAAATTATTAAGTGTTGGGAAAGCAATCTTTCCATAGTGAAACAAGAAAGCAAACTATTTGTAACTCAAAATAACATAAAAGCCTCAGTTTTCTGAAGTAAATTGGCACCAAAGGTTGTCCATACAACCAGTATCTAGCCACTGCTACATTATTTCTTGTTCTTATGACATATTCTGGGTAATATGCTGAGTTACAAAATGCACCATAGTCTCTTGATACATACCAGAAGCAGGCACCTGGCTGCCACTGGTGTCTGAACTCCTCTGTGCCAGCCCTTCATCTAACCAGGAAGCCAAATCTGGTCAAACTTTGAACCAGTCTGCAGGAACAGCAGTGGGCATCATTGGAACATGCTCTGAGACAGCCCCATCACAGCAACCTGAGCCCGTGGGTCTGCACCAACTAAATCCTGCCAGTCACCTCACGGATGGCTGCCAGACAGCCTCACAGAAATATCAAGCTTTCTAATAAAATCACAAGCAGTTTTAATCATGTTTCTCCTTTTGTTTCACCACTTGTATCCTTTATAAATTGGTTCTGCACACTAAAACCACACAATTACCTTTGCTCTGTCTGCAGTGGAGCCTGCAAGCACCCAAAAGGTAAAAGGTCCTCATTTAAATTGCAGATATATTTTTTCCTTTCTTGGATGCAGGGTGTAGGAGTATATAAGTAATCAAACTTTGGACTTTTAATGTTTCACAACTCTACTGTTGAACTGGATAAAAGAAATGAAAGATATTAGTGTTATACATCACCTTAGAAATGGCTGCTCTCCAAGGCAGCTGCCACCAATAAATAACATCTGCCACTTCTTTCCCCATTTTTACCCAATATATAACCCATAACAGACTTTCACTGGTGTTTGAACATGTCACTGCTCTTCCAGGTTTGTGTCTTTTATTAAGGGCTGTATTATGACAATCCTGTCACCATCTACCAACATCCTTATCTTGCCCATTTCCTAAGTGGGCAGATCTTGCAATCATTTGTAAGACAAAAATGAGCCACAGCAGAACTCATTCCTTCTTTTCATTGTCTTTCTTACAAACGTGGGAGGATTTTTTCTTATTGATAACCCCCCACAAGCACACAACAAAAGCTTAATTAAGAATACATCTGACTCATAAGCAGCGCTATTAAAGCACCTCCCCCATCTATGTCTTTCAACATTAAATATATTATTACTAATTTCCATTCAGAGAACAGTAATAGATGTATTATGTAAATCCTGAAGGACTCATACAATTTATTATCAGCATACTACTTCATAACACAAATTTAGCAAAGCATTTCTGGATATGGCTAAATGAAAGAGAGTATTTGCTGTGCCACTTATTTCAATGGAAACCTTTCAACATTCAAAGCATACTTATCTGCTCTACCAGATGTTAATTCCATGCATCTATTGCATGGGAGAAATGAAACTTGCCGAACAGTATGTTCTTTCTCCATGCCAGGCTTATGAGCACAGCATCATGAGGTAATTGTAAATGGTGAGTTTGCATATTGTCAGTAGAGTCTGAATGTAATACATAGGTTTTTACTGGGGGGGGATTTGACACATGATGACCACCTTCATGACCTATCTTTGGAAGAAGTATTTTTCAGTGACAAGATTAACTAAGAGAAGTTTCAGTGCCTTTTATTTCCTTTTGGATTTTGGTTATTTTACTGTCAAAACTCTATATAAGAATAAAAACCAAGTGTAATAAGGTGAGGATCAGTGCGTTAGCTCACCCTCCTTTGTGGAAGGAATTTGTGGTCTACCATGCATTTGCTAACAGCTCCATCACATGCCCTGATTTGTAATGTTGGACTGTTACTTATAAATGCACTGCTGATTTTTCCTTTTGCAGGTCTTCAAACAAAAGAACAGTAAAAGGATCTTTCCTGCTTCTCATGACTCCCAGCAAAGTTTTGCAGCAGATGAGGTTTTGCAAAGCATGCTACCTGAAATACAGAATTACATGAGAACCATGGCTCTTCTTAAACAAAGCAACATGTATCTAGCCCTCAGGTTATGGAGACAAGCTTGAAAAACGTGACATGAATGTATGTGAAGACTGAAAAGCACAAAAAAGTTCAAGTGGAGGTCATCCCCTCAACTTTATTATGGAAAATCTTGTCTCTGTGCCCTGGATACATGACTTGAAATCAGTAACTGTGTTTGTGTGGCTAGATTTCGGTAGCAGCAGAGCTACAGGGGTTGATTCTGCAAGAAGTTGCTGGAAGCTTCCCATGGGTCAGATAGACCCAATGCCAGCTGGATCCAACAGTGACCTGTTGCTGGCCAAGGCTGAGCCCATCAGCGATGGTGGAAGCACCTCTGGGGTAACATATTTGGGAAAGGGAGGGGGGAACTGCAATAAACCAGCAGCAGTCAGAAGGGAGGAGTGAAAATACGTGATAGAAAGGGCTCTACAGTCATCAAGGTCAGTGAAGAAGGAGGGCAGAAATGCTCCAGGCGCCAGAGCAGGCTCCCCTGCAGACCATGGTGAGGCAGGATGTCCCCGTGCAGCAGATGGAGGTCCACGGTGGCACATACCCACCTGCAGCCCATGGAGAACCCCAGAGCAGGGTGGGATGTCTCAAGGAAGGAGGGGCAAGGCAAATGTGTTTTTAAGATTTTTTTATTATTTCTCTTTATCCTACTCCAATTTGATTGATAATTATTAAATGAATTTTTCCCAAGTCAAGTCTTGCCTGTGACAGTAACTGCTGAGTGATCTCCCTGTCCTTATTTTGACTTGTAAGCCTTTTGTCATATTTTTCTCCCCCCCTGTCCAGTTGAAGAGAAGAGTGATAAAGTGATGGGGACCTGGCATCCAGCCAGGGTCAACCCACCACAGCTAGTAACACTTTGTGTCTTAATGTATAAGGCATATACATGGATAAAAGACAACACTCTCTGTTTGAAACAAGTTACAGAAACTCAGCTATTCCTAACTTTTGCTACCTTCTTGATATTTCAAACTTCCTGCCCTCAGTGGTCATATAATTATTTAAATCCAGTTCTCCATTCCTTTGCTTAGACAGATCTAGCACTGTCTTTCACATTTTCAGTGATTTGGTGAGCATGTGGCTCAAGCTTCCACGTAAAATGAAAAGTGCTTCTGGCTTATGAAAAGATACTTAATTGGACACCTAATTTCCATCTGAGTCAGAATTCCAGAAAGGTTTTTAAGCATCAACTTCTTGAAGTCATCTAATAGGACCTGAGCTATTTTTCCTGACCTATGGCAGATCAAGTCTCTAATAAAAAATATACTCACAGAGGAAAAGAATTGGCAAACAGCCCTTGAAGAGGCAACAGATGTGTTGACTGAGATGCATTTTGGTTTTCATAGTTCTCTAAAATTGATGTAATATTCAAGAATGCTTAAGAACTTACTGATAGAAGCAGCTGGCAAGTGGGAAGGGTGGGATGCTGGATGATGAGGTGCTTTACTGTAGGAATTAAGAAAACAAAAAAGACCAAGATGGAATAAGACAGTTTTAGTCCTCTCACTCTGGAGAAAGAAACTCAGAGAAAAATAGGATGTGAAAGAAAAGGGAGAGAGGAATGAAAGTGAAACTAGCATTGATGAAAGAGAACACATCAGAGAATAGTCCTTTTCCTCCCTCTAGGATGAACTGGGAGCAATGCAGCTCTCACCAGTCAAAGGCCAATCTGAGTTTAGGATTATTGTCAATTGGTAAATTATTTCCTTTCTACCCATATGTTGTAAAGAAAAGTTAATTCTCCCTAAGAGAGTTAACTCTTACATAGAACTAGCAGATATATATTTTCTGGTGTCTTCAATACAAGAAGGATATGGAGCTGTTGGAGCAAGTCCAGAGGAGGGCCATGAGGATTACAAGGGGTCTGAAGCACATGAAGACAGGCTGAGAAAGTTGGGGCTGTTAAGCCTGGAGAAGATGAGGCTGCATGGAGACCTTACAGTGCATGCCAATATCTGAAGGGGGCCTAAAGGATGCTGGAGAGGGACTGGAGTGATAGGACAAGGGGTAATGGGTGACATTAAAACCTTAAAACTAAAACAGGTGAAGTGCAGGTTAGATATATGGAAGAAGTTCTTTACTGTGAGGGTGGTGAGGCACTGGAAGAGGGTACCCAAAGTGGTAAATCTTGAGTTCCTGGTAGTATTTAAGGCCACGTTGAACAGAGCCCTGGGTGACATGGTGTGGAGTGTGGGGTGTTCCTGCCCATGGCCGGGGTGTTGGAACTAGAAAATGTTAAGGTCCTTCCCAACCCTAACCATTCTATGATTCTATATATGTACGAAGTTAGGTAAGGAAAAGCATTCAATATCTGTATTTTTTTTCCACAGGGCACATGTCTTGCAGTGCTTTAAGAGAATGGATATTCTCATGCCTAAAGATTTGCTAATGTTTTCCCAAAGATACTGAGCCAACCAAGTTCACTGAAACAACCAACTTCAAAACAATAGATGCTGCTTTAGACCCGCTATTGTTTTCTTCAGATACATGATAAAGCTAATTCAAACTATGTTTATGCAGAACAGGTATGGAGCGTCAGCTTAAGACAGCTGCATATTGTATTCTATTACATTACTCTAAACTAACTGATAGCTGTATACTGTAGCTGAAAGGGAAAATGTAACTCAAAAAAACCCAATGCATTTTTTTCTTTTCCAGCACAAAGATCAAATCAAATGTGACTTCAAGAGCCAAACAATGTTCTCCCTATTTAGTCCAGAAACTAAATCAAACAATGAAAACAAAGACCACACAATTCTTGGAATTAACTCTTATTTAATTTTTCTCTTATTATTCCAGTGCTTTAACTGTTTCTCATTCAGCACTGACTTTCTTCACACCAGCAGTACTACCTGTGGATATTCTAAGGCATCAGGTAATCTCTTCTGCCACTGACAGCACAAAATTCATCTGGAAACATGTGCAGAGCAGAAGCAAGAGCATCCAAGTGAAATCTGTGGAGGGCAAAGGGAATGACAAGAAGACTGCCTGCAGCACCAAGGACGGTTATTTGTACATGCTCTATGCTCTATATGCACAGTCATATGAGGGTAAGTTCTATCCTTGGTTACAGCCCTACAGCTACGCCAGAGAACAGAGACGTACAAAAAAAATCAAGCAGAATTTGGCTCAGTTTACTTACAGTAGAGATAAAAAAAGAAACCTTGATTGCCTATGTCCAAACCGTAAGGATACAAAATGTTCTAGCAATTGTACAATACTAACCTCTACAACTTCATTCCATTTATTGTTCTGTTTTATTCACAGAGACAGCAGACGCTTTAAAAAAAGCTTTCCTTAAAAAATTCAAGTCACAGCCCATGATCTCAAAGCCTTTCTGTCCTCTGGCTTCCCAAGCACCTCTGCTCATTTTCAAACACTACATAATTCATTTGCACTGAGCCTTATCAGGTTGCTGAATAAGAATGTGAAAGTCAGCTGGCTGTAAGCTGAAAAAAATATATTTGGTGCCTCCTCATTGCTGCTGTCACCGATTTAGCTGTTCCCATGGTAAACTTAAATACCACCGCAGGAAAGCTGTATCACCTATCAATTCACAAGTTGAGAAGCGTGGTGTATGGAGATTTGATTTAACAGATCCCAGAACTGTCTGGTTGAAGGATGTGGCAGTTGAAAGTTGGAGGCTGGATTTATTTCTTTTTCTTTTTTTGCTTTTTAAAAAAACTTGTATAATCTCAAGAATAAGACATATGGCAGCATTTCCAAGTTGGTTTCAAAGAGCTTTTGATTTCCCACTTACTCTCTTCAAGTGTGAATTACCTAAGAAGGTGTCAGAAGTTCCTCGAAAAAATCATTTAGCATTGGTTGTCTTCAGAAAAAGAACTTCTAGAGAGAAACTCCCACCTTTTTTCTTTAAAATAAAAAAAAGTATTTTGACAGCTCTGTAGCTGAAGGCTCTGCCTTGACTACCCATATGACACATCACAGCACTCATGAATTAGTTCTTTACAATCGTTTCAATTCAGAAATGCTTCCTCAATGATAACGAGACAAAAACACCCTCAGAAAGAGATCATCCCCCAGACTAGAAAGACATTTTTACCATCAGAAATTGCAGGGGTAAGAGCTAATGTCTCCTACAAAACCTCCACCTTTTGTAAAAACCTATCAAACCCCAAATACATTCTTACATGCTGAAAAAATTTCTCTAAAGGTCTTTTCTTTAATAAAACATTACCTTTGCCATTAGCATATTAGTAGCCAAATAACAATATGTAATGCATTTTCAAAAAGATGAAAAAAGCCAATTTTTAAAAGCTAATTTAGATTAAATATAGCCATGCTTATAGTCTGCCCTTTTCTTTATTCCACAGCCAAAAAACAGCAACCAAAAGATGTTAACAACAAAAAAACCCACACCATAAGGATTCTTCTTAGTAAGTAGAAATGAAATGCAAGGCAACTGAAACAAAGCATTTCAACATTTGAGTACTCAAGTCTCTTCACTGCCAGTTATAAACCTCCCAGCAGCACACCCTACAATACACAAAACCAAACTTCTTTTTGGCGCACATGGAACTTCAGTGAATCCAAACCAGTCAACTGCAATGAGTGATTTTGTGATCCTGTATTTTTGGGACGACCATAACAAACTTGCACTACAAAGTACGTATTTTTCTAAGATACAGAGAACCTGACTGAACTCAGATCTATTAAATGTGCCTTAAATCCTATATCCAAACCCAGAGGTATTCAGAATAGCTGCCCATATTTAGGAACTTGGACCCCTATGTCCACACTGCAGGATCAGTTTGCCTGTTCTCCTGCATACAAGAATATCACCTTATTACATACAATACCCCTTGCTTTATGATGGAAAAAAAAAGGTCCAAGAAAATGAGATGTAGCTAAGCGATTTTCAGTCAGCACACACAGAACATTAGGGGGAAGAAAGCATTCCTCTGAGCAAGCATTAGCACTATTATTAGCAGCATCTAAACTTATTTAAAATAATTATTCCAGTATCTATTCCAGCAAGCAATACAAATTACACTTGTCCCTTAGATAGAAAGTCAGACACAAAATCATGAATATGATCCTTCCTCTGCATTGTATTTATTTTACCAGAAGCAAGGAAAAAACACTACACAGGGTTCCTGGAAACTAAGGGCAAAAATAAATCTTAGCTTAAGAAAGGCCATTCTAAACATTATGATTATTGTGGCAGAGCTTTGGGTTTGATGAAAATGGATTGTAGGCAATTTAGCAAGATGGAGAAAGCTGTATCACAAATTAAAAGCAGTTAAAATCTCAGTTTGACATTCGTCAGTTGAATACACAGAGATCAGAAGAGACATTATATTAGATACCAGGAAGAAATTATTCACAATGAGGGTGCTGATGGCCTGCACAAGGTGCCCAGAGAAGTTGTGGCTGCCTCATCCCTGGCAGTGTTCAAGGCCAGGTTGGACTGGGCTTGGAGCAACCTGCTCTAGTGGAAGGTGTCCCTGCCCATGGCAGGGGGTTGGAATTAGATAAGCTTTAGGTTCTCTTCTAATCCAAATCATCCTGTGATTCTATCATTAGCAAGTCAGTGCTGCTGCCATCAACTGTGGTGTATGGCTCCACCACTGCACCAGGAGCACATTTTGAATCATGCTTTCCAGAACATGGAACCATTAAAATAAACTGACCTGGGCATTTACAAGTTTTTAAACAAATGGGGTGACCATGAGATACACAAAGCACTTGGCTTAGGACTAGGGAAAATGTTTAGTTTTATTCATATCACGTTTTTCCCTTCCTTTCATTCTCACAAATGTGAAACTTCATCCTGACATTTCAGAACATCAATTGTCTGGTCATATGTGCAACAGGGGGGTGAATTCCCCCTAATTACTACAATGCTACTGATAAGTTACACTTTTAATATGGTGTTATACCACTGGTCCAAGATAGGGTCTCTTTCAGCCTACCACCCATCTCTTTAAGGAAAGTTGCCTCTAAAACAACTGCTTCCTCCTCAGATAGAAATTGGGTACATGCTAAAATATAACAGCATTTGTCAGGGACTGACTGATAAACTGTCCGGACTTTTGAATCATACTGTTGTAAACTCACACAAACAGAATCTGTCTCTGCCCATATAAAGAAAGCAATAGTTCTCAGAAGAACAATTCCATGGAAGAGGTTATTAAAGTGCTTTATAGCTTATTTAAAAAAATTGCAAAAAACATCTCAGCAAGTGTGAGGTTTTTAAAAGAAACTAAAATAGAAACTTTCCTCCTATGTCAAACGAAATAACAGGCTATACTGCACTAGCTAATACTGACTCATTTGCTAAATTCTAGCACTTATTTATCTATTTATTCACACATAATGGTGTTGTTTCTTTCATTTATGTCTAATTCCTGAAATATCACATTTGTCCTATGATTAATTTTTAATTCCAACACTGTCACTCTCCCTCACCCTCCACACCTGCGTGTCAGAAGAACAACATCTGGAACTGACATGGTTGGGTTTGTCTATGACGTCTTTCTTGTATTCATCACCTATGCACTGATCACAGTGACTGCCAGCTCAAACTTCGGGAACATAGTAATGAAATGAAACAGTAATAAATCACAGAATGGTATGGGCTGGATGGGACATTTAAGTTCATCCAGTTCCAACCCCCTGCCATGGACAGGGACACCTTCCACTAGAACAGGTTGCTTGAAGCCTCATCCTCTAAGTAAAATTCTGACAAAGCTAAATAAAACAAAATGTTTTATACTAGAATGTTACTTTCAATTTTAGAATAACATGCAAATAAGGCTGATAACACCAAAGCAAACAATTACTAAGAAAGAAGCCAATGATTTCTCTTAAATCCATATATAAAAACTGACTCATCCAGAAGCTATCCCATGTAGGTATTAACCATATATCATAAATACATGGAAAAAGCATATTTAGAGCATACAGCCTTGCCCTCACATCTGACTTGCCTTCATAACCAGCCTAACTTGGTTACTGCAACAGCAGCAGTGTGGGCGACTGCTGGTAGTAGCCATTGTATCTCTGAAACAGTGGGGTTTTTACCACTACATTTCAAAGGGCACAGGGCACAAGGGACCCAAGAGGCACAGACACACTGAATGACATGCCCAAGAGCACTCACAAAACCTGTGGCAAATGACCTGTGCATGGTGCCCTCAGTCTTCACCTAGGATTTTCTTCCCATCATTTCTAAGCACCTAAACACTGATACAGTGCTTACAACTAATATTAAGTACTTATTTCCTTGAATCATCCTGCTTGATCACTAAACAAGGACATTTTGTTTTCCTGTGATTTTTTCCCCATTGCATTAAAAAATACAAAGGGCACTAGCCCATGCTCAGGAGCTTTACGTTTCTATCTGGTTTTGAACTATATTTTAACTCTACCATGCTTGCAACTTTTTAGAGTCCACCATCTCTCAGTTGAGCAGAAACGTGTCATCAGAAATCAGCTGCAGATAAAAGCCAGTGGAAATCTTAGAAACATCTGACACCTCAAACAGAGCTAACCGTATCTACCAAGTGTTTTGATCTACACTACATATATACATAGCATAGCTGTCTTTTTCAAAGGGAAACTCATATAATGATGTGCTTAGCTAAATAAAAAGACAATGGGATCAACATATGTTTTGCTCATAAGAAATTCATACATGTAGTAGATACACTACAAAATTAGGCATCTTAAGTCCGTAATCACTACCTCTCTGGTTACCTAACAATCCTGTATCCTCTCTGCCTGTCTTTTGTGATTCTGTCTGAATGCTTGTGAAAGTCAGCTGTTCTTTGTGTTTGGATGCAAAACAACATATAATTTATAAAAAAACCCTGTTGTATGTATTTAGAAGGCATAGAAACACTTTTTTTGATTTGAAGATCATCATCAACCCAAAACACAGTTAAATGCCAGTTGAAAATTACTGTCTCTCACACACCGTTTTCATGAACCATAGAGTAATTCAGGCTAGAAGAGGATCTCTGGAAGTCTCTCATCCAAACTCTGCTCCAAGCAGCTCCAGCTAAACCAGGCTGCTCTGGCTTGTCCAGTCAAAATCCAAGTATATCCAAGGTTCTCATTAATTCTCCAGTAATTATCCTCCAAATAACCTCTGTTGGGTTACTTAATTTTAGCTACACAGACTATTAATGACAAAGGAGAACTATAATACCAAAAATCTATGTGCAAGAATGAAGTATCCTGGGTAGTACCTTCTGTTTATATCATAGAAAGGTCCTTTAGAAAAACACAAACAGAAGAGTAGAATCTTGTGTAAGACCACTAAAAGCAGCAGGGGATATTACATAATAATTAAAGGGCTTAACACACAAAATGTGTTCATGCAGGAAACAGAAGAAAACTTACTAGCATTTAAAGCTAGGACTGATGGCCAGAATCTTCATCTATCACTTAACTTGATCTTCTAAATACCTGTTTGCTTATCACATCAGTATCTTAAAAATCAAGCCATGTTAAAAAAATATTTTCCAATGTCTTTGAAGGATTACATTACTATGGAGTCTAAATAAAAAGTAGAAACCTATTTATGAAAGCCTATTTATAAAACCTATTTATAAAAGTTATGATTTCACTAACACTGACTGAGCCATGACAACCCCTTTCTCCTTTTTTCTTTTCTTCTGCATCTAAGAAAAGAGTATCTATAAAAGCTGGCAAGGTTTTTATACATAATTCACAATGTAGTAGGTAGGCAGGCAGATAATGAATCAACTTTTTAAATTTAGTGTGTATGGTTTACTGTGAAAGGAGATATTTTTCATGAGAGACAGGAGTTCAGGATTTTCTGGTTTATTTTTGGTTATCAAATCTTTCTAGCAGATTATGATTCATTTACAATCTTCAAGGAAGATCAGTGCACATGAATATTTTTAAGCACAGTGCCTGCATAGTTTAGCACTCATTTGCTGCTGCAAGATTAGATCTCTAATGACGGTTCAGCATTTCTGCCCACTTAATACATACAAGGAGCTGTGGAGAGTTCTACAACTCGAGCTGGACTCCAGCTCTGCAGAAACCAAGCTGCAAAGCAGCACACAGTATGTGGACTTCTCCAGATCAGACTGAACTTATGATCCTAAATGGAGTCTTCATCACAGGGATTTGGATGTCTGATGCACTGGGGTAAAATTTTAGAAAGACAGGCTGAATATTCTTTTTTAACATATATGGTACATACACAGACAAATCCGATGTCAGAAGGGATGTATACAGCTCTGCTGTGCCCTCCTCTCCCTGTGAAATACATAATCACATCTGATTTGTGGAATTTGTGGAGGATTGCAGAAGAAAGCAGATTTCTGACTGTAAAGGCTTTCTTACAAACTTTACTAATAAGTTCCATTTTGAAAGTGCAATACCCCTTTCATTACTATCTTTTACCTATTCTGTCAAACACAGGCATAAGTTTTGGGCCTCCTGCACAAAACCATGATCAAATATTCAAAGAGGCAGCAACAAGTACAAGTGTTTTGTTTTCCCTTTTGCAGAAAATCTATTAGTCTTAGTGCTTGAGTTTCATCAAGACTACTTCAGTTCAGTGATGGTCCACAAACTACTACTCTGCTTCCACTTGGTGCTGAATTACTAAGAATTGGAATTAGCACTTAGAAATTATAACTAAGGAACTTCTGAGAAAGGGGGATTCCTTGGAAACATAGCCTCTTAAAAAACACTAACAATATGTTAATGTTTAAATTCATAAAAGATTAAGAAACAAGTCAATTATTAAAGTAGGAAGATTACAGGAGCTTTAAAAACCCTGGGCATCTGAAAGTAAGAGATTCATAATCAAGGCAAACAAACCTTTGAACAGTTCAAACACCCCATACTTGCAGGAACAAACCTTTCAGTTCTAAGTGTAAAGCCTGTATATACCCCATAAATTACAAAAGATCCCTGAAGGTTTCAAGATATGATCCAGCATCTATCTAGAAATTTCAGGACCTAACTTTGCCTTACAGCAGCAAGCAGCAACCATGATGTATTTCATCATAACCTAGAGTTGCACAATGTGCCATTTTGTTCCAAGTACCTCAAAACTGTTACCCTCAGACACTCAGGTAAACTCAGTTATGCTTGGTACGGTAATGGTAATTAGTTCGTTTCTTAATTATTTAATAGACACAACAATGAGATTTCAACCACTATTTTTATTCATCTAGTCATAAATAAGTTAACCAAACCACCTTCAAAGAATGCTCTACTACACAGGGAGAGACCACCTGAGAAAAATTAAACATTACAATCTGTTTAAAAATATCAAACAAATTTTAAATGAATAGCAGACATTTAGCTTATATTTCAGACATTCTGACATAGACACATGACAATACAAGCTGTTATTAGTTGCAGAGCTGTGCTGTCACCTGCTTTAATGGGTTTCCTTTTCAGAGTGAATTGAATGTGGAGCTTGCTTCCCAGAGAACTCCAGAACAAAAATTACATTACCCTGCAGAAAATGCTCACCCCCACAAAGTATTAATGAGCATATGATTTGATTCAGGTGACTGCACTACCTTTTTTTGTTTAGAATTCATTTCAAGATTCTCTAAAGATCTGCTCCTGAAAAGCTCCATGACCCAGTTTAAAGAAAATGTAAAAGGATTATATTTTTGGCTGTTTAGATCAAGGTTTTTTGGCATTCCCAAACTTTGCTGAATCGTTTTGGCTGTGGTGCCTCTCCTTATCTGCCCAAGCAATACTCAACCGTATGGAATTTGCTTCCAGTGCACACTGAAAGTACTAGCACTTTGCAAAAACCATTATTTCTTTAGTGAAACATCTTTCATTGTATTTTACAAAACAATTTTGAAGCCTTTTCAATACATTCACACAGTGTCCATCAGCACAGCAGAAATGTACTCAAATGCATCCAAGAAAATCTCCAGAGAGGTGCGCGGGTCTATCAAAACCTGACCTAAAAAACACCGCATGTCAGAGCTCTGTTGATTAATACATGGATATAAGACCTAGTGCTTCAAGCACAAAGGAATGAGCACCGAGGATCAACTGCAAAGGCTGTTTGTCTGGAGACATTGACTTACTGAAGGTTCCAAAATCTGCAGAATCAATTAAAAGAATCAGGTTTTAATACTGAACATATTCTAACTACATTAACTGTATAAGGGAGACGACTGAGCCTCAGAGTTAACACTCAGTAAAGTTAATAAAAAAAGAGCTAAGGAATTTAATTACACCTTTCAAATCTGCCTGCACACATAAACCCCATACTTCAACATTCAAACTTCGTTTCATCCCTTCGACTAAAAATATCTTTTATTACAGAGGAGTAAAAGCAAAGAGCTTATTCAGAACAAAAATTATAATTTCAGACAATGCATGGTGTGAAATGACATGTACCTTCCCATGTTAATGAGTATTTCAGTAGCAGCACGGCTTACGTAATAATCATGGGGTTTATGGCAGCTGGTTATTTTGACAAAAAATCTGAAGGAGCCGTATGAAAATAGCACGGAGAGAAGGAACAAAAAGCAATGGGTCTGACAAGTAGGTACCCTTTCACAAAGCGTGCCAAGTCTGTCTTTTCTTACTTTTCTTGAGTTTTATATCACAGGTCCAATTTTGAATCTTATGAACAGATAAAAGAGGAATTTGCAGCAAGAAGTCTTAAGGAATCCATCTGCAAACACACTTTTGCAAGTTCCTCTCCCACTGAAATGGAAATTGTTAAATAGGGAGTGGGTATTTTCTTATTTTTAAGAAAGCCTAACTTATTAATATATTGTAGCAAATAGGGGAAAAAAAGAAAAAAGGTTTAATCAGTAGGGTTCAACTTGGGTACTTGAAACTCTAATTTCACTGTTGATTTCAAACTGTAGGGACCTATCCTGTGTTCCAACATCAAAGAAAAAGCTTTATTACTTCTTTTCAATAGGAAAAATAGGGTAAAGCAAGAATATGTAATTTACAGTAAGTCCCAGCAGACCAAGACATAATTTTACTGAATGTTTTATTCTACATATGTATTCTGAAGTTCAGTCTTTACAAACAGCACAATGTAAGTTAACCAAGTCTGATAGTTTACAGCTAGTTTTTATATAAAACACAGTCGTGCATCTATCTTAAAATGGTCGTTGATTCCAAGCAAGATAACCACATGGTGGCAGAAGAATCAATGTCTTGCTCAGAAACTGTATTGCTTTCAGAAAAACATGCAGCCCAATAGGTTTGTACTGCACCATAAATGATTTGCTGCTAATAACTATGATGAAAAATGCATTGGTTCAATGTAACTCAACCCTCAGGGCTGATAAAAGTATGTATTTTCCCACAGCATTCTATCTACTGCAAATTGAGCTGTTACTTTATAAACTGAAAGTTTGTACAATTTAAAATAAGAACAGGTTATAGCTAACTGTTAATAAAGTTTCAGAAAAATGAAAACAACCACCAAAACCCAAAGAAACTATCACTGTAATGCCACATTCAGCTTATATAATTGGAAGAACTTCCATTTGAAAACATTGTTACAGCATTTACAAAATATAATTATACACCCATCTATAATTTCTAAAAGGGTTTTTATGACTTTCAAAGCAGATCACTGGTTGGATTAATAAACAAGGGCTCCTACTACTAGTCTATTTTACTTTTCTTTCCTCTACTTCATTCTATAGCAAGACCCTCCCAGAACTGAACATATTTTGCCTTGTAAAACCCAGGAAGAGCTTGGGCTCCTCAAAGTTACCAGCCAGAGCTGAGCAGAGAGACATGGCCAAACCCTGCATAGCCCCAGCCTCCAGAATTGGTCCCTGCATGGCTGCTCGAGCATAGGCCAGCATCATGCCAGCTAACGAACACCTGCACCTGCACTACTCCTTCTTGACTCCTGCACAGTCCTGACACAAAAGCTGAAAAACAATTAACCTGCTAACCCAAAAGGATGACTCTTGAATGAGCCTGAAAGCTTTACCAGCTTACCAAGCTCAAATGAAATCAGGCAGAAAACACACTGAAGCAAAGCTCCAGAGAATACATGCTGCAAAATTTCAAATCTATATATATGTAATGAATTAAAAGAACCAAACCCGAGGAACATGCCAACTAAAGGGATCTTGCAACCTTTTTATACAGCTAAGTGTAGCTGTTACTATTTATACCTTCAAATAAATACACATACTGCTTTTACCTCTGAACAGTGATTTCTTTTCTGCTCCTCAGCCTTTACTGACAAAACTGAAAATGCTCTCAGCTAGACTGCAGCAAAATAAAAGAACGATGACAGATGTAGATCCCACAATGAACGATGTTGATGATTTCTTGTCTTATTTATAGATAATAGTGAAGTAAAATTATAATCTTTTAAAATCTTTTCTATTTGCTTTAGTGTTTGTGTATAAAGGAAAGAAAAAGAGCATGAGATTGCCCTCTTACAGTGAACAAAATGTGCATTTACACTCGTGTTTTATTTCAGATTAAGTGTGCCTTTTTGAAGCACGTCTCCTAATCATCCCTATGGACCATGCTTTATTTCATACCACCAAATGCTCTTTTTCAGCAAAACTAAATCATACAAGAGGTAGCCCAAAGTAAAACCTTCAAACACACGTAGTGTGGGCACTGGATCCTCAGCACCAAGCCCTCGCCTTACAAGTTGAACGCTGAGGCACTGGATAGTGATAATGCAGACCCCCAGGTTTTGGAATGCCTTTTGGAAACTGGAAATACAAGCAGAATTGTTGCTGCCTAAAATTATTTTAAATCTTTCTCTCCTTTGTATATTTCAATGTGTCTATCATGGTACATGTCATTATCTGTAGTACATTAAAGTACAAGTGTATTAAAACCAGAAAAAAAGTTGTGCAAAATATTACTAAATGCTTTTAAAATTAATACCAGATTTATCTATATGTCCATACGACATTACTGATTTCAGCAGGATTAGAAAAAAAGTAAGCATAAAACTGCAAGAAAAACCATTTACCATAATTTGGGCAATACAGTTTTCCTTTCTTTCCCCAAAATCACAACTACTCCACAATACTCAGGAGCAAGAAACTACAATGGGAACCTGTAGTAACTGCTTTTGAGAGGGTATTTGCATCATCAGTGTCTCAGTGACAAAATATTCACATTAGCAAATGGCACTTAGGCTCAGTTCAGAGACATGCAGTTAAACAGAATGCTTTTCTTCCTGTGATTTTCTTTCAAGAGAAATAAAATTTGAAACAAGAAATAGGCAACACCTAAAACATAAATTAGACTGAAATAAAAGGAAACCATTTATATTAAACATCTTTTCAGCTCTGCTCAGCAGACAGCTATAGTAGAACATAGTCATTACCAGCCTCCCACTGTACACGATTAATGTCTATTTGATTAGTGTCACTTTTAAGAAGGACAAAAGTTTGAATTTACAGAAGTTTATTCTTAAAATTTGATTTGCGTTGCATTTGCAGCAAAAGTTTGAATTATAACTACCCTTATGGAAAATGTCTCCCCTCAGTAAATTATACACAGAAACGTAACACTTCAGCTTCTCTTTACCTTTATTAACGCCCACGTTGCTATTTGCTTATCTATCTGCATTGCATCCAGGATGGAGGTGGCACTGCACCCCAACTATGCATGTGTATTCATAATTTAGCCTGGAAAAGACCTTACAAGGTCAGCTGGCTGGGAGCCCATTCAAAGCAGGACGTATAGCACTCATCTGTGTGAGCTCTCTCTGCTTCTCGCTTGCAACCTTATGACATACATCTGAATAATTCACAAGGTCTCAGATTTCTCCAGCTGCAGTACTAGAATAACAATAGTACATCATTTGTAACTTGTGAAATATTTTACTAATGCTCATAAATCCCTTTGAAACCTTGAAATTAATAAGAAAGCATAAGGTATACGAACAGAGGAAAAATATGATTTTAATTTGCAAAAGGCACTTGTAGATATTTAGATCCACATTAGCTATTCTATC
Source organism: Melopsittacus undulatus (assembly GCF_012275295.1). NCBI lineage: Eukaryota > Metazoa > Chordata > Aves > Psittaciformes > Psittaculidae > Melopsittacus > Melopsittacus undulatus. The sequence continues at coordinate 113,586,818 of NC_047529.1, read as the reverse complement.
TACATTTAGATATTCCAGTGTATTCTCTAACTGAAAAAGTCAGGGAAAAAGAAAAATTATCCTAGACCCAAATTCCATGAAATCACATGGCTAGAAAGCTGGCTGCTCAACAGCAGCGGTGCAAGCAACTCTAATCCTAGTCACAAAGAGCTATTTCCTATTTAAATTATGAGAAGAAAAAAAAAATCAGTGAAGTTTTGGTTACAGAGCCATTTTAGACTGTCATAATTCCCTGCTGGAAGAAATTATCATCTCCCCTGTCAACTCTCCTAGAGCGTTATTTCTAGCTCTCATGCTGCTGTGTGACAGGTTCGGTCAGGGCACCGACAAGCTGAAAATCAGCATAACAAGAAGTTCCAAGGACAGCACAAACATACATCAGATTACAGTGCATGGTTAAACACAGTCTCATTTTCATTTCACAGAACAATTCAACATTAGACTATATGCTGTTTTTTAAAATAAAAATAGGGAACATGAAGATGTACATTCTCAAGATTCTCCAACAGATACTGCCAATATGCCCTTATGAAAAGGCATATTGATATTACAAGGCAGTAACATAGGTCTATTAATTAGAGATGCAATTACAGGTACATCAGGTTTCCACAATGCAATGCTTTCACATTTGCATAGCCTCTTTCATATTGCCTATCATCAGCTAATCTAACATCTGTAACTCTGATGCCTCACTGTTCCCTTTTTCTCCTACACAGCACTGGAAATGCAAGACTCTTTTTGAAGACCAAAAGGTTGTAATGCTTGAGCAAATGGTTGAAGTGTCCCTTGCTGAAAAGCAGCATTTCCCAGGTTGCTTTTCCTACCCGGCAGAGAGAGCAGGAATGCTACATTTTGAGATCAGCTCTATGGATTTTTGCTTTCACTTGCCCTTCCCTAAAGCAGGAAAAACCTGGCTTGTAACCCTCAGGACAACAAAATGTATTTTCACCCAGGCTTCTGACAAGATTTGAGCTAAACTCAGAGCTGAATTTTACTAAGCCTTATCTGCCAGCACTCAGCTGGGAAGCCAAGAGAACCTGATGTTGCCCTCGAGGCATGCAGTGATAGCTGAAGCAGTGCAACCTAAATCCTAAACAAAACCAGGACCCTTGCTATACATGACCACGCTATTTATATCCAGCAAGCTCTGGCTGAACTAGCATCACAGTACAGACTTTAAATTTACTTACACAAATAAAAGGAAAGCAGTCTCAAACTAGAAACTTCATATAATAGACAGCCTTATGAAACAGCTCCTTCCTGGCACCAGTGCCCAGGCTGTTAAACTGCTGTTTAATAGCAGTATGGGAGAACTGCTTCAATCTGCTTTTGATGACGGTTCTAAAAGGTTTCAGCAGTCCTGAAGGCTGCAACTAAAGCTTTCTTGCCACAGGTAATTTCTAAAACTCATTAGAGAAACTAAAACACAAGCTATGCTGTAAACTTATAATCAATTAATTTTGACAGAAAAAGAAATCACAGTCACAGAGTACAATTTTGCTACAATTTATTTTCTAATGGCATTCTGACTCTTAGGGATAGATCCAAATCTTGGCACAAATTTAGAAAGAAATGATGCAAAGCAGCAGTTCCCAGAAATCCTTTATTATTTCAGAGGATTCAAACTACTCAAGACAAAAGGAAAGCTGTGTTTGCCATGCATTGTGAATGATCAATGGCTCCTTAAAGGGACAGAGAGATGGAAAAAAGTTCTACAATTGGACAAATCATTTCTACCTATAGACTACACTGGGAATTGCCATTTAGGAGCTTAAGCCTCCTTATCAAAGTGTTAGAAACAGCTTCTGCACCCTTCTGTACTAGGGAACTAGCACAGCTTGCTCGTTTGGGCCAGCTCCTTCTGTTTTCCATCTTCCATCCCCTTTCGAAGTTCCCACCCCCCTGCTGCATCACATTCCACACGTTTATCCCAAGACACCAGCCAAAAACACAGGACAGAGTTCCAACACTCTGAAAGCTTAGATAAAACTGCTGTGCTCTGCTAGCTTGTACAACTGGGGCTTTTACTTCCCCAAACATCCATGCCTGGATTCCTCCCCTTTTGAGCCATTGAGCAGTCGCAGCTCTTTTTGTCCCAACTTCACATCGCTTTTTTCACACCACTTCTGGTGTGCAGAACAGCATCCCAAACATGGCCCAGATTCCAAGGACCTAAATGTTATTTAATTCCCCAGGCTACTTGGCTCCTAGATCCAGGGCAGCTCTAAAGGTACAAAGCCAGACAATAGCAAACACTAGGCAAAGGGATGTGAAAGAAATGAGGCTGCTTGACTGGAATGTTCTCCCTTTCCCTTGTTCAAAAAAGTGCTGTATTTCCTATTTACTCCAGGAAACATTTACAATGCAGAACTGAACTGCTCTGTTTACTGAGGTCCCCTAGTGCTGTTAGACTGCAAATTGTTTGGGGAATCCAATAATGGAAAAGTTTATTACAATATCCTGCAGACATCTCACAGTACATCTCAGCTAAACATTATCACTGTTTACATTTGCTATTGCAGGCTGCTACTGAAGGACAGTAATTGTCTTTGTTTTAAAATTAAGAGACATTTCATTTGTCAATTTCCACCCTTTCTGCCATAAGCCATACCCTACACCAAGGCATAACTACTAAATATGACAAGAACACTCCAGAGGTAGAGGCATGGCTGAAACAAAGCTACCCCACCTCCTTTGCTTGCAAGCACAGGGGCAGAATTATTAGGAACTAAAAATTATCAACCTCAATGATGTAGTTGCTTTTTTAGCACATGCACCCCCCACACCTGCCCCAAATGGCACATTTAGATGATTCTTTAAAGCCTTCTTTCTGAATACAAGGGATCATCTAGATAGGAAGATTAAGCTATGAACACTGTCACTCTCTGTCACAAACGGGTTATTTTGATACGCTGTGTCTGAACTCATTCCCGGGGAAGTTAGGGCCCACTTTACTGTCAGAGCAGGAACTGTGCCTTTGCTTTGCCAATACTCCCAAATTCAGGGTTTGAATCAAAGCAGACAAGACAGGCGGTGTCACAAAATCCTTTTGAAATAGGGTAGCAAGACAACACAAAATTGCTTGCTATGCACTAAATTGGGGGCAGGGAGGAATAAATCGCACACCAAAAGGAATATATGAATTTCTGAACTAAATACTTAAAGAAGCCCTATCCAAATTACTCAGTGTTTTCCCTTTCCTTAGTATATATTCACCTGTTTGAACTTGGCAGTTCAGATTGGTCTTGTGTGCTTGATATTTTTGTGATAGCAATTAAACTGAAGTTATGACTGTTCTAACACACTTTCAATTTAAATCACTGCAATGATGCATCTCCCCTTGTATCAGAATTACTGCTAACACCAGCAGGGTTCTCAGAACAGGTTAGTGAAAATAGTGTCACAGGACCTTCAATAGAGTATACATTTGTTTTCTTATATCTGTTCTAAGAAAGTGACTATTATTTTCACAGGTACTTTTTGATAGGCAAGAGCATCTCTTGAACAAACAAAACACTAACCTGCTGTGCACTATGACACTTATCTCTTTGGCCCAAAGAAGCCTATGATGGACTAAGGGTGGCAAAACCACAGAGCAAGTAACCAGAATGGGTGGTCCCAAATCTTCCTGTGCCTGCCAGGGAGTTTTTGCTTGTTTATGTCCAGACTGACTGAGAACAGAGATAATGGAAAATACACAATTTTTCCAAAATGAATTTGCCTACATTCCAGCAGCTACAGCTGCTCCTTGTCTTGTCTATGAGGTACTCTGTTATTTGTAATGCTCATATAATACCTACCTTGAAATAGCTTCCAATCAGTATTAATACACTAAATGCTAAGTTCGCTAAGTTCACTAAGTTCATAAGTTCACTAAGTTACACTAAGTTCATAAACCCACTTTGTGATAAAGAAGAGAGATCAACCCCATTCAGCAAATGCACATACAGCCCAGTCTACATTATACACTTTAATTATTCCTCCACAGCCTGCTGGTCTAATGGAATAGTTCTGCAAAGCAACACACAAGCTAAACACCTGCACATGCTCCCTTTCCTTTTTATCAATGAAAGACAGGATTTGAAATTCACTTCAAAAATTATATACTGACTCTGTGAGGTATTACTGGATCTTTTATGCCTCGTTTCTCAAAGACCAATTAACATGTACAGAGCTCTGTACTACTATAACTAGTTCATCTTGGTTCTTGAGAGTTCACTGAAAGCTCATTCAGAAATCTTTCAAAGATAGGAGGAGGGTTGGGACTATTATGGTCCCAACCAGTCCATCCCAAGATGAATTATCTATTCCAAGAAGCAGATATCCATTACAAGTACCATCTTTTTCTCCTCTTCCTATAGTTCATGTTCACAGAATTAAAGAAGCAAAAGGAAAAGGAAGGATGGCTCAGTGGTTATCAATCTGACTGGAAAAGGAAGACACAGAGGAGGGTTATGAGAAATCAAACCAAATCTTAAAAATATCTCCCCCCCACTCCTCTTTCTGGGTGTATCTCTACCTTCTCCCACCCTGAACACTGCAGAGGTATGGGGAATGGGGGCTGTGGCCAGTTCATAGAACCACAGAATTCTATGTTCATCACACATTGTCTTTGCCTCTCCTTCCTCCTCAGAGCAGGACTCCTCACACTCTTCCCCTGCTCCAGTGTAGGGTCCCTCCCACAGGACACAGTTTTCCATGAACTTCTCCAGTGTGGGTCCTTCCACCGGGCACAGTTCACAAACTGCTCCAGTGTGGGTCCCTTCCACGGGTGCAGTCCTTCAGGAACAGACTGCTCCAGCATGTGTCCCCTATGGGGTCACAGCTCCTGTTAGAAAACCTGTTCCAGCATGGGCTCCTCTCTGCACAGTCCACAGGTGCTGTCAGGAGGCTGCTCCATCGTGGGCCTTCGTGTGCTGCAGGAGCACAGCTGCCTCACCATGGGATGCACCACGCAGGGGAATCTGCTCCAGTGCCTGGAGCACCTCCTCCCTCCTTCTGCACTGACCTTTGTTTCAGCAGGGCTATTTCTCTCATATATTCTCACTCTGTGTACTCTTCCCTCTCCGTACACACAGTACAGTTTCCTCTACTCTGTGGCTTAGAAACTCCAGCTATAGTTGCTGTTGTTCAGTCCCCTTCTTAACTGTTATCCCAGAGGAGCTACCGCCAGTACTGATGGGCTCAGTCTTGGCCAGCAGCAGGTCCCTCTTGGATCCAGCTGGCATTAGCTCTATCTGACACAGGGGAGGCTTCTGGCAGCTTCTCACAAAATTCATCCCTGTAGTTCCCCTCAAATACCAAAACCTTTCAACACAAACCCAATATGAAGTTTTATTTATGCATCACATCTCTTGCCAGATCCTGCATGTAATTACACTACTGAGAAAATCCTTGCTGCTGCAGACACAATCACTGAAACTTTGCACAAATGTTTCTAAAGAATGTAGCTGTGAAAATGTCTGCACTGAAACATGTTTATGTGATGCTTCTACCAGTTTGGAGTTTTGTATAGAAATTGAGCTTTGTCTTAAAAATAAATAAATCCCTTAAATTATATTACACACACAAAAAGACAAGTTCTTCATGTGTGGGCTGCTCTCTTTGAGCAACCTCCCACATAAACCACTGCACATTTCTCCTAAAACCAGACACTTATCGCAAGAAAAATAGATGTTCGTTTCTTCTAAATTAGTTTGTAGGACTGTGAACAAAACCATTTTTAAAAATGGAATTAGCTGCTTAACTGAGGTACACTTTTGGTTATTATAAGAACTCAACAGTCTGTTTTCAAGCTTGCCAATTCATAGTTTACCAATATGTTGGGCTTAATCTGTAGCATCTACAGCATTATAGTGTCATTAATAAATTCTACTAAAACCACCAAAAACTAGTTCACATAAACTTGACTTACTCATTTATATTGCTAAGGCTGCCAGAGGTCCAGGCAAAAAAAAAGAAGTGTAATACTCTATAGCAGGCCCTTAGTTTTAAAACATTGTCAAACAACCCTCAATGTAACTTTCATCATCAGTTTGTAACAAACTCTTCACTCACTCAGCTTTAATCTGTTTTTCACACAGAACATGAGGCACCAACACAAAAAACATAACAGGAACTTCCCCTAAGGAGTCACCTTTTTAAAATTTCCTCACATCCCACTCCCTGAAAGCTCATCCCTGGAACAGATGACTCTAAGCTTTTTCTTACTACTCAGTGGTACACAACCTTGCCGGTGAGAAAAGGGACATCCACAGATCACTACAAATGCAGAGGAGGGGCGAGGGAGATCCTCTGCTCTCTGTGGCTTCCTTGGGTGGGAAAGGAAATTGGTGAGTTCTTTGCTTCTGATTTCTCTGGCAGATAGGGGACAGCAGAGACAAGAAACTGAAAAACCTGGCTCATATTCCACCCTGCCTGCAGTGCCCCATGCCAAAGGATGGTGGTGGGGTAAGCTGCTGAGGCTGCTGCTCCCAGGATCCCCAAGGTGCCCACAGGAAACAGCCTGCTCAAGCAGGTCAGACAAGCCAATGCTCTGCTCTGCCCTGGGTTGTCCCTTAGAGCACAAGCATCCATCCTTTCCTTATCCTTCTTTCAACCTAGGAAGACCAGTTAACTCTGTCAAGTACATTTGAGAATATCAGCAATACCTGCATTTTGATCAAAGATGCCATATTCAGCAATATGAGATTGCTTATTATTTCCAACAAGACCTGTACGTTGGTACATCACCATCTCCTCTTGAAGCTTTACCATTTCTACTACTACTACTGCTCTTTAGACACTGAGCTTTTGGGGCCATAATGCTGCAAAAGAGATGCTGGGTCCTCTATGTGAAACATACACATTGATACTTCATTAAAACCTTTAGTAAATATTCTTTTAGGTAAATATTGAATACTCCATTTAACATAAAAAGTTATTTTCACTCACTTTTAAAGGTATTAAAATAAAGGTGTTCTAAAGGTAGTACAAAACACCTTGTACAAAACAGAAGACATCAACTTTTGGCAAAAGCAGAAAAAATTAAAATTTCACCATTATATTAAACAAAAAGCTCTGGTAAACTACTCAGTCCTTCTGGAAAACAAAAAGTTTTGCCTCTTCCAGGGGAAAAATGTAAGAGACCTTCCAGGGTTAAAAATCTACTCATCCAATCTATTCAGCACACAAGCGTGATAAGATTGGATATACATCTAGGGCTAACATTTGGATGCATCATGGGCAATAGGGTGGTGTGGGTGGGTGTATATATATAAATACACACACACGCACGCGCTCACACGCACAGCATCAGCAAGCCAAAAATGCATCTTATTCCCCCCCCCCATCTTCGTCTTTCTTCCCCCAGCCTAAGTCTGCTAGAACAATATGAAGGAACTATTAACATGGTTCTGCAAACACAAAAGACCAAACAAAACTACATAAGTTTAAACCAAGTAACTGCATTGTCATTGCATAATGGTAATATTTAGCATACGCATTGCAAAAACTCGTATAATGACCATCATGATGCCCACAGAATAATACGACATTCTTGACACTGATTTTCAGGATAGAAAGTTTCTCCACTGACTCTGAGGACTGCATGCCTAGCACATTAATTCTTCTGCATTTTATAATTATGCTGTCAATAAATGCCATTTCAAGAGCCAAGATCATAAGAAAAATATACAAAATAAGATCCCCCACAGAGAAACAATTGTACTGCTTGGCAGGTTTTTAATTCCACCCTTTTCTTCTTTTTCATCAAAACATTAGCAAGTAAAAGTTCATATCAATAAAAAAGAAGAATCAGACTGTTGTTTGTGCAAGTATGAGAAGAATTTGAAATGCAGACTGGATTGGATAAGGGTAGCTCTAGATAACCTGGAAGCATTCAGCTAGTATGTTCCAAACAGCACCTAAGACTGATTTTAAAGGAGGGTATTTAAACAACTGTGGTCTGATCAGCTGAACAATCCCAGCTAGTTCTTCAAGCAATTAAATATGTCTCTCTGTATAGAAGACGGGATGTAAATGAAACAAACAATCAGAAGTTAGTAACAGTGCTACCAGTTTAAAACTTGTGTTTTTTTAGGACAGCAGGCAACTTTTGGAGATGGGTATCACACATTTAGGCTTAGTTATAATTATTTATGTTCTGACCAGCTAGTCTACTTGACCAAGTCTAGGAAAAAACATCTTAAGACCGCACATTGAGAGGAGATGCATAATTAAACAGATAAACTATTTCTCACCTTTGCAATCACTACTAGTAGCAGCAGCAAATAATTGGAACAGCATAGGGTTTCCCATGGGTTTAGGTAAGTTTTCCCCTTCTCTCCATTCCAGTCAGAAACATATAGAGAGTGATCCTTTCTCTGTGGTAGGGCAGATACTTAGTCCATCTAGCTTCTGCTATCTCCATCTCCTCTGAGATAACAGTCATTTTTTTACTGGCACCAGGACTTCAGATACTACACAAATATATGTATGATGGCATTATTCTAACATGTTTAGGTAGACATGAAAACTGAGCTGAACTTGCAGCCTTCTTCCATCATGGTGTTTTTGCCTTTGACTCTAAGATTTGGCCACACTGCCATGGCCTGATTTTATTAAGCTTGAACAGTCTTTTGCAAAACCTACTTTATGACTATGTGATAAATTGTTTTCTTTATTTGTATACTAATAAGTAGATCACAGCTAGAGGCGGTTAAAGGTGCCACTGTGGATAAAATAGTGTTCACTAAACTGAGTAAAACAGCTGGACAAAGCTTTTCCACCCCCTTAAACAACTGACCTGGCCTACTTAAATTCATTATAAAACCACATCCTAGAAAGGACAAAGAATTACAAATATTTCTCTGAACAGATGAACATATTTTCACCTGGTCTTTTTGCTTATTGTATTGCAAATCTTAAAACCTGCATAAACTATAACCCAAACTACAAGAAAAAGACGACTGAGCACTGATTACACTCTGGCATAATCAGTGCCCTGGTTTCATATGCATCCTTATCAGCACTAATGGTCCCACCACTGATACCTGTGTGTGCTCCTTGATGCTACACAGACAAAACCAGCTGCAAACATTATCCAGAACACAGTAAGGTGACACAGCTGATGAACTGTGTCAGCTTATTATAACCAGGTGCTCCATTTCTTTCAGAGTTTAACAGACTTACTAAGGTCTGTTTTGAAACACAAGCTTTAAGTAAAGGTTGATAGAAAACTATCAAAATAAATAGTTTTGGCTTGGTTTAACTATTTTATTTTTAAACTGATGCTAATAAAATGTTCGGTGTTTCAGAGGAAAGATAAGGAGCTTTGCCACATGGCCACACTAAAAATGGCAAATATCCCAAGGAATACAGAAAAACTTCACCAGCGTTTCTACAAAAGTTAAGCTCAAAACACAGCTGCAGACCTACTGTTTAACCCCAGCCCTAGGGACATAGGGTTCTGTTCTGCATCTCACATTCCTTAATTAAGCAGTGAAGCAATTCTCTGATCTAACAGATTTCCAAGGATTACTTAAGGATGTTAATGCAGAAAGATTTTTCCTGCTGAAAAAGAGATAGTATTTTTCTGCTTTATAAGCTCTTTAGTTCAAATATTATCTTTTTGGTTTTCTCTTTTCATCATTCTGATGGGATGAAGTTCATGCTTTTAGAAATGCTCCCCAATTTATGGATTATGCCTAAGTAACAACTGATATAAATTTAGTGCTACACCAAGTGTGATGCGATTGCAAGACATTCAAACATTTCTCCATCTCTATACTGATAAAGGAGTAAAAGTCACTGGTAAATCTGTTTGAGTATTAGATGACATGGATACGGGACAACTTATCTGTCAACTTTCCAGAAAGAAAGGAGAATTATTCTATATTATAAATCTTATAATGAAAAATAATGCAAGTACTGCATCTATTATATCCACACAGATAGAGCTCTTACGCACAGAAATGACACATATGTTTGCCAAATTTCTAGATAGACTCCCAGAAGGGAATAAGACTTCAAACATTACAGTGCCCATTATATCAGATTTACTGGGACATATTTTTTATGAGGCATATATTATGTGACACTATAAAAGCATTGTTCTTTTAGTTAAAATAGTTGCCAGTTAAAATCATCTTGCAGAGATACATAACATTTAGATTCATACTATTTAATATAATAAAGGTATTAAAGAGAGCAGTATCTTGGTTTTTCTGACTATTTCTTATCTGTTAAATTAGAAGTTTCCTGATATTTTTGATAAAAAGTCTTCTATTACTTTTATATTTAAAAGGCTTTTTATGCCACGTATTTTTAAAACTAGACTGATGAAGAATTAGCTGGAAGGAAAACTTCATGAGTCCCACTGAAGCAGTTTATTCTGGAACACCATTTATAGAAATGCCATTTTGTCATTTTTACTCTGAGCAGAAACTGTATGTGATATTTCCACCCTTATACAACTGAACTCATTACACTGTTTCCATAACAACAAATAGCAGTACATGAAATTAGATCCCAGTAAGATTCTGAGAAAATTAAGTTACAGCCTGCTAATGTGTCTCTTAGAGACTCATACAGTGAATGAGAAACCAAATCTGCAATGCTGGCAATATGGGTACCTAGGAGTGGTACAAGAGGTTAATATCTCATGAAGGGAATCAAGGAAAAACTACCTTAGCCTATTCCCATCAGGTAATAAAAGAACCCCTCTGTACACAGAGGCTGTAGAGATTGACACATTTAACTTGGATGTTTTATTCGGAGTTGCCCAAAGAGCAGATGCTTCAGAAAAAAACATAACTACTCCATGGGGTAGATTGTCAGACAATAACGTATCAGTTGGATAATTTCTTTCTAATTCGTAAAGACTCCTACAGTCCTCCCTTTCCATTCCAGATAATATATGCAATTGAAGTCTTTAAACTTTTGTAACTGTCTATAGCTGAAGAGTATATATAATGAACGTTTTTGGACACTGCTTTGATTTTGCAAAGTGAAGGAAATGAAGTGAGCCCCCTTCAAAAGAACTTGTTCTTAACACAGCACCTACTGAACTCCAGTGCTAAGCTCTGCTGATGCTTTGTTTTAAACAATTTTAACCTTGCAGTGACCTGTAACACCATCACCACACGCACAGTATGGTCAGGTGTAAAGTCTGTTCCAAACAAAAAGTCTGGGAAAGAGCTTGCCTTCCTCACTGGCACCTGTTTTTGTTTAATGATAACAGAGAAAACACATCTCTAACAATTTTAATGGAATTTAATAAAATGTTGCTACAAACTCATGACAGTAGTGACCTTAGATTATCCTACTTCTCTCTCTCTCTCTCTCTCCTCCCTTATCCTTCAACTTCCAGTGGCAAGCAGCTGTAAAGCATTCCTCTGCCTCAGAGGAATGCAGAAAAGAATTATGGTAGTGCCTAAATCTCAATAAACCCCATCATTCTTCAGAACTGCTGATTTGCCTCTAGTATAAAGCAAGTATAACTTCTCATACAGCAAGCAACATCCTTCATATATAGGCCACTAATATGTGAAGATGGCAAAAACAGGGAAAAATTTAAAACTTGACTCTGCCTTAGCTCAATAGACTGCTTATTCCAGACACCTAGATGCCAAATTTTCAGCATTTGAAGGATGTAAGCTGGTTACCTAGAGAAAAACCTGTCTGAAGTTTAAGTTAGTGAGTAAGACTTTTGTGGGCACACTCTTTCCAAAAGTGTTTTATCTGTCATTCATAATGCTCATTTACATAGCCATAATAAATAGAATGAATCATAGGAAAAAATAGATATCCTAGGGAGAGACCAGCACTTAGAATACTTGTCTGTGGTGGACACACAACTAGTCAAATTCAAGGACTGAAATCCAGGCATTCTGCCATAACTCACATGGCCTGAGGACCTAATAAAAGCATAAATAAATAAATAAATGAAAATAACTGAAATAAAGGACATTGTCAAGGCCAGAAAGTCTAAAATCAGCCACAGTAGCCATGTTTTGGTTGGCATTGCACAAGCCCTTTTCTGTGTCAGGCACAGTCTCTTGTGCTCGTCAGGTTACATATCAAAGCACATGAATCTTCCTCATTAGTATACACACACAAAACATTACTGTCTTTCAGCACCTGCTTTCTTCTCCAATTCAAATGAACAAGAAGGCAGAAAGGGCAGACTGCTCATGCTTCTGTCACAACATTATTCCCCCTTCAAACCAGATGACACCGAGCTGCACAAAAGGGATATTTTAATGCAAGAGATGCCAGACATCTTTCTTTGTGGGAGACTGAACTGTCGTAACAGGAAAGCCTTCATCTACACCCTACTGAAGAAAGTTTATTCAAAGCATAACAATCTATCAGTTTATGGAACACAAACTAGATTTCAAATTTGTACATTTTATCTTAAACATCTGTTACATTACAGTTTTCTTGCGAGAACTAAATTCTCTTGCAAAGTTTCCATCATCTTATTGGGTGTTCCTCCTGACCTTCAAAAAGGACTTGTTCATCAAGAATTTGCTTTAATTCACAATAATCCTACTGTCCTAGTAATGTTCACAAAAATAGAAGTCTGGTCTACAAAAAATACTTGGGACACATAAATGGAAATGATCATTCACTGAACGATCTGATAACTTGTATGAACAAATAGGTAGAAACAATGTCTGCTCTGAGACTGTTGTGATGACCACAAAGGTGTGTTTTTCCCTAGTCCTTATAGGAATAGCAATCACAATATAAAGTAGATGTGTAAAACATGCATTCACATTAACATGCCTTTCAGCAGTTTGACCAGATTGAAAAGTATTGGATAGAACAGCTTATTTTCTTTTATGCTGAAAGCCACCTTCAGGGATAATTCGCTCCATGATGAGCCCAGGACATCTAGTCTGTGCACATGAAAGACAGATAACTTCCTCCATTCAAATCTGAATCACTTTTGATATTATTAGGAAATATTTTCACCCACTCATATCTGGATGCAAGTGCACATTATAAGCATTTACCAAAAAATTAACCTTTCAAGAGCTAAATACAGAGGAGTTAGCTTCTAACTTCAACAATGCAAATGTCAGCCTTTTGAACACAAAGATAGTAAAGTATCCTCTAGCTGACAAAACAGATGTAGAAGGAGAAATATTAATTTGCAGGCCCTCAGAAAACTAAGAGTGCCTGTGGTCCAAACAGGTTTCTGCACAAGAAGAGCAGGTCATTACCACTGGTACACTCCTGTCAATTTGGCACATGGGCTAGCCAAGCTGGGTAGAACAGGAGCGACACAGAGAACTCCTATCCCATTTACAAGGGCAGATCAGCATGGTTTCACCATAGACAACTAAGAGGTTGTAGACCCAAATTGCTATGAAGTGAAATATGAACTTATATTATCAATTTATCAATACTCCAAAATAAAAGAGAATTAAGAAATTCATGTTTGCTTTAGGTAAAGAGCATGCATACAGCAATCAGCAGACACAGCAGGTAACACTGCGAAAGCAAAAACCTGATAATCAGTTCCTAATCCATTACATCTAAAGAACATTCTACATCTCCTTTACACCATCACAGTGGTTAATGGTGAAGAAAACAACTTCAAAACAAAACCGATCAAATGTCTGCAAAGACAACATACAGACAAAAGCCACTCATGTGATGCTACTTGTGATATACTCTTATTAATTTTGCAAAAAAAAACCCCACAACGTATTTCTTCATTCTATTGAATAAGACAGGAGCAAAAGTAGCTGTTACTCAACAGAGAACCATAGATGCAAGTGATTGCCTCAGACATAAATTTCCACTGCAAAAATAGAGTCTGATCCCTGTAGAACAGATTGTCCTTCCCCAAACAATTAGATATGAGCCCCAAAGTTTTCTTCAGACTGAAAATCAGCCACTGTCATAAAAAAAACCCTCAACAAAACCCCTACATATGCCCTCTCCCCCACCCTCACTTCTCTTACTGCTTTAACTTTCAAGTCCAGCAGTGACAACTTCATGATGATTCCAAATACATTCTAATCTATGGATCACTATAACAGATATAAACAGCAGGCATATTCTTGGATAAAATGCTGGCAACTTGAGTACAGTCAAGATCTGAAAATGTAAGCACTGTTGCCATCCCTCCTGCAGGATTTCCAAAAATAGGCTGCTTCCTTATTGAACAAAAAGTTGCGATCAGCTTAATAAGTTTTCAAGATCTTAAAACAATCACAGATACCTAAACTGAAAGTTTTCTTTTTGTACAGAGTTTCCCAACATAAAAAGAATCAGTGTAACTACAACTAAGGTCATGTTAGGAGACTTTGGAACCTTTGAGAAAACAAAAACCAAAAAGAATAAAAGAATAGAAAGGCCAAAGCACACAGAGTTCTTCTTTCCCCACCCTATACAAAATTGCCATTGGTACTCTTGCACTGTGCAATCAAAACCAAATCTCTAAAGGTTAATAACTTGACTTTCTGTTCCTAATAACCTTCATCTTCAAAAAGATTCCACAATTTCCACTTGCCTGAAGCACCCATTGTTACACTGAAAAGAAGTAAACTTTATAATAACCTGTATTGTACTATGACTGGCACTGACTTTCTCTACCTCTCTTCTTTGGTAAGACCCAGAAATTGCTGATGGAAAAGATGAATGTTTTATTTTAAAAAATCTATTAAATATAGAAAGTATGAATACTTAACCTGCCTTTTCATAAGTGCAGTAAAGATACTCGGTGCTGCAACCACCTTTATACATCTTTGGACTTAACTATGTGCCATCGATATTAATGTCATTTGCTAAGAATCATCTTTCTAGTAGTTTCCTGTGCTGCTACATTAAAGATGATTAAGTTGAGCAAAGAAGCTGTAGAATAGGTAATATTAATACTTCATACATCTTGAAAGCTAAACATCAGCAAGCTAGAAAATATTAAATAGAAAAGTTACTGCTAGATATTAAATTTTATGGCAAGAAATTAAAGCCCTATGCAGGAGAGCATTAACAGGCAGTGGATTACTTATAAGACTTCTAACAGCAATCCAAACACCAATAGTTAAAATTAATTCAAATCCAGTGAACATGCTGATGAAGTAAGTTGTGACTCCATAAATTATACCAGCAGAAAGAGCAAGAATAAGGGTAGCATAACCTCACTGTCTGAAAAAGCACCATTTAATTTTAATGTACTTTTAATCTGTTTTCTCCAATTTGTAGCACATAAAGAGTATAGGACCTTCATTTAAACAAACAGCTTTTCTGGTCCACTACAGGGTTCTTTGATCCTCAAAGGAAATTTATTACTCTATATCTGAGAAAACAGAAGTAAGTTCTCACCCTTCAGTGACTCTGACTGCACAAATTGATGCTAGTTTGGTGAGGTTACACCGAAGCAAAAAATATATGCTTTTGGAGAATTTAATCTAAAATATATGCATGCAAGTTCATACACACAGATACAGCTTCCCGTTATTTTAATGAATCTGGAATTAAAACCCCATAATGTTAAAAATAAGGTATTTTTAAAGTTTACTCCAGAGCAACCATATAAAAAAGTGAGACTGATTTTGAGAACTGTAACAAACAATAACGAACCTCATTCATCTCCTAGAAATGTTTTGAGTCTCAAATCAATTCTCATTCCTGCCAGTAATCATTTAAAAATGATAAATAATCAAATAACAGGGCACAGAAGTTTTCTCCAAAAGTTGCCTGTAGTGAAACAGACTTGAAAAGATCTATTAGCTGTGAGTATAAATGTTAAATATGTAATTTAATGCAAGTAGGTTTGTTTACTGGGATAAATAATTCACTTTTTCCTGGACTATCTCCCCAAAATGTGTTTGCAACTGAACAATGGAAATTACCAGCTCTTCAGAACCATCATAGCTTTAATGATATCTTCAAGAGAGGATATCCAGAGCCTAGAGGATTTCTAATCAGCAGGAACACAGCAATTCCTACAGGCATGGAAGAAGAAAGCTCCTTGATCCTTTCCGCATCTACTTTTTGTTTTCCTGGTGCATTACATACTAGCAAAGGCAGTAAGAGGGAGAGCTTCATACACATTTTCTACTACACCTCCTCCAAGCCCTTAGGCTTGGCCACTCAAAAAGGGCTGAAGTTATTAAGTGCTCCTGAAAGCACTTGGCACTTGAGCACATCTGAAAATCACCTTCTGAAAACCACACTGCATGCCAGGAGCCTAATATGATGCCTTCTGGATGCAGTGGGAGCCTTCTTTGTATTTTGTTTGACTTTGGATAATGTCTTATAGGAAGTACGATGAATTGCAGATAAAACTGCTCCCACAACAGATACGCTCATCCAACCTTCAAAGCAGTCCAGGCAAACTACTGCAACAAGTTATGGACACAGTATAATTAACTTGGAAATAACTTCCAACCCATTTGATACACTAAAATCTGTAGATTTATATGCAATTTATGAATGTGACAATGTTTTCCCTGTGACCAATTATTTTGCTAAATATCAGCCATGATTTTCTGTGACTAGGTTTAAAAGTGGTTGCTTTTTGGTGTTACTGGAGTGCTCTCAGATTTTTCTCAGGCAATGTTTCCCGAAATATGTTCCTGAATGGCCACAACATATGCCCCTTCTATGCTCTTCAATCTTTATTTTAATATGATAACTAGTAATAACTTTCGGATGCACAGAAGTCCATCAAAGCCTTTGCTGTCCTTGTTTAGGACTGTTCTGCATGTGCAACAGCCAGTTAGAGTAATAAAAATATCGACAGGAAGAAAGTATGAACTTACTTAGTGTTTAACAATATGTTTAGTCCTTCTAGCATTGTTATCCCACCCCTTTCTTTAATATCAGGTCATATTTGCTTCTATGCACTGAAGTGGAGCTGGCGTTGGAATACCAGCCAGCCACCTCAGGTGGGAGGAAACCTTGTGTGCTAATGCATGCCAACAGCTCTGGCTATTAAACACCAGCAGGCAATTTTGCTACTTTCACTTCCTAAAAATACATGGCAGAGGACTAAGGAAAAGGCAGGGTAAGATCTTTCCCAATCACTTTATCTTTTATAGAAAGATTAGTAAAAACATTCATCATGCTTAAAACACAAAAGGACTTTTTTCCTAAGGAAAAGCCAAACCTCACACCTTCCATGAAACAAACTTTCACTTAGAAGCAAAAATGGATTATTAAGTTTTAGGAATTCCAGGTCAAATAGAAATTCAAAGGTGGAAATGAAAGTCCTGTGGATTTGCAAAAGCAGATATGGTCCTTAATTCATCTTTCACAAATCCTAAATACCTGTACTATTAGTTAGCAAAGGAGGACCATACAAGTAAGTTAATTCAAATTGCATTTAACTGAAATGAAAGGAAGCAATTCACACCTCATAGCTATTGTTTCAGGCTCTCTTGTAAACTCAGGAAATAATTTCAACCCTTCTGAAGCTCTTTTCATGTTCAGAATGTTTTCTTTGCAACTATTTGAAAGGCCTCAAAATCCGATGGTACTAATGTCAATATGAATTGTGCTCTATCTACTCATGCAAGTATTCTGCATATTTGACCTCTGAAAACTTGATTATTATGATGACTGTATTTCTGCAAATTTCTTGCATGATACTATTTTTCACTCAAGAACCTAAAATTCCAGACAATACTAAGCAAATATATGCCTCCTATACTACTTCCATGTAAACCAAAAAACAAAACCACACCAATCCCAACTACACTAATTTTACATCACATCATTATTTCAGTTTCTGGAATTTTGCCCTAACCTCTACTATTACTAACCACAGAAGTGAATTTCACTTCCCATTTCTAGTTTTACCATAAGGTTTTCTAGTCATCTTCTGACTTGTGCTCCCCACTTTTTGGTCTTTCCCAACACATTATCCACCACCATAGCACACTTGGGAGGAACACACAGAAGAAACTGATTTCCAGTAATACAATCAAATATAATTCAAAAAATATGAAGAAACATTTTAGAATTTTTGGCATGAAATTATATATCATTACTATGCCAATTTAAATCATGCATAGGAAGTCCACATTTTACATCCCCAGAAATTTATGACATTTTTCAGCAGTCAGCTCTATTAAACTAATGTAATAACACTGCCAGCCACTATGCATAAGTCATAAGTGGTATGATTGGATTTGTCTGCTCATTGCATTTTCAATCTGAATAATAGATAGATTATTCAATTGCAAATATATTTTTTTTGTCTAAATATTGTTATATTTAGCTGGAGCTGGGACAGCAGCATCAAACACTACGAAGGAACAGAATAGGCTATTTCTACTGTATGGCATAGAACCAAATTCCTAGATTTTTGTGAGGTGCTCTACCCTACTATAGCACTAAAAAGTCTCGTCCCCTTATGAAACTGTTATGAATAGTACAGTCATCAGAAATATCTTCAATTGGCAAAATTACTCTAAATTTTCCAAATGTTTAGTTGCCAGCTTTATAAGAAAGAAAGCTTTGTAGTGGGCCAAAAAGGACAGCAAGTACAATGTAAGCATTTGTCTACATGGAGAAGCAAGCTGGAATGGCCATTCCACAGCAGATGCTCTTATTTCAGGAAAAAGTGCTTTTTTTACACATTAAGAAAGAGTAGAAGCCAAGGCACCCTAAGGCTTTGGCTGTGTGGAGTAATGCAACCCTCATAACAAGTCAATGTGAAAGAGGTTATTGTTTTTTAATACATACGCTACAGCATTTCATAGGCATTTTAAGCTCTCCTCCCTTTTCCTTTCGGAGAGTAGACTACTCTTAAGTGATTTATAAGGATTGATCAGATTGAAGACTGTTGTACAGAGAAAGCACCAGGGCTTGGAAGGGATATCATCCAACCCTTTGATCCAGGAGGCCTTTTCAGTATCATTTCAGACAGGGTATCCAAGACTGGTAGTGCTGTAGTTCACCATCTATAGAGAGAATCTAACGGGAGGAAATCTGGAGGCTTAAGACACTGTGTAGGAAGGCCAAAAATATTTCTATTTTAAACACGAACAAAATTCCATTATTTAAAGGCAATAAAAATAAAATGGTGTGTTTAAAAATAATTTAAGTACTCATACTTAACAATAGCAAAATAAGGGGAAAAATAACTTTTTAAAAAATGGTATGGAAGTAGATCGATTTTTATTCTGCAATCTAAAATAAGAAAAATGTACACTGACATTTCACTTTATTTTATTTCATGTTTATATTGCCATTCTGTCTCTTCACCTGTAATTTGCCACTGAGGTAGACTGAAAAAAGAGAATAAAGAGGAAAGAATTTAATTATGAGACCTCACTTGGAATATTGTGTGCAGTTCTGGTGTCCTCAACATAAAAAGGACATGGAACTGTTGGAACAAGTCCAGAGGAGGCCACGAGGATGATCAGGGGACTGAACCACCTCCCATATGAAGACAGGCTGGGAAAGTTGGGGCTGTTCAGCCTGGAGAAGGGAAGGATGGGTGGAGACATCATAGCAGCCTTCCAGTATCTGAAGGGGGGCTCTAGGGATGCTGGGGAGGGACTCTTTGTTAGGGACTGTAGTGATAGGACAAGGGGTAATGGGTTGAAACTTAAACAGCAGAGGTTTAGATTGGATATAAGGAAGAAATTCTTTATTGTTAGGGTGAGGAGGCACTGGAATGGGTTGCCCAGGGAAACTGCGAATGCTCCATCCCTGGCAGTTTCAAGGCCAGGTTGGATGAAGCCTTGGGTGACATGGTTTATTGTGAGGTGTCCCTGCCCATGGCAGGGGGGTTGAAACTAGATGATCTTAAGGGCCTTTCCAACCCTAACTATTCTATGATTCCATGATTTTTTTCTGAACTTTGCAAAAACAAAATCTCAGTTAATTTTCTTCCCTCCAAACCATCCCCTACATTTAAGGAGGGGAAAAGCTCTTCAGCTTTTATATAATCAGTTCCAGAGGCATTTGATTTCTTTCTTCTCCAGCTAGTGAAACCATGTATGTACATTTTGAATCCAAGAGTACTCAAGGGAGAAAGAGAGCATAATAGTCCTGTCTGTATCTTAACTTTCTCAATTCTCAAAATTGTTAGCCTTTCCAAGCATCTGAAACAATAATCAAGCTGAATCCCTTTATTTTTATGTTATACACAAATGTTCTTTCTTTGCCTTGATTCTTCTGAATTCCTCAAACAGAGGAGACCTCAGAGCATGGGCTGGGGCCTTATAGACAAATTAAATAATAAATGAAACTATGGAGGGTTGTAGTATGTACTGCTCTCTGCCAGCAAAGGCCAGAGCTTTGGCAGTGGTTCTGGTTATGTCCCCTTAATAAGCTGGAATGACCTCAGGTGGAGGGGACTCATAATTCACATGAATGGTCCCTCTTCTCCAAGAGCTTGCCATATGCACATACAAACCAGTGATTCATGCAAATAACACTGCAGACAAGTGATGCAAATGGGTGGGAGGGTTTCAGAATTCTTATTCAGATGACTTTTACTTTAGAAAACTGGTAGTAATTCGAGAAGTAATAGAAATTATTACCAAAAGTATGACCGATCGGATTTAAAATGACTGCAAAGCATGCACTTTGGGCTCTTCTCTCTTTGGTGGCAGAAAGTTGGTAACCAACTTCACCTTTTATGCTATGTTATTTGCAGGGATATCTTCAGATGTTGGAGCAGCCACCAGAGGGCTCCCATATTTTTTTCCATTCAGGTAAAACCAACAGTTTTGAGATTAAAACCATAGAGATCAGAAATTTTGTCCTAAAAGTTTTAAAAGAAGAACTGAAAAATGAAAAATAACACACTATTGCAATCATCTTAAGATATTTGGTACCTGCAGGTATTATTTGAGAAAATATAAGAATACTCAGATTTTAAAGGCTGCTTTAATGCCCATGTTCACACATATAGCACTGAACAAAAAATGGGTCAGAAACCGTGTGTATGCAACCTGCAGGCCTTTCAGTGAAATGAAAAGCTTAACTACTCTGTGACCTGGTACACTGCCTCTCTGGGGAATACCTCAGAATTACTTTTAAAAGAAGCCTGGGGAAAAATAAAAACCCATGCAAACAAAGAACAAAACTCTACCACAACACAACTGAGACACCCTGATAATACAAATGAAAACTTCATAGAGAGGCCAACAAGGGTCTAAAATCTATCTCCTGAGAACCAGTACTCCTATCTGCAGAAGGAACCTTGCTTTTCCATGGAACAATGTGAAAAAGTAAAAGCCTAAACCAGTATAAGTCTGAGCAAAGCAGTGAAATCACTCGTGCACACTCAGAAATGGCATTACAGTAGATAAAATTAACTGCATTCCAGTTCACACACCGAAGGGAGCTATTTGGTGGCTGAAAAGATGGAAATCCACATGAAATGTCTAAACGTCACGAACTGAAATAAACCAATCCATTCACCACAGGTGAGAGGAAGGACGTGACAGAATTGGCATGACAACACTGCTCTCTCTAAACCCTTCGCAGGGTCCTGTGAGAGAAGTGGCAGGGAATCTGTGGAGCACTTTCAGCTGTAACGATTCCAACAGCTGGGACTACGAGGGTTGAGCCTACAGTAGCAATGTTACTACTTTCCTGTCTCTCACTTCTATTTAACACACAGGCACAGCCATCAGAGATGCAGCATGGAAATTATTTCCCCAACAGTGAGCAAGCAGCTTGGTGGAGAGCACAGAAAGCTGTAACATTCTGGAGAAAGAGAATACTCACAGCAGAAAAAACAGCTAAAGAATAAATACCTTTAGAGCCATGCATTTATGGTTCACTGTTTAGTACTAATGAAGACTATAATTCAACATTAAAATGGATCCTGTACAATTTAAAACAATTGCTAATAAAACCATAGTATGACTGTGAGAAGGCAGAATGACTTCCTCATAAATGCATTTTTAACTCAGTTTGTATTCTCAGTTTTGTATGAAAATGCACTTTACCAAAACAAAGGCAGCACAGAGGCAGTTTAAGATGAAGAAGCCATCTTCTAACATTTAGATGCAGGAATTCAGAGAAATATAGCAAAATAAAATACATATTAAAGCTCTTGCAGTATGTAGAAGCAATTTCTACCCGATTATAATGGAGAATCCGAAAATATACATGCATGAAAGGACTAAGGGATACCAAGTGTGATACAGCGCAGTGCTGTTAATTTAGTGGCCTACTGTCTGCAGAGTGTGCAAAAAAATTGGTTGAAAAAAAATATTCAAGCATCTGTATGTTTAATATCCCCATAATCCTGGCAATCAAAACAGGAGAAGTCAAGTCATGAATGAACTTACAAGGTCTGGCCTCAAACTATGCAAATACAACTATAAATCAGAATTATAAAGGCAATGCCAGACAGCAAAATATCCTAATGGTGTTACCAGGCATTACGGAGAAGCAGAGTAATTCCAGACAGAAAGAGTTGTATAGATTTTTTTTTTAAAGTAAATGAAGTTGCAAATGTCTCATGATTTCAAGGTTTGGCATCAGTAATGAAACTGTTAGAAATGGTTCTGAAATTTGCTGTAGGGATTTCCATTAGTGGAAACAAAATATATTTCAAAGAAGACAGATAATGAAACAGTGGGTAATAATGCTGTGCCACTATCAGGCCATAACTATGCCAGGTGTGAGACAATGGCAGTGTGCTGCTGGTCACCAACTTCAGTAGGAGGACACTACAAGATGAAAAAAGTTATAAGATGGAGAAAGTGCTATAAGCTTGCATATCTGGTGACATTTGTAGCATCTCAGCACCATCCAGAAAAAGCCTAAGGGCCCTTGGAAATTCTTCTAGAACAGATAAGAGCCATAATACACAACAGTAATACGTCTATCATAAATACTGAACAAAAGAGTGTTTACTAATGACTTAACTAAACCTAAGTCAAGGTAAACACATACCAGCAACGATATTCAACAAACAGAAGTTATGCAACATGATTCCTTTCTCATTTCAAACTCTTATTTTCAAACTAATATGCCCAGTTTCCTCTGAACATTGCTAGTGCAGTTCTTTGCTGGGATGGAACTTGTAGTAGACAATTTTCAGCCACGATGGTCATATTTCAGTAGTGCTAGACTAGGGTCAAAATGGGTCACACACTGGAAAACTAGTCACAGCAACTGATTTTTCCTCTGCTTTTCCATAAACACCAGAGAAATATGGCATCAAGCCAAACACTTATTTATAGACAACATTTATTTTTAGCTATTTATTTTAGCCACCGGAGAACAATTGCAGCTCAATGTTCTTACTACTATCTGGAAATCCATTTTTTTAAATATCCTCTGTCAATGTAAATTTGTCATCGCTCTGTCTAACTGCATTTTGCCCTTTACATACATGCTGTGTGTATTAATCACACACATTTCCACTGCATCTGGAAGTGGTGTGGTTTTCTTCAGTGAAAGATGTAATCCTGAAGTCCCTCCTCAGGTTTTATGTAAAAACCCAACTGCTCTGCAGACTGATTTATGAAGTAAATGTTGAAATAAGAATAGAGTCTTAGGATTTTGTACTATGACTTGAGCAAGCTGGTCATTGCTAGTAGAACCAAGCTTCTTACAAATCCTCTGCACAGTACCCTTGACCTAGACTTTCAACTTGGAGCCATTCATTTCCACTGCCAAATGAGAACTGCTGTGGCTTCATCACCATGTTTGTCACTTACACAGGCAAAACAGCATGAAATAAAAATGGTGCAGCCGCTTTCCACAGGCCAAAGCTTTTCTACTGTATTCACACTCAGAAATTCATGCTTCTCACAGGGTCCTTCTCACTTTGAAATTAGCAACTTTTTCTCTTTACATTTTCTGCATCTTTTCCCTTTTCCTCTTTTGCCTGACTGATTTGTCCCACACTCAGGACAAGGCCTGAACTGACCTCAGTCTCCATATGCTTGCCAGTTATTTATTGACCTATGTTCAGGTCAACCACTGCAAGGTAAGGAATTTTTGTTTACCCCATTCTGCAGGCTGATAACTGAGCTGGAGATTAGATGATAATACAAACCAGCTACAAGCACTTGTGCTTGTGAGCTCCATGATAGCAGTGTAACATATTTCAGTCAGTTCTTGCCTTTCAGCTGTCAGCAGAGATTTTCAGAAATTTCTATGCTGCTTACAGGGCTCAGAGGGATGCAGCCACTGTCTTAAGCACAGGCCTGAAGAGGCTCACAACTTGTGTGCGCATGCACAAGTCACCTTAACCTTCATGACATCTCACAAAGCCTTCCCAGCTCTTTTCTTTTACAGGAAAGAGTACACAGGATGCCAGACAACTGTCACAGCTTTCACAGGTTTGGAGTGCTGCTGCAGTAGGTGAGAAGTGACCTGTTACCTCGCTTCACATTTTCTTGTTCAACATTTGATATTACTTTCCATTTAAAAGGTGACATAATGCCTCACCTTGTGATCCACTGGTTTTACAGTATTTCAGATGATGCAGTGGCTTTAGAAGCATTGTGTGGCCAGAATGCAATGCAAGCCTTGTACCATTTTTTCTCCTGCAAATGTCATAATGGCTTTTCCATTATTAATGATAACTTAAAATGTTCCAAAATGTTGTAAGGTGGTTACTGGACACATATTCTACCAAAGCCATTAACTGTTTCTCTAATTATATCAAAATGCATCTCAATTCCCCATCTACTTCCCTGCTACAATTACTTCATCAATATTCATAAGATCCAAGAGCTTGATATTGATTACCGCATCTAATGGACTCATTATGCAAAGTCATTGTGACCTCTGAAGCAATTCGACTTGAATGACTTATCTAGATGCTTGCTCAAAATGTTTTGAGACACTGGCACCAAAACAGGAGCAAGTAGAGCAGGACAAAACTCACCACAGCATCTTTAACTGGCAATACTCTGACAGAATGCACTTCTTCCATGCCTGCATGACATGTCATGCAACTCTAAAAGATCTGTCACATTATCCTCAACTTTACAGGAGCCCTTGTTATCATGCAGGAGAAAAGAGTAGTTAATATTAACTAATCATTATTAACATTCATTACGGAAAAATCAATCTGATTGTGCTATAACCTCCTGCTGCAGTTAGCTGGGTTATTCTGATATTTACATAATATCGAGCTCCTGCTAACCAAAATTGTGGCAGTTATATAACACCTGTCAATGTCACGGTGATTCTGCAAACAAAATCCAGTCTGTTTATCAGCACCAAGGTACAAAATAAATGCATTTTGCAAACAGTTTCTAATGACAAATGTTTTACTGCGTCACACGTCCAACATTAATAATGATAAGCATTCTTCTTTGGAAAGGTAAGAAACCAACTCACTCTCCTCGTCACATGGTAAGAAGTTTAAAGAGCAAAAACCAGAAGGCAGACAAATTCTACAGAAGAAATCAGGAATAATGGGTTAGCCTAAAGAAATAACCCTTAGGACTGAATGACCTGGAAGGGAGGTGGGTACATCATCACTTGGATTCTTAAAAAAAAAATACATCTCTACCTCAGAAACTATCATCCATATTCAAGAACAAAATAGTAAACTGTTAGTGGTACAACTGCAGCTGTTCCATTATAGTGAACTATGAAATTACTATTAGGATGTTTGCTGCTAAGATGCTTCAGAATCAGACAAAACACACCTTAAATGATACAAACTAATATTAAGTTTGCCAGGAAGACTGTATTACTTTCTTTCCTTAAGCCTTAAAATATGGCTCAAAAAAAAAGTGATTTCCCAATAGAGTAATTCATGGGCACAATAGTCGCATTTGAGCATGGCGCAAAAGCCCAAATTTTATCTTCATTCAGAAGTGCCTATTTTTGGAGCAATACGATCTAAAAGGACAACATGCTTCAGAGAGGGAACTAAAATTAAATATTCAAAGCACATACTCTCAGTTTCACAGCTGAAGTATCTGCCAATTAGCAACTCTGTCAGCAAAAACTTAACATTGCAAAAAATTTCAGAGGTAGAACTAATTAGAACCAAGCATGAGGAACCCAAACGGCACAACTTCAGTACTCTAAACCTTCAGTTAGTATTTAGCATGTTTGAAGTGAGGGCATTTACACTTATGAACTGGCACCTCTGATTTATAGAACTGCAAAAATTCATTTCCCAAATGTAACTAATATAGATGTGTTTGCTATTTATTACATTATAGTTACTATCCATACTTATATACAAGAATACTAACATATATGAATGACTGAATACTAATATGCTTATCATGGCTTAGTCCCCACTGTCACAAGCGGTTATAAAGAACCTGCTGAGACTATGTGGAGGGTTTGCAGGTAAATCTTCCGCACATGCTCAGCAGGGATCATAGAGGACTGAATAAATTAGTAGCTATAGACAGGGAGAAGGTGGGACCTTGCCCTTGAAGCCAGTCCAAAAGAAAAAACTGCAGACCATGACTACGTAGCATTAACTCTCTGCTGTCTCCTAAATAGGACAGCCTTGGAAGAGTACAGTCAGCAAAGGGTAGGGTGCTACTCACTCTCAAAGGTCTTGGATCTTACCCTCAAAAATGAAGTAACATACACAAAAGGCATGTATAGTTTATTAATTTGGTTTTAAATTAAGTTCCTTATTTTTTTTTTTTTCAAGTCAAATTTATTAATTTTTCATAGGCAGGCCTATTTGTTGATTATCCTGCCTACCAATACTTTCTAACACTCAAATTCAAGGCAAATTTACGTCATAAGTGCGTGCTAAAATTCTAAATAACTGCCATGTGTAATTCTAAATATAAATCTACTCTGCGTCTGCTTCTGACGCTACTGTAGCCTCAGGAAGAAAAGCTCCAAATGTTTGTGAAGCTTCAATGTTAAATGTTGCAAAATGCACTGGCTATATAAATGACTTGATTTTGCACCTGCTAAAAGCCTATCAGCTTCTCTGGCATCTCTTTCAGATGCCGCATGAATAGCAGCAAATAAACCCAAGACATATATATATATTCTATGAATGATATTAATAGGAATCAAGAGAAATTACAGTATACTTTAAGTTACAATAAAAATGGTTACTTCATTTTGCCCCTATCTAGGGTGACAGCTGTTGTGGTAGCTCCACTTCACAATCACTGGTTAACCTGTAACGTGTATTTTTCTCCTCCCTCTGGAAAGTCATGTATCAAACCTAAGCAACAAAGGGGACTGATGACAAATTGAAGTCCTGTTCCACAAAACCTGAACAGCCTGCAACATTATTTTTGTGTTAGTCCCTTTTAGAGGTGCTGAGCACCCGAAAGATCAAGTTACACAGGGCCAGTTCTAAACCCCTGACTACAAAAGCACCACAGCAATGAACTGCCAAGGTCAAAACTGAGCTCTGAGGGTCAGTGTAAAAGCAAATAGGATCTATGGAAATTTTTCTGATGGCAGCAACAGACTATGTTGAAAAGTTATCTACATGGCCAAGGTCTTTTATCCACCTAAAACCAGAAACTGCTACTACAAAGCACCATCTACAGTCTGAATATTACAACCAGAAAAGAGAACTTAACCATGTGGCACAACATAAATTTTTCCTGTTACTCTTAATATACCAGCTTCTTAGATATCAAGATCATTTGGTCCTTTCAATCAAGAAGTTGTTCATAAGAACAAGTAAAATCTAATCAACGCATTAATATGAGTCATGTAAATTCAGATGAGACTGGATTGTGTAGTCAGCAAAATTGTGACACCAGCACAGCAAAACTGATTTAAAGAAATTAATTCTACATGGATGCTTTTCAGTATGCATTTAACCAACGTGTTATTGTGCTATTGTCATTATTGTGATCAACCTGTTCATCCTAATCTGTAAGGATACTATGGAAACTTCATCCTATTACAAAGGTTTTTAATTTTTTGTTGGTATCACAACATGCATGCACCAAAGCAATGAATATTGTTACAAAAGACAAAATCAGAAATCAGCCAAACTTCACTAGGTGTGATCCAAAACCCCCTCAACATGGAAGGTTTAAAGAACAGATTTAGTGGAACATCTTCCTTATGAGGAGAGGCTGAGGGAGCTGGGTCTCTTTAGCTTGGAGGAGACTGAGGGGTGACCTCTTCAATGTTTACAAATATGTAAAGGGTGGGTGTCAGGATGATGGAGCTAGGCTTTTTTCAGTGATGTCCAGTGATAGGACAAGGGGCAATGGGTGTAAACTGGGGCATAGGAGGTTCCATGTGTACATCAGGAAAACTTTACTGAGAGAGTGACAGAGCACTGGAACAGGTTGCCCAGGGGGGTTGTGGAGATATTCAAGGCCCACCTGGACAAGTTCCTGTGTGATGTACTCTAGGTTACCCTGCTCTTGCAGGGGGGTTGGACTAGATGATCTTTCGAGGTCCCTTCCAACCCCTGGGATTCTGTGATTCTGTCTTGCTGGATAGATACTTCATAAAAGAACATACTGGTTTTGTTTCCTACGGATGCTTCTTCCTTGAAATAAGACAGGTCAAAGTCCTATGTATGGTCTTCAAGATGGGGGTAGTGGATCACTCAGTGTCAAAGACTGGACTATGACACTGAAATACGCGCTCTCATTTCAGTGAGGCGTGGCAAACTCTCAGCTTATTAAGCCCCTCAGATCACAAGAGTGCTCACCAGGGGCACAAGCTTAGCTACAGACCACAGACAAGTGGGCAAACTGTCTACAACTGGATCTAATCCTGCCAGCAAAGTGACGAATGAGCAACTACCTCGTGTGCTGAAGGAGTCTGTTACAAATGTGTGCATTTAAATTATATTTGTTTCAACAGACTTGTGATCAAAGTAACAAATAGTTTTTAACAGCTCCTCTAAAGACAAAAGAAAAAAAAAGCCAGAAAAGCAGCAGGTAAAATTTAACAGAGATTCCTATGACAGAGGAAAATGCTTACAAGAAATTCAGTTTTAGAAACCCGGTGCTACTTAAGGAGGTTTACTTAAGCCCACTGATTTTTTACTTTGATTGGGAAAAACCGCTTTGGAGAAACGGCTGGAGAGGATGGGATATAATTTTTTTGACAAAACTCTACAGTATTTTTGGAAGTTTCTATGCAAGATGTATTTTTATCAAAAGACTCTCATAGAAAGAAAGAAAAAAAAGATTTCCTGTCCAGTTCTGGCATCTTGCCTTTCAGTGACCAATAATAACAGTGCAGTAAAAACAGAGCACACCACACAGGATCCAAGTGTTTCCTCCTGCACCTGCAGATGTCCCTTTACCTCGTATAAGAAAGAGTGCTGCCTCTCCTGAATCTCATCTTTGGAGGATGATAATTTAAAACAAATACATTTAGTTCCATCAATGGAATTTGATTTTCTCAGCATTACTATTCCCTTCTATAGGTTATTCTACAAGGAAGAATGTTCTGCAGGGAAATAACTGAATACAAGAAAACATTGTTTTATCCATAGCTGGTGTTTGAAATTTAAGGTAAGCCTAACAAAACTACACATTTCTAAAAAGGGAATGAAAACA
Source organism: Melopsittacus undulatus (assembly GCF_012275295.1). Lineage (NCBI taxonomy): Eukaryota > Metazoa > Chordata > Aves > Psittaciformes > Psittaculidae > Melopsittacus > Melopsittacus undulatus. The sequence goes on along the minus strand of NC_047529.1, from coordinate 113,557,395 downwards.
GGGATACAAATGAGAGAGCCAACTTACATTAAACATTGAAAGGATTCGCATTTACAGCTAAGCACACAACAGAAAGACAGTTATGTTTCCACTTTTACTACTGCTAAATTTCACTGCCATTGTGAATTCCTTCAGCCAATACTAAAATTGTCTGGCTAACACAAAAAACATTGCAACATGCTGATAATTAATTTTATTATGTTTTATCACAGTGATCCTTGCTGAAGATGCACGGGGGAAGGTGTTGGTCTAACTACACTAGAATTTCTTGCACAGGGCTTGTAAAAGCAGTGCTGGAGAGAGCAAAGAGGAAGTGTGAAGCCTTTTGGCTGCACAACTGCTTGGCTAGGGCACCTCCCGTTCCTGATTCCTGGTTTGCAGAATACTGGGAAACAACAGGAGCAGAAACATGAATGGTTTGTTTAAAGTAAAACATCCTTCAACAAGAAACTCCATTGGGTTATTAGGCTTAGTGGGGAGCTGAGCACTGGAGTGTTATTGCATGAGAGGATAAGACAGAAAGGCTCTCACTCAAACACAAGAGGGGTGTACAGTACCAGGAAACTACTGCAGTACAGAGAATCCTCATCTTCCACAAACACAAACTATAATGATGACAGACACAAAGATTTGGGTGAATACTTCATGTTCTGCTCTAATGCTGCACAGCTGTTTGTGTACAGCTGTCCAGAGAGCAGCCTCTAAAAGCAACAGCACCAACACCATAAAAGTAGACCCTGAAATCAGACCATCTGCTGCATTTCTAGCCACCTCAACAGGGTTAGATGGGACCGCAGGCAAACACTGCCCCTGGATGTAGATGCAAACCAATATTACTCACATTAGTCTGCAGTTTCTGAAATTTCATACACACAAGAACTAGACTATTTCACATCAGAAAATTTACACTTTCTTTGCTGCCTTTCTGTCTTCAGTGGATTTTACACAATCTACCAATTCTACCATCTATCATTTTTGCTTTCTCTGGAAAAGTATACTAACATCTAAGAACACTTATTTGGTACAGTGTTGACATACGCAATACCATTTCTCAGTAAACAGGATCATACTGAAAAAAAAGCTAAACATAAATTACCTGGCAGAGATCTATGTGTAAGACAAATAACAAAATACTCTAAAATGCCACAGGCAGTTAAAATTATTAATATTACTATATGGAAGTAGATAAATGAGGTATGATTTCGGAAGACCCTCATTCACAAGGAATCCTTCTAAGAAACACTGGTACAAGATGGCCATTTGTAGACTTTATTAAAAGCTTCTCATGCATATCAGATGTATTTAACAAGTCATAAAATAGGTGGCTACAACAACACTAATGCAACCCTAATATATATATCTCCTGAGCACTTGGCAGATTAATGTTTCCCATGTCACCTAAAGGCTCAAGGTTTATAAATTCTATGCTGTCCTATTATTCACACCCACATAAATTTAAGCAGTAACTCAGCAATATGAAAAGTCTGGGTTTTAATATAGGATATACTTTTCTTATAGATTTTTTTCGAAGTCATTATATACAGATATACGCAAAATGAAAATTATCACAGTTGCATATGACATCATTGCTGTTCCTTCAAGAATATATTCATATTGGAAGAAAGTGACAGGCTTATCTCCAGGTATCAGTAATAAACAATCACAAATAATATACCTACTCCATATATATGTAGTTGGCTAAAATCTAATGGTGCTGTGCATGACTGTTTGCAATTATCTCACCAAGAAGCTAATTTATTTCTTTGGCTCACATCAAGCACTATCTGGATTTCCCCAGCCACACCCAACAAGAGACTGAGTGGATTTCTGTGCTACATTCGCTTCTTTTCCTTCTTTCCACTGACAGTGAAGAGCACTCTGAACTGCAAAGATACAACCTCATGTGCCGAATCACAGATCCCATTAGATTTACCAACTGTTAGTTTAATTAATAATGGCTAAGACAAGAAATTTTGTGACATTTAAGTATATTCCATGCTTAAAGGTAACACACAGTTAAATTACTTTTCAAGGAATTAGGGAAGCATCCAAATACAACTTTCTTGCTCAGAAATGAGTAAACAGTGGATGGAGCTCCCTTCTTAAAACTGCATCCACAAACTGATCCTGAAATGTAGTAACAAAATAACAGAGTGAGCAGTATGCAATTTTCTCTTCCAATATGGACAGTGTTCTAGAAGTTATACCTAAAAGTCATAGAGAATTTCATTTCCCCACAGCTCAGTTCTCATTCCATGTTGAATGTATCAGCAAGTGCTGTTTATAACAAAGGGTGGGTTTTTTTGTTTGTTTTTGATGTATCCATGGAGGAATTAGTGCTAGACCACCAACTGATTTCACATAGGCCACCCAAGTATTCTCTCAATATCAAAAGCAGACAGACATTCCTTTTCAAAACTTTCAGGGTTTTGCTTTTGTCTATAGTACCAATTATAATTTAACACAGCAAAACACCACCACAGGTAGAAGATTTTTACCCTATGTCAGAACTCCAGAGTTCTGCATAAAAGCAAGGACTATTTAAAGACAAAAGACAGAGCCATGATGGAATCCATGCATTGCAAACACCATTGACATCATGGTACAGTTCACCCTAGAGAGTCAGTTTTCCATGCCCTCGGCAAATGCTCAACTGCCTTTTATCAGCCCTATTAGTCATTACCATGACAGCAATATAGGATGAAATCAGCATCCGTTACATTGCGTAGTTACCTTAAATGCCATCCAGCCACTGAAACACGAAGAGCTGGAAAATTACTTGGAGCAATATTGTGCTTTTGCTTGTGTTAGTGCATTTTTCAATTGATGCAAACACATTAAGACAGTTAATCAATTACAAATCAAAATCCATTCTCTGTACTATTAATGAATGCAACTTTGTTCAGGTAAAAGCATTATGTTGAAATACTTTGAACTAAACATTAACGGTGTATGAATTCTGAATAACAAGAGCAAAACACACTCCTCCAAGGAGTTGGATGACTTCAGACATGACCTTCTGCAGCTTGAAAGGATGTTTCAGCTACTTTCATAATCAACTGCTCTCTTCTTCCAGGAATTTTCAAGTAATGCAGTGTGGAAATTGAACTGTCCGTATCTTACAGTGACTGTCATGAGGATAGAAGACTTGGCAAGAGGGAGCTAGCTTGATACTCTACACTAAATCTGCAATGTCCAACATATTTTAAAGAGAACAACACTAACTAGCACCCTTTCATTAAGCTGCTTGTTTTCTCCTATCTGTGTCACACAGATGAGACACAGGGTAAAGGAACTGATTTGCCATTGTACATCAGCAATCCTCACTTGTCCTGCATGGATAAGGATCACAGCACAGGATCCTGAAAAGAGATTCAGTCATAATTCAGTAACTTTAAATCACTTTCATGTCAGTATTAATGCATGACTTTATATCCCACATTTGATTTTCTTCTTGAGGAGGTCACAGGTGAAGCATATTATGGGCTCTAACACATCTCTGAAGCATCAAAGTGTTAATGGAAATATTAAAAAGACTGCCTAGCACTGATCACATCGGAAAAAGCCTGTGCACCAGATCTCAGCCTTCAGCAGCAGCTGACAGGTTAGGGAAGCAGAACAAACCAGTCTGCACCAGCTGCTTTTCTTCTGACAGAACAATTTGATATATTTTCTTCATGTATGCAATTCAGAAACTCCTGCTTTAATGTTACTGCACTTAAGCTTCAGATTATTCAGAAAGTTTGATCTGAGATCAAACTGAGATAGGAAGCATGTAGCTGACAGCCCTCCTTTATGAAGCTGAAATCAAGCTTCAGTGCCCAGCTCTCAGAAAGCACCTCTGCCTCATAATCTGCCATAGCTAGATAATCTCAAGTGAAAAATAAAGCACATGCCACTAGCTGGAGGCTCTAACGTACTGCATAGAAGAAAAAGAAAGAAAACCAGAATTATCAACATTTCTAATGATATTTTCCTACAGAATGAGAAAAGTGCTTTTTTTGTTAACAAAAAATATTGAAAAGGTTATCGCTGTGTATTATCCATTAGTTTTAAATTGCTGCCTTCTTTACAATGCCTGACTGCCTGAGTTTAGGCTGGTAACAGAGCCATCATCAGAACTAATCTCAGCTCCAACATGTTCCAGCCTCTTTTGCAGCCCTATCTGCTTGATTCAATTTTCCATGTACATTTATCCCTGGCAGTCCTACTTAGTAACAATGTTTAACACCCAAAGAGAATTGAGATGTAGGGTAAATCAATTACTTGTCCAAAGTCATTAATACTTTTTTGCTGAGGCAGCTTCCTGAATCCTGTATTCACTGACCAGCCCACTAGTCTATAATCTTCCCCCTACAGCATCATTGCTGTTTCTCCCAAAAATATGCATCTTCTAAAGATGTTGTAAAGAAACACACAAAGTGTTCTATGAGGACAAGAAATATCATATAAATGCAATTATTACCATACACAGGAAGTCTCAGCTGTTTTACATATAAAGGACATTAACAACACCAGCAGAAGGTGTAAGACCATAGTCTTAAGATTATGGTTTACGTAGTACTTTAATTCTAAATTATCTTCCCTACAAGTTACTCTGCAGCTTGTTTTTAAAACCATTTTTTCCATACCCTAAGATATGCTGATAAAACACAGATTAGGTTTTGCTGCATAGCCAGTTGCTGCTTAAATTTTAGCAAACTTTTAATACTTCATATTTGCAAAAAAACTCTTAAAACATCTCCTGTTTTCCCTTTTGGCTTTTTATTTTCAAATAGCCATTTCTGTGCTTTTGCCACAACGAATGTAAGAATTACCTCTAGGCCATAAGCAGAAACAGGAAGTAAAAGCAAATAACCCAGTGTTCAAAACGGTGCTGTTGTTTGGCTAGGGATTTCAGTATGGAGATGTAGCCATCCCAAATTTAATAATATTAAATAAAGGAAGTGCTCATTCTGGAGGCTTGTCACCAGCTTTGATGGGAACACGTGATGGACATCAGTTGCTTAGGTTTTCTTCATTCAAATGAAGATGAATGTGGTGAGGGAAACTAAGAGCAAAATGAAGATTTGAGATTAGCACTGGTATTTATGTGAGACCACACCGGAGTGCAACAGGAACAGGAAGCACTGACATGACAACTTGAAGCCAACCAAATAGCCTCTTCCAGTTAAGTGATTTGTTATCCTTATGAAGTAAGTGATTTGTTATCCTTAGGAAGATTCCAGACAGGCAGAATAATAATCTAGAATTAAAACTTGATCATTTGAACATAAAATGCTAAATCAATATAAATAAATACACCAATACCATTACAATCATTATTATTAATGTGTTTCATGAACTACAATCGAATGCAACACTAATGTTTTCTAAGCCCTCACAAGAAGTTTTTCAGTTATAAATTATTCTTTTTTTAAAATACATATATTTATGTGTGTACACACACGTATCTATGTCCTTCTGACTGACAGAAATAGTTTAGTCTTTTTTTTTTTATGCTTTCAATGCTAAGATTGATTTTGGTTTTATAATCTCAATAGTCTTTTAACAACGGGATCTTCTATTTATTCTGTTTTTCCTATGGATTGTGTTCAGCTTCTCAAATGCAAGATGCAAAGAAGTGCCTCATTACTATATTAGTATAATTAATAACTATATAAAAGCAGAGTAATTTATCGCTAAAACTTGTAATAAAACACATATTACAATTTGCAATAATCTTTTTCCTGCTAAGAATGAACTCGGAATAATGTACAGTCACAGTTTCTCCACCACAACAAAATAGCAACTTTGCCCCACAGCAATTACATATTTCAGTAGCCTTTCCAAGACAAATCAAAGAGGAAAATCCACTCTGCTGTTCAACTGATTCTGTCATCTATGTAACTGCATTTACTTATCCTAACTACCACAAGCTTTAAAGATCTCTGCAAGGAAGGATTTACAGGAAATTACAGCTTTAAATACCAATGTCCAAGTAAGACTTAGTTTTGCTGGGGCAGGGACTTCAGTTTGGCCTGCCTGCAGTTCTGGAGATGAAGCTGGCAGGAAGTGGAAGGGGAAGCAACGCACTTCAGGCCAGGATAAGCAGCTCAGCAGGAAGCAAGGGAAGGCAGTTACAGGCCAGTCAGCAAGATAATGAATACAATCCAACCTTACAGTATTGAGGAGAAAAAGAATTCTGACTTTGCTTTTTAGCTTCAAATTCAAACAATGCAATTAATGGCTGTCTGCTTTCTTCCTCCCATTGTAACAAGGCATAAAACAAGCTTTGTTTGGTTTAGCATTCAGAGCAAGAGAAGACACTGCTCCTATGCACTGGTGCCGAGAGCTGTGCATAATCAAAACCCATATAAAGAACCACGGGACAGATTAAGGCTTTAGTCCCTACAGAGACAGATCTTCCCTGGGATTTTCACAAGAACCTAAATGAGGTAGGTGGCTACGTCCAAGGGAAGTTAAGGAACGAAAGAAGTAAAAACCCTGATCCCCCACTGCTTTCTGTGGAGAGGTATTAGCCTCAAGAGCCCATTTGCCTAATTGCAGCAATTTTTCCATTGGGTTCTGTAGTAGCAGCCAGAAGAGGCACTGAATGAAAAAAGATGATGTCTTTAAAAAAAATAAAATCTCTTTCTTCAGTTACCATGATTTTGTGCCTGTTTCTTAGAAAACAACCTTCTGAAATGCTATTGATTACACAGCTACACAAAAGTAGCAATGCATTTCCTAAAAGGGTATCAGTATTATGAACACTAAAATCACTTTGAACTGCAACTGTCTAATCTTTAACAGCATACATCATGTTTATTTTGTCTGTGATTCAAGTGTAACAACCGATGCAGTTAGTCCTTAACTGTTATTTGAGGAAAAGGGACTAGAAGGGAAAAAAAAGGAAAAGATTTAGTTGAATGCCATAAAAATATGAAACTAGTAATAATCCTACTGACTATAACAATGCCATTATTTAACTTCATTCCGATTAATCCTTAACAGAATCATCCATTTTCTAACTTATTAAAACCCCCAACTGTATGTCTCCCAGGAAAGGAAAGGAGACAAATGAATAAAAGGAAAACTCAACATCAACGCCAGCAAACTGAAGAAATACATTCCAGATGCTTAACAATGGATTATTTTCTTAGTCTTTCTCCTGTAGGTATGAAACTGCCAGGTTGTATTCTTTCCATGCTGTCTTCCAAATTTCTTATTTATGTAAAATGGTTCCAGTGGAACAGGGTTGGCCTCATTACAATCACAGAAGAAATACTGCATGCCTCATGTTATCCAAAGTTTCTCAGACCAGAACAATTTCAGTTTCACCTGTGCTATAGCAAATCCAGTCTACTTTTAAAGTCTTTTTGCATTCCTCCAATGCTAGCAATGTTAGCAGTACTGCTAGAGGAAATCACTCTTAAACTATAATGGGTATGAAACTATAAAACCCTGAGAGATGATAGCTGTAACTTCAGCAGTCTATGATATCTGTAACTCAAAACAAGAATTTGGTAACAAATAATTCCATTTTGATACTTTATATGGTTAAAAGAATTTGGGCAAAGAAATTAAGAAGATGCAAGTTCTCAAATACAACTTTTAGAGCCTGTGTATTTGCCATATACACAGTAAAGGGAAATTGCCTCCAATACTCTTAGCATATCTAAATTAGGAATGAGGAGTCTTGTTCCCTAGGAAGAAAAAAGACCCTTAACACGGCAGAGAAACTGGTGTAGAATGGACAGTATTAGCTTCATCAGCTTTTCACAAACTAATTGCAAATGGCTTCAAGATTCTTAAGGGCTTTCTTTAAGAATCCTTCCAAAGGCAGTAGCAATGAAACAAAATACTTTGCAATACCTTCCATAGTTTGTTATGTGTAGCCACACTGGCATAGAAATGTTTGTATTTCTTACTCCAAACCTTTCACTGAGTACCCATTCTCAGTTTGTAACGGAACAGTGTGCCTGACAACTCAAGTGATCTGTCCAGTTGATAGCAAGATTTTCACTTACTCCTCCTGAGGCTCAGGAAATGGGTGATAAGCCTGAAAAGAAAATAGAAACATAGGCCTGTGCTATTTGATAGCTCATATCCCAAGTCAGCCTTTCTGAAGCAATATAGTTAGAAATCTGTAAATAACAAGGATGGTGGTGCTGCAGGGAAACAGAAACATGAAAAGCTGGATCATGTCCTAATATGCCAAATGGCTTGGCTATGCCAGGTGGAAAGTCTGTGAATATACAGTCCTTCCAAGAAAACCTCAAACTTAGTAGTATCTAAGTATGTGAAGGCTCCCTCTCTTTCTCCCACTCAAAAAATTAGGAAAAATACTTGAAGAACAAGATATGATTTCCCTACATACCTCAGCCAAACATTCAGGCACAGACAAGGGAAATGCTTTATCTACCTAAAGGAAGCTAAATAACTTTTCATGATATATACATTCCTCTGAAATGAGCACAATCCTTTAAAAGCATTATGTTAACAAAACAACAACTGTCATTTCTGATACTGATTATATCCCATGGAGAATAAACGGAGAAGTAAAATACATCTTATACACAGATGTCTGACCTTCTTTGAGCATGCAAAGTTCATACTCTCTAACAATAAGGACCAGGGAAGACAGCCTTTCATTTTCAAAAATAAGCAAGCTATAATTAAAGTTTTTTTTAATCTTCAAATCCTGAAAGTTATTAGTAGACTCTTCAGCTTCTGTTTTGGTTTTGCTGATTGAAGATCAATTCTGAAATCCTCTACACCACCGCACTCTGGGAGACATATCTATTTGTTATGGTCGATTTGCCACTTTCAGAGGTAGAACTAAGATCTCTTGCATTTGTACAAAGGGTACTAAACTAAGTAAAATGTCCTGAGAAAGGATTTTGAAAAAGGACCCCTGATCACAACTTAGTAAGTATTGCCAGCAAAATATTTTAACAGGAAAAAAAAAAACCCACCAGAAAAATACTCACTAATCATTCATTTAAGATTCTGAAACAGGAATAAATCATGTTTTCTTAACCGCAAGTTCATTACATCACACAAAGTACTTTCTACTCTTTCAATGTACAGTACGTAGTTAACAGAAAACAAGATCTAAACCTCAAGCGATTTTCCAGTCTTTATCAAGCTCTTTCTCTGAAGGAAAACTTCCACTTACTAATATTAGCCTTGCAGCACAATAGGCAGACATGCTCCTGTTTTCTAGAGGAGTCTGTTGACACACAGAAGAATTTTACCCAAAGTGAAGAAGGCAGATGTACAAATCTCTTCAGATATGGAGTTTAAGCAGACAATCCTATTCCCCAAAGCATTATTATAAAACGGGTTCATCAGTGATTCCACTGCATACTTCAAAAGCTATAATGTTATCTTGCCTGAAGTACTAAATTTGCACTAGTTTTGATGTGTACTCAGTATAACTATGTATTTCTATTCACTCCATAAAAAATTAACACATGAAAATTGTGTGCTCTAAAACAAACATCTGCCATCACTGGTATCAGCAACATCTGCTCTATTTATGTATGCATACAAATGAATTATTAAAGAAAAGATTCAAATTTTTAACTCTATTTTTCTTCAGAAATACTCAAAAAACATTTGAAAGTAAATACAAACATATTTAGTCCACAGGCTGTTCTAACACCAAAGCAAATCAGACACTGAAAATCAAATTCTGTAGTTTCAAAAACAAAACAAACCCCGCACTATTTACATTTTACTTACTGAGTTTGCAGCTAATGAGAACTTTTTCTTCCTCTTTTTCCTCTGGGCAGCATATATTCTGTGTGATTGACACACTAACATTTACAGAACACCAAAATATTTCTTATGTCTTCTTCTGAATATAAAATTCAAAGTCTAACATATCAAGCAGTTTGCTTGTTAAAGCTGCTGGTGGATATTAAAATTTGTATTTCATATTATTCCTGATATTACATAATTCACTTTTTTTGAAAAAGACGTTAAAAATATGGCAGAAATAATCAAAGCAAACAAAAAGTCATAGCATGAAAAAAAGACCAGAGTCAGTGCTCAAATAGAGATAGATACTAAGAGTATCCAGTATCTAGATAGATACAGAGTATCTGTCTCTACTTGGATACTTTCTTTAGAGTAGGCCTTCTGAAAAGCCAGATAAATGATGAAAGTCCTCTTTGGACTCTAGTCATCATGGTTTCTTTGAAGATTTCTTTAAAAGCTGCAACTTGCAAGTAATACACACATGCTCTACTCAGTCATTTTTATGTCCAGAGACTGCCTTTTATAGTGGCAAAACATTTTTTCCTCCCACAGGTACAAAGTGTCCATGAAAAGGCTCAAATATTTTAACCTTTCAAATTACACTCAAAAACCACACAGTTTTTGAGACTCCAGCTGTTTACATTACCACAGGACTCATATTTTAAAAACTGAAGTAGATCTTTAGGCTATGTTGAAAGCAGTAAACATTTGGTTAATGATGTTCACAACAGGCATTAATGCTCCCAGTTTAGACAACCTCGCTGGTATGTCGTATGGCCAGGAACATGGTTAGACCTGAATGTATTACCTCACCTTTTCATTAACTGATCAATTAATCAAAATTGACTACACTAAGTCTTTTTTTCCTTAGTCATACTAACAATATACAGACTTCACTACTGTCAGGGAGCATAAGGGTGAAGAGGGAACAGATGGATTCAGAGCACACTTCTGCAACAGCAAAAGTGTAGAACAAAACACCAGAAATTATAACACATTACAGGTTATGTGTTTTATGAAGCACAGCAAAACAAATACATAAAAACTATAATATTATATATATTTTTCACATAACATCATGCTATACAATGAGCATTGGATCAATCTATGTTTTGTCTTCTATTATGAAATAACTAGACATATATAGATTTCCAAAAGAACGCATTTGTATTTCAAATCTTATTACTAGTTTGTGATTCACTTACACATAAATACCACTGTAGTTTTTAATTTGACCCTTTTCTACTGTTTTCTTTAAAAAAAAAAACAAACACCAAAACAAACAACCTAGGCATATGTGGTGATAAAATGAAACATGCCTATTCTAACGGCCTCACACAATTTTGTTAGGAAAAAAACAACATATGGAAATCAAAGCTTTTACTACATAAATGGAGAAGAGAGGGACAGCAGTTTGGAACATGGTACATATACGAGTTTCATTTCTATTTCAGTCTAACGCAATTTTCCTTAAACAAATACAAACTCTTACAGCAGAATACAAAGGTACCTTTAAACAGAATCTTCTACTAGTGTCTTTCTCTCTGCTAAGCACTTGTTTTGGCAAAAAGCTAGAAGCCTGCCAAGAAAAGGTCATCGATCTTTGCCTGAAAAGATTGAGCCAGCTTTATACAGTAAGGGCTTATTACAAACACACAATGCTTACCAGATGTTCAGACAACTGGATATAATCCAAGGGATGGCTATAAATCCATAGAAAGATATTCATTACGAAGGCATTTGCCACATGAAGTCAAAATTACATAAGAACCCTTTGGTAAGCCTATTCACTGAGCAGTGCAGCTTAAAAGGATCATGTACCAACAGACTGAATTGTCACCAAGCGCTGATTTGCATTTGCACTGGTATCTATAAAAGGAATTCTGGCTTTGAACAGTGTTCAAAGGTTCATTTTCCTAGCCAAATGCCTGTGCCACTACTGAAGCCAGTGTTAACTTGCAAGAGCAAAGAACTTGCGTAGACTGGACTATTACACAACTGTTTCACAGTTCCTCCTCTCAGGCTTTCCAGTTATTGCCATTCAGGTAACAACACAAACACCTGCTTTCAGATGCCATGCTACCATCAGGTGAAATTTTGTCTCAAAATGAAAACATCCCCTACCACACCATCAAGTAAATACATGCCAGAGCCAGATGCATTACAGACACCTAATGACATTAACTTCCTCAAACAGATTTGGCAAAACAAGACGTTTATTTAAAGCTGTTCATTTGAGGTATGACAAGGTTGTCTGGCTGACCAATTTAAAAACCTTTAAATTTCCATATTAGTATAAATGCAGGGCTTGCAGGGAGCTGGGGGGTGTTGCTTTTTCTTTTTTTTTGTAATAAACAAACTAGAAATTGAAGATCTGGATGGCAAAGACTTTTCCAGTTCTAAGCACAGTCATAAAACAGATGAATGGTTGCAAGAAGAGCATGAAACCTACAAAAAAACTTTCATTTTTGTAATAAGCATCCGCACTTCAGCACAGAGGTATTTTAAGATTAAGCCAAATAAGACCCAAAAGAAAAGACATATTGGTAGTAGTTTTGAATTATCCCTCCTAAGAGGAGAAAATGAAGGCATAGTGGAAAGAAAAAACTTTACAAATAAGTTTAGGCTTCTTTTATTTCTTTGATTTTGCTCTTTTTTGTCACTTGTGGTTTGAATGAGTGCTGATCTTTTGGTACAAAAGAAATGAAAAGCTAAATGCAGAAAAAATAATCCCCCAAACCCTACCCACATAAAACCAAAACTTCAAAGGAAATAGGTTCTCGGTTGATACACTGCATAATGAGTTTTGAAAACTGAGATTCTGGTTACATTTGAAGATGGCTCACACACTACTGCTTGCTGCTGTTCTATTAAAGCAAGGAAGCCTACAGAAAGAAAACCAAAAAGCTTGTGTAGTATCCTACTTTTCCCCAGGCTATGAATAAAGACATGAGATTAGGCCTTTAGAAGCAGCAGAGTCTTCCTTAGTGAGACTGAACACAGCAGAGCAACAAATGTCTGGTTTGACTGATTAGATATTTGCTTTAAATTCCAAAGGGAGAAAAGCTATGGATGCTTCAACTTCAAACACTATTTCTCTGCGCACACAATATCCCTGAGAACTGTAAGGGGGAGCTGCATTTGTGAAAGAAATCTAAGTCGAAAACCTGAGTCAAGTGACTGAACACAGAAAGCATCCAGTTAGTGCTGACAGTTCAGTACTTGTCCTATTCAGATAGTTTCAGATTAACTCCCAGAAAAAAAAGTCCCAGAATCCAGAAATGAGGTAACCTTCGTAAACTACTGGTTAAATCAACACAGATGGAACTAATACAATAAAGAAGGTTGACTACTGTGCTAAAATCTTAAAATGTGATTACTCACAATGAAAAGCTGGTGATTAACTTGAAGCTTACTTTTAGAGAGAGGTGCTATCACCAGGAGGGATAGCAAAAGTGGGCTAGAGATTCATCCTGATGAAAGACATGTATCAGTGGGAATAAAGAACAAACTGTACCTTCACAGCTTGTTTAACACCCCAAGATAAGCAGCTGATAACTACCAGAAACTATTTTATGGTTTGCCTGATGAATCTTTTCACAGCACAACAAATTTCCCCAAATGACAACAATCAGCGATCATAAAACAAAACAACAAAAAAAACCCCAACCAAACCCAACCTGTCAAAGTTGAATTCCCAGTAGAAGACAATAGGTAAAGAAAACATCACTCTTAACACAAGTTCCTGAAACCACGAAACAAAAAGACTAGCTCCAGGATACATGACATTTAGACTTCATGATTTCTGAGTAAGCACCTTCTGTTGTTCTTTGTTCAGACAGTGCCTAGCATAATCACATCTCATTTTCTTAATTTTCTGGGCCCTTATAGCAGAAGAAGCATAATTAATGACAATGACAGTGACAATTGCTAAACAGTCTAAGGAACAAAATCTCTGACAAATGGATACATTAGCAATCACAGAGACAGTTTTCAACGTGTGGGGTATTTTCTACTAAAAGATCTTTGCAAAAGGATGCTACCACATGGCACAGAAATAATTGTTCTTGTACTGATTCTACCAAAGCTGGATGCCTGGAATAAATCCTGCAGATATTCTGATTAACAAGCTCTATCTACATTATACATTTATAAAGTATGAGGCACAAAAATGGCATTAAGAAGTGTACCTGCTTCTAATTATACCATTTTCTTATCCTACAAAAGTTCTGCCATAACATATGCCAATCACCAAAATTGTATTTGCAAAACAGAGCCTTCAAGTAAATCATAGAATCATAGAATTGTTAGGTGAGCTAAGAAGAACTTGGAACCTCTTCTGAGCTCATGTATTTTGACTTACGTGTTACATGCATAACCTGAGGCAGTCAGAATTCTAAAGACTTCTTTGTTGGCTATTTCAATGCAAAAGACCAAATAATCAACTTAAAAAAATATTCTGAATTCACAAGATACTGCCATGACTTCAGCTAACAGGCTTTATCGTTAAGTAGCACCTTAGAAACACAGCATCACAGAATCAAACAGGCTGGAAAAAAAGATCAAGTCCAGCTTTTACCCCAGGAGTGTCAAGGCCACCACTAAACCATGTCATTAAGTCTCATGTACAAATTTTTTCAACACTTCCAGGGACAGTGACTCGCTCACTATCCTGGGAAGCCTGTTCTAATGCCTGACCACCCTTTTGGTGAAGAAATTCTTCCAAATACCTGATCTAAATTAAGAACCTGAAATTCTTCATCCCGTGAAACTTAAGTATCTTACAAGCAGATGACTCTGAAGGTGAATGTATTAGAAGATGTAATCTTCTGTAACTACATAACTTGTAGATATAGGCAAGAACTTCCAACAGGCTGCTTTCTGCAGCACTTACCATCTCCAGCATAAGCTGTGGTGTTGCACTGCAATTCAACCACCTGCCTGCTCTAAAATGGGGAATCTGTAGTCACATAGGAAGGCAAGTGCATAATGCAAACTGGGACATGTAACAATGATAAATAATCATTATAATTGATTAGATGTAGTACACAGAAAAAGAGTTTGGAATCATTCTTAAATTTATATTACATTACTTATGATAAATAGCTAACAAAAAACCCTAACATATCAAGGTCATTCTGAAGTCACTTGCTTTAATACTGACAGTCAGTTGATTTAATAGTGACATACTACAAATGGTAACTTAATTTGTAAGTTGGTAGAAAGCTACTGTAGGCAACCGTATACACATTTGTGTCACACATAAACCAATAATTCCAAAGAAAGCAGAAATCTACAATGACAAATGCAGCAGGAAGGTCACAAGTTTTTGAACAGAATAGCATATGTCTTCCAGTCTACATAACACTGACATGGTTGAAAATGTTTTTAATCATTCCTCAGGCAATTTACCTCTCTTACCCACTTGACGGCCATCTATTATTCCAGTATATAAATCAAATTATTGTGTCATCATATTAGGTATGTTTTAAAATTTCAGCCTGCATCTGGGTCTTGATCAGCTGCACTGGAGCTCTTAAGCATTTCTGAAATCATTCAAAAAACTTCACTCACAAAACTCTATAAGCACTAAAACAGATGAAACACTGCCAAATCATATCAATAGAACAGTGAGTGAGTGCACTTCAGTATAGAAATAATGTGTATGCTACAGCAACACTGAACTAATACAGAAAAATCAATATGACCTTGGACAACTAGCACTGTAGAAATGAGTAAGACAGCATGTCTTACAGAGTCTCCTGTTCATTGAAAGACTGGTAAAGAGACCCACCCTTCTCCATAGCCCTGGCAAAAGCTGAAGACAGAAGTCTAAAACCCCATGCCATCATTAGATCCAGTTTGCAAAGTAACAGAATAAATATGATAATTTACTAATTATTTCTCACAAACACCAGACTACTATAAACTTTGTTTTTCTTACAACTGCATATTTAAAATGGCATCACCAGATGTTTAGTTAATACCAGAATTTATTGATTACATGCTTTGCAAGTCTGACAAAGTATTCTGTCAGAGTAACAACAACAAACATCACCCATATTTTGATCTAGTCCCACAAAAGCAAGTTATCAGAAATTCTTATTCTTCAAGATCCTATATGTTTGCATATGGCATGACAAGAAACTAACACAGGTTGAACAGAGAACCTGTAGCTGCCCCATCTCTGGCAGTGTTCAGGGCCAGGCTGGACAGGGCTTTTAGCAATCTGTCTAGTGGAAGGGGTCCCTGCCTGTAGCAGGGGAGTTAGAACTAGATGATCTATAAGGACCCTTCCAACTCAAACCACTCTGTGATTCTATGATGATTCCATGGATCAATGAAGTTCAATAAAAAAATACAGCTAATACGACTGGATCTGTGTGAGGTCCACAGTTTGTTCGATCCAAGGGATTTTTTTTAAAATACCCCTTAAAGTTCTGAGAGGGCAGTTACTATTTGTCAACATCAGATAAAAGTGTTACAATTATAAACAAATACTTTTATAAATAGAATTTCACTGATTTATTGCTGCAGCTATTTTAGCATCTGCATTTGTATCTTAGTGTGCATCTACATTTGGAAAGTCTCCACTGACAGAGCTGTTTCCATTCATGGGAAGCAGCCCTGCATCAGAAGGTCCCTTCAAACCCTAACCATTCTATGAGTCTATGAAACACAAACACACATTTACCCTGAATGCACACAGCCATTTTAAAAATTAAATCTACAGAAAGTAAATAACCCTGCAGATCAGTGCACAGAGAGTGTAGAGGCCTGAATCAGATGCTACAAAAATACTGGCTATAAACCTTAGAATGGAAAATTTCAAAAAGGTATTTTAAGAGCTGTTTTCTTTTCCTAGGTCCACATCAGCAAAGCACACTGAAGTATTCTGCAGAACTAGTTTTGAAAGCACAATATGGTAATGTTCAAATTTCAGCAGAAAAATGTAAATCCTAACTTCTGAGAACACCACCTTCTGCGTGATAGTTCATTTCACATTTTCTTTTCAGTATGTGGGCCAGACAAGTCCCTACTACAGAATTTACAAATGATTGCTAAAATAAATAGTTACTCACCCTCCCTCTCAGTGCAGAACAAACATTCAGAAGCCATAAGCAGGCTCTAAAACAGGATTACCATAAAAAAAGATGATGATAAAAACATTCCTGTTGGGTTTGTCGTTTTTCTTGTAAGGGCTTTTTATGCAGTCTGCTTTCCAGCTCTCAGGCTTTAGCATTTGTGTTTTCTAACCTTTTTTCTTCTTCAAAGACTAGAACTGAATGTGAGCAAGTTCTAGAAAATAATTTTTTCAGAACAAATCCAAATTCCTGAGATTTGAACATGCCACTGGGAGAGTTGGCATTGCTGCAAGATATCCAGCGGAGAGCAGCCTAAAGCCTTGGGCTTTTCAGGCTGCCCTTTAACACATGCACTGTTACTACTGGAGAAGTAGAGCTTCTTCTGAAAGAAATTTCACAATATAGGATGTGGCAGAGAAACTGGCACAGCTCTCAACATGGATTTGTAGCTCATCTTTAGAATGGGGGAAAAAAAATGCAAATAGCAAAGCCAGCAACTCAACCCTTCGTTCTACTGTTCCACATAAAATTACCTGCCAATTTTCAGTACACAGAATTATAAGACAATACCGGTTGGCAAGTATATACCACATCTCAAGGGATGAGATTTTTTCTTACTGCCTTTTTTTAATACTGCTAGCTAACCAAGAAACATGAAACATGATTGCTTCCTCCAGTTAAAGTTGTTGCAGCACATGTTTTTATTTTCACAAATTGCCAACTTTTCCCTTCCAGAATTCAGGTGAAATATTGATACCCATTCATGCAGCATAAAAGGAATACTATATACTCTCTTCTATTTCCAATGAAGACTGGAGCTCAAAAACAAGATCTTGGTTAATACCTTAGGTCAAATGTAGCAATTGTCTCAACCAACCCTACCACTCAAAAGTCACACGCTTATTCTAATTTTAATCTTATGTTCCTTTCATAGTCAACGAATATAGACCAACTACAGCAAACTGCCCCATTGAAATACATAAAATACATACCAGATGTATTCTATTTACATATATATTTATATATGTATATATACATGGGCTGAACCCAGGACAATAGAGCAAAATAGGCCTTTTTTAAACACATAGAATAAATTACTTCCCATGCAGATTAAAAGTTTCTATTCACTACAGAAGGATGCATACAGTTGTTATGTTAAAACTAGGTTTTTCACTAAGACAGCTGAAGTGAGAAGAGATGCATCCAAAATTAGCTAGGCCTTAGCCCTAATTAAGCAGTCTGAAAATAAGATTTCATTAACAAAACACCATCAAAACAGTTTATGAACTGTTGTACAAACCTGGTCGAATTTACCTGGTGAAGAAAGATGTAACCTTCCTAGAGAATTTTGCAATACTTTTACACAACACTTTTCAACAATTATAATTTTACAGGAAAGCTCTAAAACTCTACAAGTTCTGTTGCATTTTGCAAGCACACCAACTTCTCCAAGGCTTTACCAAATTAACTCTAACATCTCTTGGTCTCCCCAAAGGGCTTCCCGTACGACAGCATTTCATAAGCTGCTTTCCCTTGGTGGTCTGTTTCCATTGGAGTGCTGACCTTCAATGCTAATGTAGCAGCACAAGCTCTAGTTCTGCAAATTTCTTTCCAAGCACCTTTCAAGTCTCAGAGGGCAATACACCACAAAACATAGGTGACATTATACCCTGACCATTTTTTTTGTCACAGAAGATTAAAGAACTTTTAAATAACAACATAACACCATTCGCCCTGCCCTCTCACCTGAATACATCTTGTGATGGAATACTAGAACAATGCCTGTCTGGGTATCAACCAACTATCAATGGAAGGTTGGAAAAACATACATCTCCCCTGTGACAGAACCACTTCAATGCCTTTAACCACATTTCAGTTCCATCACTGGCATGCCAATTAGCAAGATATGTGGAAAGTACTATTTAACTGATGTTTTATTTAATATACAGAAAGAAAAAAAGGCAGAGTGTATCGTACGTGGGTACAAAATGTGGCTATAAGATGACATTTAAATAACAGTTTGCTCTGTTTTTAAAATTCAGGATGTAGAGCAGTATATGTTTTTGCAAGCTACTGCTAGTTATTGGTCAGAGCACAGCAATTCATTACAAGGAACAGAAATATAACTGTGTTTTTTCACTGTTTCTCAACTGTGTGAGGCAGAATAATTTTATTTCATAGCATTTTCTGTTTCAGCTCCTATCAGGGTTTATGTGAAACTTCTTTATATATTGTGTACCAACAATAACCTCATTTAGCATTATGAGTTACAGTGGAAGGTTGGTCAGAGGACATAATCTAAAACGATCAAACCCAAACCAGCCATCCAGGCCATTTCAGCAGATCAGGCTGCCATCAAGAGCATGGTTAAGACACAGAGATTTGCTTCTTCATAGATTCTCTTATTCCCACCATCTACAGCACAAAAAATATCTTAAGAATTTAATTAACGTTTCTCTTCCATCTTTGTTTTTGCTTTGTGTTTTTTCCCCCAAACATAAAACTGCTGTGTCATAAAAATGAAAGCACTTCTTATCATTACAATGTTTTGATCATTACTTTACCTGAAAAAGAAAACATCTAGTGAAAAATACCAAGTATTAGAATAATTGTAAAAACTAATCAATTCTTCTCCCCCACCTCTGATATCTTATCATTTCTACCTACATAGTAGTTAGCATAATTCCAAATATAATAATTTGGAAGTTCTTTCTAGAAATTGATAACTACTAAACTACTCTCATTTCATTACTGTCCTTTCAGCTGGTATAGTTACCCTCAGTGATGAACAGGGTAGTATGAACTGTAACTGTTCATTGACTAACACACAGTTCCATCAAAAAGTGTTCACTTTAACTTGAGCTCATTCAGATTTAAGAGGATACTGGCACAGCACCTCCTTTACCAGTTCCATTGCAGAGGCCCTTGGAAGATTCCATTCATAAATGAATAAGATAAAAGACTGAAGGTCCCTACCTTCACCTGATGATCCTGAAAGGTCTATGATGACATACACTCTCCCTTCTGGCTCCAAGTCAATCTGCAATCAAGAAGAGAATTAGAAAAAAGCTTAGAATGGCTCCCAAAGCAAGTGACTGCACATGTAGGAAACAAAAAGTTTCCAAAATTCATGAAGCCAAGGTGTAGGCAGAACATATGGCCAGGTCTACAGTTCAGTTCCAAACAGAGCCTCTTTTTGCAAAGAGGTGTATTGAGGACCATACCTTCAATGAAGTAAAAAAGAAGTGTGCACCCTTAGCACTTCTAAAGCTTGAAACCAGTGAATTTTACAGATACAATATTTAAAGCACTGTTCTACCATACATTTGCACCACTACTTCCAAAGAGACAAGGAAGGAAGTTAAAAGTGGTAGTATCAAGTAACTTTTTTTACTGTAATTTATACCAAGCCCAGATATGCAAATGTGAAAAACAACACTGTGGTCTATTCAGAGCCCAGCCAGGCAGATCAGCTCTGGTCACAGAATGGGGGAAATGAACCCACACAGCTCGTACGGCTGGGTAACACGTGTTTATAATACTCCCTTTGTATTCCCACAGGGAGAAAGGAATACATGCTTTACACACTTTATCTGAAATACAAAATTCGTTTACTCTGTACCATGTACTGGTAGATTTTTAAGGAGTCTTTGCTCTTGTGGAGATTGCTTTCACACAGCATGAAATACAGGTGCTCGCTGTCAAGCTGCTGTGGGAACAAGCTCCTGAATGTTTAGGCATTGCAATGAAGAGCCCATTATAAACCCTCCTGTGTTTTACCACAGGTTCCATCAGCAACTCGAAATACTGCTGGATTTGGGCATCCTTGGGGTGCCCCAGACATTACAGACTAATTTTGCAGCCACCCATCTCAAAAGATTGAACTGTAACTAAACCACTGTGAAATCGATAGCTCTTATTGTCACATAGCAGTTGTTGTCACATGATTAGAGACAGGGAGTCAAGTGATTAATACTATACATTACATTAATTACATTACTTAATTACATTAATATTGTATTATACATTAATACTACATTTTCATCCTATTTTAGTAAGTAAAGCACACAGATAAAACACCATGACCACTGCCAGGGTACCTCAAGGGGCCATGTCTCCCAGGGCCCGTCCTGCGTCCCACCTCTCCAGCCAAGAGTAGGCAATCATGGAGGCACCAGGGCAGCCCCAGCTCTGGCCATCGGGCATCTCCTTGGGGATGGGGACAGGCCAAGCTGTGGGGAACTGGAGCCCGGCCATGCTGCAGCCTCACCGGGTCAGGCACTGGCAGCCCTGGGGCTAACATGGCGCCCGGGGCTGTGGGGAGGGCGCTGGAGCCCCAGGAGCCAAGCAGGGACGCTGGACCCTTACACTCACTTTAGAGTTGATGAGATCAGGATTGCTGTGTACCAAACCGCTATGGGTTCCTGCCCGTACCAGACCAAACGGACGCAGGGTGAAAAGAAGGGAACACGCCTCATCTCAAGGGTCCGGCGGAGCTCTGTTCATGGTGGGCTGACACTGAGGTAACCGCGCCCAAGGCTTTGGCGGGAAACGGGTTTCCCGCCCTCGCACCTCACCACAGCCCACCTCAGCACGCGTCACTGCTGCAATGGCGGCAGCAGGGCCTTGCTTCACCAATGTCAGTCAGCAATGAGGCTCCAAAGACATGAGCAACGTCAGGGTATGGCACTAGCCCAGAATAAGATGATCATCAAGAGATCACCAATTTAAACTAATAATATGGGAGAGCAATCTTTGCATATTAGCAAGGTAATGAACAATAGAAGAGGACACCAAAAGGTACAGGCTATACCGGGATTTGCCTGTGTACATTCAGCTGGCAGCTTCACGGGGCCACCTTTTCCATCTCCATGTTTCTCTCATCACCTAAGAACACCTCTACAAGTCAGGCACCTCTCTCTTTGGGGCCACAGCTGCTGAATGCATCAGGATGACACAAACTCCTCCCTCCATGAACCACACAAAAGCACTTGTGTGCTGTTCGGGAGCCAGCCGGTAGAGGAGTTCACAGGTCCGGCTGATGTCATCGAGCGAATGATCTCAGCCGCTGCATTGTAAATAAGACGAGGCAGGAAATAGGTGTTAGCAAGGGCAGGGGTTACTCAAAGGAGAGGAAAATGAAAGCGTGGGTCAGAGGTTTTCCATAAATATAGCCCTGAATGTTAAGTAAAGACGTTTTTAACAATTTCTCAACTGGCAGCATGAGGTTTCTGGGGGAGTTTTGGGCTGGTTTTCTGTTTGTTTTGGGTTTTTTTGTTTGTTTGCTTAGTTTTGGTGGGTTTTAGGGTGGGTTTTTTTGTTACTAAATAAATCTACTGATCTTACAATACTGCTCCTCTCCCATTGAAATAAGGAAAATATTTGAAGATCAGAGGCACAGGTGCATGAATAGACTTTGATGTCTACGCTGAGGGAGGCTTTTGAGAAACTGCTACAACACTCAACAGATGGCTGTATTAAAGACAAGCATGTCTAATGCTCTGTTTGTATCAGCATTTTATACTGTTTGGTTAAGCTCTCACTAAAGTACTTTATGCAGTTCAAATCCCCGTATGCACACACACATACAGAATCCCAACAAACATCCCTGCAGCAGAATCAGGCATCTGGAAGAGCCGGTAACCACCATCACAAAATCTCCGTTCTGCCCGTTTAAGTACAAAGAGCACTGGAAGCAACTCAGGAAAAAGACTGGAGCATAGAAACCAAGTTTCCATTACCCATCAAGTGGGCTGTTTTCATATGCAATTTATTAAAAATGCTGCTGATTTTGATTCAGAATTCTTGATCCTCTAAAGCAGAACAAAATCCTTATAAAAGGGAGTATCTTCTACAAAGAAAGCATGTATCCCTCTTAAAATACTATAGCACCAAGAACAATAGACATATTCTTATTGTTAGATTTATACAATACCCACATTTTCATTTCAGTGAGTACCTACGCTGACAGATTCATCAGCCACATGAATGAGTACTTCCGCAAGAAGCCGACAGCTCAGCTGCCTCCGTTGACCTGACATATAAAAGGAACACCCCCCAAAAAAGCAGAATCCCCTACACTAACAGGGATTCTTTTCATCCAAGGTCTTTCATGCATCAAATCAAGCACTGAATGAAAAGGAGTGATTCAATTCTAATTTTCCATAAAACATTTCTGATTCAATGCCTAGAAACACAATTGTATAAATACGCCCAGAACAGTCAAATTACTAGAATATAAACAATATGCCTTTTCTTTCAATCTGAACATTAAACTACACTTAAAATGTGAAGACTCTGCCATGTCATTTTATAAATACATAACAAATATCCATATGGCGCAATCTAAGAGTTTCCATTAATTTTTCACCAAATGTCCACATGTGAAATGTCCTTAAACATATGTAACCAGAAACAAAATGACTGGCCAAATTCTACCAGACATCCTTGAATGCAACGTAGTTTTGATTCTGACCCTTCTCTTTGACTAAAAACACATCCCTCTGAATGCAGCCAAACATTTAATATATGCAGAGAAACACTATGAAAAGATATCTAAAAAGACATGACTGTCTGAAAGCACAACAGAGAATAAGGCAAGATGCAAACTAGGGGTGGGACAGAAGTCTCGGTACAAAAGCAGCTTTGCTGTAAGCAAGGCACATTACAAAATATACACACCACATTCTCCACATGCAGCAAAAGATGTAACAACTATAACTGAGCAAAATGTCCGATCACCAAAGAGTTTTATCCTGTTACTGACTCATGCTATTGCTGCGACTTCTAAAATACAGAGTTTTAGTAGATGCAAGCAAGATTAATTGTAAAGGTACTTTAAACAACTTCTATAGTGCTAAAATAATTCTTGTGTGGCAACACATTGAGATGAGTACAAAGATGCTGGAAAGAAGTACAGATCTTGAAAAGCTCCAGGCATGAATAAAGCATATTAGCAGCCTGTTTCAGGGAACAAAAGGCAACCATCCACAAAACCAGACATACTTTCAGAGGAAAAAACCTATGTTGAAACCATGGCCAAGTTTCAGCATATTGAAGGTATTTATAGTTTCACAGTCATTAATGGATCTTATTTTCAACACCCTTTTGAGACAGTTCCCCATCTGTAAAATGAGATACTCCCAAAGGCACAAGCTAGACTAAATGACTTGCCAGAAAGTCATACAAGAAGTCTACAGTTAAACAAGAACTGAATTCTGGTCTCCGGAGGCCCAGAGTTCCCACTGCACCATTTCTCCTATGTCTCAGTTAAGCTTGACTTGGTCAAGCAATACACATCCTATCTTCCTGCAACACTGGAGACATCCAAGTACTTTAGAAAACAAAACCCAACAAAACACACAACTTTGATGGGTACGTATCTAGGAGGTAATTTCCTTTCTTTTCCATTCACTTAATACTTATCAGTAAAAACAATACAAAGCAAAAAAATTGCTTAAATATTTCTTCACAGCATTTCCAAAGCATCTCAATTCTTGGGCAACTCTGGAGTAATGCAAAATTTAATGAAATTAGGCAACAGATTGTGAAAATAGCTCAGCTTCTCCTCAAGTTTTGCTTTTTGCAAGCTTTTAACTCCTAAGCATTTTTTGGAAAAACTGAGTCCTAAGCTCATGCAGCATCTCACCATTTTCCTCCTCTCAGGTGTAGGATATAATTCCCATCCCTCTATATACGAAACTCAGAATTCTCAAAATCTTAGGCTAAGATTTTGCTAACAGAACCACATACTCCCTCTAATCTCTTAGGAATGAGGATGATCCGAATATGCTATGCCCATATTTGTGTTGCACCAATGGTCCATATTTGAATATGAAGCAAATTTTACATTCTTGACCCCTGTACAGCCTGAATTGTTCCATCAATGTTTGGGAGTGGGTTTTTTCATTGTAGCTGATAGTATCAGCACAGAGATCTTGCATGCTCTATGGAGCAAACTGAAATGACAAACCACTATCTTCAGTGGCTTAGTACTCCATTGCCATAGTTCTTCCCTTGATCGTAACAGAGTCCATCAGCCACCCTATGTCCCAAGACAAGAACGTCACCTAAGATTAGGTGCATTATACTCAGTTCAACACCAACTTGTCAAGAGAAATTTAAGGATAGTCTCTGACATAAAACTCAGATCTGGAATAAACAATGACTAGACAAATGCTTCCTAGCAGCATAAAGGTTGAGCAAGTTTTACACTGATGTTCCTTAGTCAGATACAGTATGAAACACAGCAAAACCCCACCAACCACAAAGCTGTTTAGGATTTTGGCAACAGTATAAACCTAAATGGACTGTGTAAGCCACAGAAACAGGAAGAATTAAGTCCTAAAACCTACTTTGCACCTCTTGTTGTGATGTTCTAGGATTATCTGATATTTGGATAGCTTAAAGCATAAACCTCCAAGCACATGATTTGTCACTGCTGATAGTTATTTGAATCATGTAGAACTTGAGAAGTCAGCATGTATTAACCCTTACCGAGTGCAGCATAACAGCAAGTTTCTCTTTGAACACACTTTGCTGAAACAAGGAGGGAAGGACTGTGTTTAAAGAGCTGAAATCTGCAAAGGCTTGGGGCAGGAGGGTTACATCTGCTCTTTTGAGGGGCATTTACTTATCCAATTTTGATAAAATATTATTATTTAGGAAAATGCATAGGTAAAATCAGAACAGTTGTAATCCATTACAAAATGACTGGAGACAGGGCTTGTGCTGGTCTTTTGTTGTTTAACCACAAGATTTTTCTGCTTTGATTTAAATAGCTGATAGAGTACTTATTTTAGCTTATTCGAGAGAAAATAAAACATCAATAGGGACACTTTTCAATATAGTCAAAATGACTGCAGACGAAGTTATTTAGAACTTTCAGCAGACCACCATTATTAGAACAGAAGCAAACTCTTGAGCAAAGCAACAGCTAGAGATAAGATTAAACCTGCACACTTACCCCAGCATTCACTCCCATATCTCTAGGAAACTCACCTAAAACAGAGAGCTTTGCAATACTCTCCATTATGCCAGAAAAATAGCTGAGACAATTTTATTTAGTAATATTATTTGAAAATCAACAGATTTCACATGTTGCATCATGACTCACATGAAGTAAACTTGACTTCTAAAGAAATTCCCCCCCTAAAAAAGCACGTTGAAAAAACTTCCCTAGAATGTCTATTTACCTCCATGATTTCTTTCCCCCCACAGCCTCTTGCTCTTCTGGCCAAAGAAAGCAGGTCCCTTTCAGAGCCAGTGCATTGCCACAAACTTCACAAATCTGCCTTTCATTATGAATGTTACATACTTGATTATTATAATTACAGAGAAATGTAACACAGCTTGCCACATTGTAATTGACCACAATGATATACATGAAAGTTAAGAAATTTTGGCCACAGGCGATTCTATCATTTATTTACTCGTACTCAAAAGTCAACAAAAAGACATCAAACATCTTGCATGACCTACAGAAAAGATCAAACACTTTCCAGTGCCAGACACATGCACAGACATAATACAGAACAGAAGCATCCAGGGAAAACCAAGACTCAGCTGAAATAACCACAAATATTCAGAAATCAATTCTAAAACAAGGATCCTTCCATTACTTAACACAGCATATGCCAATATTCAGTTGTCCTGAATCAAATGTGGTATGACTTTGATCTTCCACAATCTACTGCACCTAAGGATTCTCAGGCATCAAAGGAGAAACATTCCTCAATGCATGGTGACACACAAACACATGCATGTTTTTGCACAAGCATGCACTCGTGCACACTCAACAGTTAAGTACTCATTTTGTCTATTACAAGGAAGTACAAGTTTTATGGACCACTGTACTGGGACTAGGGTGTGCACAGCTCATTTTCTGGTAGAATCCAGAAAATTAACTTGGACAGAAGGCTATATTTACATGCAACACAACAGCATAAATGTCTTCAAAAGCATCAAGTAGTGTGACGGCAAAAGCATCACAGCACAAAACCACGTTTCTGGTCTGAAGGCAGGAAGATACTGTCTTCACCATCTTGAAAGATTTGGGTGGTGAGTATATGCATGGCAGAAGGTACTATTATCAAGGTACTTAACAGTTACATGCCCAAACTGGTTAGGGTTTCTAAATACCTCGAATCTGCATTCATGAGAGAGGGAAATAAATCAATAAGAGAAATTTCTTAATGAGTGGAAAAAAGTCAATAACCTTAACAGATGAGGTTGCCTAGGCTCTCCATTCAGAGCATTACGTCTCTGAACAGGTCAAAGGAGACTTGTTCCAGTATGAGTCTTTCAGACACATGTGCATGTGCTGGTTTGTTAGTTTATTTAATCCAGTACAGTTATTCTGATGATGTAAATGTCTTCTATTAGTAAGTCTTGTGAAGGCAGAGGAATAAGGCAAAGTTACATAGTACATTTTCACAAAGAACCTACACAAGCCCAGTGATAATGTGAAGCACAATGCATGAAAGTTGGGTTTGGCTGCACACCGCTCAACTTCAAGAGCAAGTACAGTAAAACCACATACAAAACAAAAGTCAGCATAAAGCAATTCACTTGAAACAGCTGCTAAATGTATTTCAAGAAAGAAAAGAAATAGTTCAGAGCACTTTCCCAAGCAGATGGTTATTTGATTTAAGAATAAAGGAACTGCATTGTGTGGTAAGAGCTGACCTGTAATTTCATCACAAGGCTTTTCAAAATGTAGTCTTTAATGCACTCGTGCAGTGGCACCTCTAAACCATAGGGAAATATTCAGCTGTCAAAAAATATTTAAAACACAGTTATTGGCTTGTGTTATGGACATTTTTAAATGTCATGCTACAAATCTACAACCAGAAGGGAGGGAGTTACTTCCACAGCTAGGAATAAAATACTGAATAAAGAATCAGGACTGCAAGCACATCATGGTTAGCTGACTGCTATGTGTCAAACACTGATAAATGCTGTCAAATTATTTTACTACAGTACAATTTCATTAGGGACTCTTAATTAGGGACTGCAGTGATAGGACAAGGGGTAATGGGTTCAAACTTCAATGGGGGAAGTTTACATTAGATATAAATAAGTTCTTTAGTGTGAGGGTGGTGAGGCCATGGCACAGGTTGCCCAAGGAAGCTGTGAATGCTCCATCCCTGGCAGTGTTCAAGGCCAGGGCACTGCAGGGGGGTTGGAACTGGATGATCTTAAGGTCTTTTCCAACCCTAACTATTCTATGATTCTATGATATGGTTTAGTGTTTGGTGTCCCTGCCCATGGCAGGGGGGTTGGAACTAGATGATCTTGAGGTCCTTTCCAATCCTAACTATTCTATGATTCTATGAATTTCAGATTGCTTGCTCAAATGCCTAAGCCCAAGTCCTAGATGGCACATTTGTCTGACCTCACAAATCACCTGAATGTGACAATTTAACCACACAGATATTTGGAGTTTCTTCTAATTTTATTAGCATTTCTCTGAGTAGCCATCTTTGCAACATGCTGGACAATCACCATGAAATAGGTATCTGCATAACAGTTAGTACATGGATAAGCAGAGGACCTTAGGATTAATACTTTTCCTGGTGATATGAAACCATTTTGGTACATGGCATATATTTTTCCTTATTTCCTTGAGTAATTTCCATATTTCCTTACTTTCCTCAAGTAAGACTGTGTGAAGTCTTACAGATGAAGATAGCAAAGTAACATGATCTGTTTCCTGTAAAGCATATGGTATTTTTCTTCCCTTTATGGTTGAAACACTCCTTTCTTTCCCTCTCCTCCTTCCAGGTGTACTCTGAGAAACTCAGAACTGCATACAACAGGAAACAGCCACACACCATTACTGTACAAAGAATAAGGAAAATAGGCATGCTGAGTTTATACCTCAAAAACCAGGGAGATTAACAGTCATAAGATCCAAGACTGAGGTGGCATCAATTCAAACCCTTCCTAAGTGTGGTAAAATAATCTCCAAAGGCTAGGAAATGGTGATATTCAGATTACATGAAGTTTCCCTTCAGTTTTTTTGACTGTTAACCCTCTTCTAGCTCTCTCTAAAACAGAGAGATTCTGCAACTTGCCTATTAACCAACTGTATTTTAAGAACATCTTTGACACCCTGGTTTTACTGCCTCAGAGGGAAGAAAATAAATATACCTTACACAAAACCTCACCATGAATTAGACAGGCTCTTTAGCAGTGATCTCAGACCCTTCTCATAAGAGATTCACATTTAAGTGTTCCAAACATTACTGTGCAACACCTTGCAGTAACTTCTGAGAAAGGTCCGACTGCACTTAAAATCATCAATCAGCCAGTTAGAAGAAAGCAGCAGGGAACAGAATCCACTTTGGTTCAGTTCTAGTTCATGTTCACTTGTAAGTGAAGCTGTGCTGGCTTTGTTCCAGTTAGCAACAAAACTCACATCTAGGTTTTGTTCCAATTTAAAATAGAAAAAATAACAACTACTGTTTATGAGTTTGCGTTCAGTTCTGCTCCCTGTGAAGAAAGCAAAAAGGCCTTTCTTATCTGTAAGTCAACCACATTAAATGCACTCTCCATTTGTATTCACAGTAGAAATTAATCCTCCATTAGGAAGGAGACAGCTTGATTCAATATGCTGCAAATGGACTAACTGTACTTCAATGACTTGCTGAAACTTTTAAGTAGTCTGTAGATGTGTGACACCAGCATCAGCTGCAAGCCAGAGTTCACCAACAGAGAGAAGAAAAGATCTGATTGGTAAATTCTTCTATTCTGCCAATTTGATTTATAGATGAATGAGACTCCTTTCCCTCACCTGTGGCTGAAAGCTACAGAATACACAATTAAGGTTGCACTGGAGGTGTGCCCAAAAGCATCTTTGATCTCAGTAACTGTCTATGAGTTACTACTTTTGCCCAAATTTCCAGAAAGCAAACAGCATCTGATGTCAGGAAACACCTCTAGAAGCTATCAAGGCTTACCTGAAAATTCTCCCGCACCCAAGCTGCTCCCCTTCCTGTCAAAACTGGTCTTCTAACACAACAAAACCTCTGATTTACTTTGCACTGTACCTTGGTGTAGCCTTCGTGAAATTCTGGCCGATAACCTCTCGGCCCTGCAGAATATCACTGAGTCACCACACATCCTGATTGACTTGAGTTTTTGTTTGCAGCCCCAGCTCAGCACCCAAGGCCAAAGAATATCACAGCACCGAACTCTTCACTACCCAGATGGCCAAACTGCTCTGAGATGCCAAAGAGGAGCAGCTCCATGGACTACTACTACTACTACCAGGGAAGAAGCAAAACACACTACTGCAGGTAGGCAGAACTTATGAAAGCTGATGAAATAATATAATACACAGAGCAAAACATATTCAATTAAAAGTCATGACTGAATGAGAAGAACAAGGACCTAGGGAAGAGCGACAACCATAGAACATGCAGAGACAAAAATTATATACATGGCTCAGACGTGGCATGAAGCTGTCACAAGCAAACAAAAAGAAGTAAAATAGTATTTCAAGAACAAAACTATGCTAAAATTACTCTAAAAATGCTGTAATTATCTTTTGAACAGACCCATACTCTAAACTTCTTTTAACCTTGGTTTTAAATCTTAGAATGCTTCTCATTACTATTTCAGCTCGTCTGCTGTATCAGAAGTCTGGGGTTCTTTCCCACCTACCATAAAGGCTAAGGTTTTTAAAAGTAATAAAGCTCAGAACAGTTTTTAAATCAAGACACCAAAACCATCATAGAATAGTTAGGGTTGGAAAGGACCTTAAGATCATCCAGTTCCAACCCCCCTGCCATGGGCAGGGACACCTCACACTAAATCATATCACCCAAGGCTTCATCCAACCTGGTCTTGAACACTGCCAGGGATGGAGCATTCACAACCTCCCTGGGCAACCCATTCCAGTACCTCACCATCCTAACAGTAAAGAATTTCTTCCTTATATCCAGTCTAAACCTCTGCTGTTTAAGTTTCAACTCGTTACCCCTTGTCCTATCACTACAGTCCCTAATGAAGAGTCCCTCACCATAATTCAGGAAGTTTAATTATTCATCCAGGGAACTCCAAGCCTGTCATTTTTAAAAATAAGATATCTCAGTTTAGGTATCTTTGTAATCGCTCATTTTTAGTAACTTCAACACAATTAGAAAAAATCCTACTTTCTCATTCAGGTTCAGACATATTTCTGAGGAAAGAAACTGGAAATACAAACAAAAAGGAACAGTCACTTATAGAATTATATAAATTTGGTTATAGAAAGGGGACGAGATTGAAAAAAATACCATGAAAATACTTATTTCCAGTTAAAATAACTCTTCAGCAAGGGCCAAGATGAAAGCACGAACACATAAGCTCCAAGAATTATAAATAAACAATTTTGGCCATGAAGATGGAAGGAAAAAGCATGTTCTACACAAATATTCTCTATGTCCTTTCACATATGTATCTGTAACCTGAGCTGCTTTACAACAAACACTGCCAATACAATAAACAAACACTGCATGATATACAAATCACAATAGTAAAATAGAATTGGCATCAAGTAGTTAAACAAAAGTATCCTTCCTGGAAATAGCTCTCCTCCTTATAGCCTGCCAAGAACTGAATCAATTCAGAGCCTTTGTTCAAGTTACACTACAAGTTAAGTTTTGATGGAAACAGAATGAAGAAAATAACTTGCAAATTTATCTTTGCTTGAAAAACCAAACATCAGCTTTCTAAATGCATTTTCAGGTAAGAATGAAAGATTTAATTCTGCCTTCAAACTAGGTGACACACTCAAGTGCCAGCAGTATTTACAGACACTGGCTGCTGTGCAGATATATTAGTCCTTGTCTATCTTGAGCACACAGAGAACACACAGGATGAGGCTGTCTCTGCTTCCACTCCTGTAAGCCCCCTGACATCCTTTGTCCATCACACCTACATGAGGTTTTAAGTAAGGAGGTCTGTAACAGGCTGGGAACTGGATGATAACTCAGCTCTCAGTCTGCTATCTAAACAGCAAGATCAGTCTTGCTTCCCAAAGGAAAAGTTTATTTCTAAAATCTTGTATTAGAGAAACATTTTGCCAGTAAATGTGGCAGTTTCTATCACATAAAATTATTTATATCATATATGTTCAAAAATGCAATCCCTGAAAAAAGTAAATTCAAGAATAGCAAAAATTTCTAAGTTTTTGAATTTTATTTCATTAAATACCCAGAATTGGCAGAAAATAACCCGAAAATTTAGCAGAAAACGCAGCCCCCAATGCTCTCATATGCAGCCTTCTAAAAAATTGCCAGCATTTTTATTTCCAGAAGAAAATCTCATTGCAACATCTCTCTTTGGTTCTATTTTTTCCCCCCTTTAGAAAGTACTACAACAAGATCTTCAGATACTATTTAATACCGTTGGGTTGGTGTGGGATCTTTTTGCATACTTTTTGTCTGGCCCTGATGATATTTTATCCTCTGTTTAATTATCAGAAGAGAAAGATTAACGAAGCTAATTCTGTTAACAGAATGGCTATCCTGAGGACTACAATTATCTGTGATTCACTTGGACTTCCTCTGCAGCTTTAGCCATAACAAACCTAGAGCAACTCCAAGACTATTCAGATGTCAACTACAAAACACTTTGTATAAAGAAAAACTAAACAAAGAACTGGTATAGCCCATGCTACCCATATTTAAATGTAAAAAGGAAAACCAAGTAAAATAAAATCGAGTAGCTTGATACACACTGCCAGGCAACCTATATTGCGTGAAACAGAGACTGCAACGTAACATCTTGAACACAGAGATTACAGAAAAGGAAATGGCAAAAATAGCCACTACTATTATTACTGTTCCTGAAAAGTTAGGCAGCAGAGGCCACCAGCCAGGAGTGGCACACCAGGAATAGCTACATCTTCAGAACTCCCTAAGAATAAACACATTCTAAGGTATGCGGTACTACCTTAGCGCTTACTTTCATTTACTGCAGCGCTTTAAACAGAATTGTATGTGGAGTTCTCACAGATTAGATACGAGTTCGACATGAAAGATGTTGGGTAAACCTTTTAAAATCTCACTCTTTCAGACATCCGTGCAAGTTTTCCGGTACTTCCTGGATTTAAGGGGGGGGGGGGGGGAGAAAATCAACAAAGTTTCTCCCTGACACTTTGCCTGCCTTGTATTGTGGCGTTTTGGTTGTTCCTTTTTTAGTCCCTATGGAACAGGAAGTGCAGAGTCATTTACACGTGCATTCAGATTTTGTTTCTTGAGAAAACTGATTGTAATTCAAACTTTATTTATTTTTTATATTCTTTTAAATACAAGAGTGTTCAGTTTGGGGCAATCTATTTGGAAAACACCTTAGCTTCCATTTTATGCAGCCAAATAGTCAGGGCTCCTGAGGCTGGACTCAAGATAACTGAAGAATTCTTGTTCGTTTAGATCTTACAATTTAGATGTGTAAGAACCATCCAGTTCTGGTAATGGAAGGCACTGCATGCTGCCTACTCTCTTCTGTCAAGGCAAGTAAGTAGAGCAAAGCTAACGCCTGTCTTCCATGTAACAGTCTTTCCTGGAAATGAAACTGTAGGTATTAAGAATCTACTATGTCACTCACTAACCAGTTTCATTAGTTTATCATTTTTAATGGGAAAAGAAATACCTGCTTTGCTGTTCATTTCAATCTATCTGGCCAGCCCTCAGTTCTTGTTTCACCCTTCTCAGATTGAACAGCCCGTTTATTTTTTACAGACCCAAATTAAGTAACCTCCCATTGTTCCTTTTATTTAAAGCAAAGCAGTGAGCTCAGAGTTTCTCCCTATAAAGAATCTTCTCCAAACTTTGAATGCTTTCAGAAATCCTACCGTGAGCTCTGCTATTGACCTGCTGGGTTACCCTGGGCAATAAACTTCATTCACCCTCCATGTGCCTATTTCACATCCTATAATTAATCTTATTTAGAGTTCAAATTCTAAGAAGTTCAGGCTCTCCTTAACATATTTCTGCAATTAGAGCCTGATCTCTTTACCATTATCTACACTGGAGTTTTTGGGTACTAGGTATGGTGCCACATTAATAGTTCTATTTTAACTGCAAAATTGACTAGGAGTAATCCATCATTATTGTAGCCTACTGATAATCCTGAACATAACTCTGCTATGGCGCACCTCTTCACAAAAAGCAAGGAACCTTACCACTCAATTTATGCAAGATCTCCACTTGGGTTTTACAGCATGAAGCTTTGCAATTCTAATTCCTCACAGAGAAGGCAGAGGTAGGACTTGCAGCAGATCTATCTGGCCTTCAGTACATGTTTTGTCTCCATTTCCAACCGGTTTTAAAAATGCTGACCACCCATAATCCTCCTATGTGCAGCCTACAGAAGAAGGAGGAATAATTTCACACCTGGGGGAAGTGCCATGAAAAATTCTGCCATCTGTAAGGAGCGTGGAGGCAGGCAGGACAGGCTTCTTCAGGAATGCATCTAAGTTTTGGGTACTCATAGTCCTCATTCCTCCATCTCTGGTTAGCCTACAATTTCCATAAGCGCTATCCCACACAACTTGCAGAAATCTCTGCCTTGGACAGCCCTATAATCAAACCCTCATCCTATCAAAGTTTGGTTCAAAACTCTCCTGTCATACCTGTAAAAAAATTATCATAAAAATTGATCAGAAATGGGAACTACATATTTCAATTTTTCACTAAAAGTGTAAAAAAACCAGTTCCCAAAGATCTGTCTGACCAGAGTAACAGCAATAGTCCCTTTACTGCAGAGACTTCAAGGACAGAAGAGGAAGAAAAATTACCCTGGTATTAGGGAAGTTGAGTGTGTGGGTTTGGCGTTTTGTTTTGCTTGTTTGGGATTAGTTTTAATGTCATTGTCCATGTCCATCCCTCTTCCCTCATTCCCCCCTTTTTTCTTTTTAGATGCAGTGGTTTTTCCTTACTGGTAACAAAGATGAAAATGATTCATGCACAAGTATGACCTTGTTAAGTGCCCAGGCAACCCCCCTTTAAGTAAGGCTCTCTAGGGAACTCTATAGATCTCCACAATGTCTGTGTAATACTGCAGAGTGAGAGTTCTGGACTGTTTCCATTTCTAATTCTCTGACCCTATCCAATCTGTTGCTTGTGGCTCTGTCAAATATGCTGCATTTTAACTTTTCCCAGGAGCCTACACAATTTCTCTTTTGGGTTGTTTCAGATTTCATTCTGTGCAAAGCAGCTACCTTTAAAAGCGCTTTCAATTTATGCCATTACAAAACCATTGCCCCCATCAAGGCAAAAGGCTCCCTCTCTAAAAATTAAACACACATACAAGTGTGCATGCTACTAGAGTTGTTAACTGTTGAAGATAAAGATGCAGTGGGATCCAGTAAAGACAAGAGAATAAAAACTAGCATTCTTGAATAGGAATTTGTATTGAGCCATGGAGATGTGACTATTTCTGGGTAATTTGGTCTTTTTTCCTACAACTGTCATAAAAAAAATGATTCAAAAATAATAATAAAAAAGATAGAATTTTGTGTACAGAATGGAAATTATGCAATTTACCATAATTTTCCATATACCTGAAGAAGTGCTGGGGAAAAAAAAACAACACATGCAATTACTGGTTTACTGTTAACATTTCTTTAAGATTGTTGGTTAACCTAATCTATATTTTTCCCCCAAACCGAATGAACCCAAGTTAAGCCTGAACCCTGACCTTCAATTTGCTCCCATTTTCTTCTTGGATCATTTTCGAAGAAAATCAGTGGGTTTAAATACCATGAACAGCCCCAACAATAAACCTGAAACACTGCCAGGTATTTTTGAAGTACTCCAATGAAGTTTCTTCCACTTCATGACAAAACTGAACATTCTCTGCCTAATCTAGCATTGAGAAGAGCTGTTACTCCTACAATA
The DNA here is from genome assembly GCF_012275295.1 of Melopsittacus undulatus. NCBI lineage: Eukaryota > Metazoa > Chordata > Aves > Psittaciformes > Psittaculidae > Melopsittacus > Melopsittacus undulatus. The sequence goes on along the minus strand of NC_047529.1, from coordinate 113,521,670 downwards.
GACAGGATCCTACAAGCATCCAAGTGACATCTATGTATCAGGTACAGCCTGAAACACCCTACAAGCAAGTAGAAGGTACAATCTGGCAGCCTCACTGGGGTCTCCTGCTACTCTTCACCCCCTGCACCCTTTCCTCATCTACAAATTGTAGCCTTTTATTTAATGTAGGCAATGGCAGCTTTTCTATCTGCTACCACAGATCTACCACTAAGTAAGACAACTTTATACTTCACGTTGCTCTCATTGCTTTAACAGTATCAAAGGAAGGAACTGGATTGCTCTGGCTCAGCAAAGTCCTGACTAGCTTACTTGACTTTATTTTATTAACATTTAAATGAGGTGAGGTTCACATCCTCCCTTCAACTTTTGTTATAAAAGATGTACAGTAAAAAAAGCAAGCAGCAGTGGCAAACATGCTAACATTAAAAACAACGGAGAGAGAGACTAGCTCTCTTACTTCATAGGCACACTGCACACATCTCAAGCTCTAACAGGTATTTTGGCATGAAAAAGCAATAGTGGAACAAAAGACAATACACACAAAAGCTAAGTTAGCATTATTTTGAGACCTGATATTTTATCTACATGACCAACACTTCTCAAGGATTTTTTCTCAGGTACAAAATTAACTAACAGTGGATGAATTAACAGTTCATTCAGGATTATTTTCCTAACACATGGCTTTGTTTTTATAACCATGAACCAATGCACGTTTTTAACACATGAACAGATATCGGTTACATGCCTGAAATTGTACTTAATTCTGAGCATTCACAAAACAGCAGCTCAGTCTGGGAACCACAGTCCAATTAACTTATATTAGAGCAACAACTACGTCAAGTATCTCCTGCTTCGACACCTATTTTATTGCATATTTTTTAGGCATTTAAGCAGTTGTTTGAAAAGATGTTTTTATACCAAAAGACTTCAGTAGCTAAGGATAAAATCTCTTACATTTAATTATTACTACGTGTTTGTAATTTTCTATAGAACTACCAAATATCAAGCTTTCTGAGAGCTGTAAATCACTTATTTCTGCACCACGTAGTGTTCTGTTTACAAAGTCATTAAAAATGGTAACACAATATATATAAAACTATGGCTTGCTCCTCAGATGGCTAAGCAAGCAAAGCACACATTAAACCAAACTGTATGCTTTTATTCTCAACCATTTACCCTCCTTTTACGTCCTTACTTTTTATACAAATCAGGACAATTAATGAATTTACACTGCAAAAATTTCTATACAAAGTTTAATAGCAGTCTAACAGCTTTTGTGAAGGATCATGCACTGAAACACTACTAGCTTATGGTAGCTTTGCACTCCACACCAAATTTAAATGACTGTGAACCAGCATCAACGAAGAGAAACTGAGAGGCACTGAAAGATTCACTCTGGAGGCAGTGGGTCCTTTCAGAGAGCTTTGAGACAATAGTGGAGGGTGAAACTGAAAGCAGCTTTCGGAGTACATGAGAGCAGCAGTGGGTTTACTCTGCTGCAGTCTGGAAGCAATGACTGAATCAATCCTTAGAAATAAAACAGCTGAACTCCAAAGATACCCCAAAGATAACGACCTGCCCCAAACCCACCCAACTGCCAGACCTCCTACTGACTTTTGTTTCTCCCCTCTAAATCACATCCTGCTCATGACCACCTCTACTGCTAGAGGACTGCTCTACTAAAAGAAATGCAGTGGGGGAAAACAGAATAATAAAGCCTGACATACTCCAGAAAAGGACGCTTGGTCTCTCTGAAAAATCAAACATGTTTAACAGCAAACCCATCTAGTTACCCATCTCAGTTACTCTCCTTGAAAATACTTGGTACAGCAGTAATGGTGATGAGCATATCCATACTTGTCTTCTGCCTTTTTCTATTATTTATGGTGCAGTGACTTTACTAAGTGTCACTAAATGGATGACACAAAAATAAAGATGCCCATACGATGACAGTCCCTCAAGTTTATTACAAACCACATGAAGCTGTCTCTGGAAAGCAGCATCAGAAGAAGAGAGTAGGTTTCAAAAGAGATGAACTTCAATAAGAATGCTGAATGAAAGCCTATTTTAAGCTCCACCATGGAATCTTTAATATTATTCCAATACTGCTAGGCACAGATCAGTCAGGAAAAAAAATCCCTTTCCTTTTAAATTTTATTAAGGTTATCAAACTCAAAAAGGAAGGTCTCACTGGGCCTGTATTTGAATGCAGCATTCCAAACCTCAGGTTTAATTAATTCTCTCACTCATTCTACAGATGTATGTATCACACAAATGCTAATAATAAATGACTTGAAACTAAAAATGAAATTACATACTAAGATAAATTTTGTAGAGCAGATTAAAAGTAGGAATTCATACTTGCTACTGGAAGAAAGCAAGACACTGCGCAGAGATGTAAGCTGTGGTTTCTACATACTGTATAACACACACACACACCGACAGTACACAGATCTCTGTCTGAAAAATTAATCCAGTTTTAGTTTATGGAGATTAATCCAGATTTAGCTCACATCATACATTAAAAACAGTGTACACAAACAGGATTTTTTTTCACTCTTCAAAGTTAGACAAATATAAATAAAACTCCCACATAGAATAATCTTCAGAAATCATTTTTGGTGTGGAAAAATGCTACTACTCTATGGGAGGGTAAGGACTGAAAAAGGGGAAAGCAACCATTCAAAAGTATGTGTAGCAGTGTTATTCTTCTTCCCCATTAATTTTAGTTTTGCTCCCTTCTTGGAAATGCTTGTACACAGTATAAAATAATCCTTAACTTTTATATTCACAAGAAACAGTTGTGCACATTGAATCACAAACTGCAGCAGAGTATTAGCAAATCAGTATCATCTATGACCCTTGGTGTGCCCGGAGATATTCAGAGACCACCGAGAGCATCCAGCACTGCAGTTCCTACTGAACAGATGAGCATTCAGTCTTGTGATGTCTTTGCAGACTGCATTCAGAAAGGACTTCTCATGAAGTTGTATTATTCTCATGACACAAGTGCAAATTCATGAAGGACAGAGGAAGAGCAGATGAAGTAAGGAGCACAGATGAAAGACAACACTAACCCCTACAACTTCAAAGGACAGAGGAATATGGAACACCATGCGCAAGCCAAGCTCCTGTTCCCAATACATGAAAGTCCTGAATCTAAGAGGCCTACAGAGATTTTTCCTTCCTTCTTTGCAACTTCTGCTATGCCACACTCGCGGTGTTATGCAGTCACAGGATTTCTATGCAACCTACATGATACTTATAAGCTGTTGTGATCTCTAAGTACTATTATAAAGTCATTCTAAATGTTGCACTCTAAGCAAATGAAAACATTCATCCATTAAGCCTCTCTTAAGAGAGTTCAGTTGACGTACCTACTAAAAACACATTAGAAAAGAATTAAGATGCAAATCTGCCTGATCCTCATTTGGCAGAAGAATGACTAGTAAGTTGGCACTGCAGCCTCTATGCCTACCGCATTCCTTTGTTTCTACAGTTTCAGATAAGAAAATCATTTTGCACTGAGTTGCAAGACTGAAAACTCAAAGATGATTTAAAGATTTTGTTTTTTATATTATTACTGAAGAAACATAAGACTTGAAAAAGAAATAAAATAAATAACATGAAGAAACGCTTGCCTTCCCTCAGGAGAAAGCTGTTGTGGAATCTCCCGTTACATGAAAATAACACTCTGCAAACTTTTATAGGAACTATATGATTTGATCCTTTCTACACAAAACTGGTTATATTTCCTGGCCCACCAGACTAGAGCCTGATATACACAAAGTCTTTGATTTATACACCTGGAGCTGAGAATGTTCCCTTTACAAGAAGCCTGGTTTCCCCTAGGTTGCATGTTCTTTCTTGATGGATTGCCAAGGAATTACCTACTGCTTTGGAGAACATCTGTTACTGCTCCATCCCTCAGAATTGCACACTCATCCATTTCTATTTGCCACGTACATAAAAAGTTTGCAAACTTCTCTGCTCAGAGCATGTGTTAGAAAGAATAAAGAAAAGGAAATCTTCCCAATTTTATAATCGTGATTTGTCTTTGATATTGTTATACGCTGTCTACAACAGAAACAAAGAACAAAATTACTTCTGAAACTATACAGGGAATAAAACTAATCTGATAGCGACACATATATGAAAGAGAAACAGCATTCATTTGGGCATACAATGATCTCAGAGGGTCTTACAACACATATTAATCTGAACTCGAGAGCGAATTCAGCTGCTGAATTAGTTCCTGTGCTTCCACACCAACAGAGCAATTCTGTGTTTTGTTGTTACGGTCCCAGGTTAAGCATTCATTTAAAAAGAGGAAAAAAAAGTAGACTTTACAAATAAAGACTTTACAAAGACAAGAGGTTGACTTTGTAAAGAAAAGATTTCTTCATAAAGAAATAAACTCAAGTTATCTAAGCAACAACGTGTTTTAAACATTCGACATGCTCCTTTGTCTCAGACTTACTGATTAAACCCTCTCAATGTTATTTTAAAAGCAAACAAATGGCTGAACTGTAACTTTTTAAGTCCATAGCATACAACAGCAAATGATGTCCTCACTACCTATACGAGTCAGCCTAAAAATCCTAAATTGTTCAAAGAAATTTATGTTATTTACAGTAAAAATAAAAGCAAAGGAGTGATGAGAAAAGACGCGCTACACAGTTCAAGCAAGCAACAAAAAGCTCCCTCAAACTACCATCTCTCCCCCTAAAACACAGATGCTCATCTGAGATTTGACTCTAGTTGATGGGTCAGTGAGGCAGAACATTTCAGGAAGATTGTTGGGAACGACAAAAGCCCCAAAACACACATATAACCCACCAGAAAAGACCCAAACTTCTTTTAAGACCACATCTAACATACTATTCATGTAGACTACTAGCTTGGACAAATAAAAATACAAACATTGCAATCCATAAGCACCTATCTACCTATTTGGATAGCTTTCACTGAAGCTAGGTTTTCAAAACATACCTTTAGGATTCAAGTGCTCAGATTCTCCTGCATTGTGCCTGTAAATCTTCAACACACTGCTGAAGGCAAATCAACCCAAACCAGCACCAAGTACCTGGGCCAGGAACACTGACCTCCTCGTAAACTGAATCAGATGCTTGCAGTACCAACTCCAGCTCTGCTGCCAAACAGCAACTTCAGGTCAGTAGAACAGCTCCAGCAAAATGTTACAAGACAATGTAGGCACTCAAGAAGAGAAATGAATTACTATTTCTGCAGCAGTGATGTTTAAGGGTGCCTGTGAGAACTTCGAGTCCATGCAGCAGCTCCAGGATGAAACACCCACCTCCTATTCTGGGCAACTTCAAGGAATAACAATCTGGTTTGTCATTTCAAGTAAACATTTGCGTTCCTTTCCTTGGACACCACTCACAGGTTTCTGTTGCTTTATCTCCTTAGATTCTGAGTATAAAGATTTATTAATTCCCACTAACAAATTAGAGGAATTGGATTTTAGACACAGTGTAAGAAAACAAACAGGAAACCTGGGAGGGAGCAGATCTGTAAAATATGTACTTTATCTTAAAAAGAAATAGGAGAAATTGATACACTTTTAACCAGGAAACTGAAAGGTACCTGAACCAGCATACAAAATACAGGATTTTTTTCCTGTTCTCTTTTGAAGACCGAATTTGTGGCATATTGAACTGCAAATCGATTTTACTACTTACATACTTAATGTAAATTGGTTTTATCCATTGTACTGCTTCATCATCATGCAAACTGGCCTTTTAAAACTGTAATATTAAAATGCTGTCATTTCAGCTTGGGGAAAGCTTATAATGTCATAGTCAGTAATACTTTTAAACTTGCTCTCAGATGTTCCTGAACTGAATGAAACCTGGTACCAGCACAGATGACAGCAGAAACACTGGGAATAGACATATGTGCATGGGAGAGCACATAAAGAAAACATTTCCCTATAACTTCACAGACCCTGCATACCACCTGGGGTGTGAGTGTGCATGCATGTACACACGTGCACACACAGAGAGCATGCAGAGGAGCTCTCCTCCCCCTGCTCTCATTCAGAACATCCGATTTTCTAATGGCAAGAACAGTTTCTTCACTAAGAACCTCTCTGCTACAGCAGAGCTCACACCCAGCCTGATTCTCCATTACACTGGGAGAATGAGGTGTAAATTCAGGCAAACTAGAACAAAGCATGTATTTAGACCAGTACAAACTGAGCTGAAATTGGCATGAATTGACAGCACACAAACGTAGGAACAGACATATATGCCAGATATTGTACACTCACCAGGCCTCCTCACTCACGAGCCACTACTAAGCGCGCTGTCCTTCCTTATTCAGCTCCAAAACCTCCAGATGCACCCCAACTTTTAGCAGAATTACAAAGCATTCTTCCCATTTTTCTCTCTCAAGTAAGTACAGCAGTATTCCTGATCCCACCGAGACAGTTTCCTAAAGATTTCCTGCTTGAAAACCATACATATGCAGTATGCAAACTACATGTGCGCCCCAGAATAACTGCCCACATTTACTTAATTTCATGACTCAATAGTAACATGAGCTATTTGACAAGAGGCCTTGTTATATGACTAACCCAAAAAGCTGTTCCGGTTTGCTTTGTGCCCAAATATCAAACTCCAGAGCACTGGAATTTAAAAGTCTTGATTAAAGTTAATTTCCCACCAAAGTTTGGTACTAATCTGTGGAACAACAGCCAAGAGGAGATTCCAAACTCATTTGATGTTATCAAGAACACAATAATTGATAAAAAAATGCTCTGCTATTAGTTTCTAAATCCTAATCTATCAAGATCTTTCAGGACAAAAAACATTTGGACTATTTGATCCAAGATATTAATCAAAGAGATGAACAATGATACAATCTTTTCCCTATGCAATGCTCCGATGCCCCATAATTTCCAAGAGCCTTATTTTCATTTACCAGGCAATCTCTGCACCCCAACAGCTTTGTGCTATGGCCTTCATCCTTTCAACCACGTAGGTCTGCAATGGGGGGTTTTCCCTGCTTTATGGGATGACAAAGGGTTAAAAGAGGTTTCAACAGCAGTTGGCTGCTTTCGTGATGTTCTCCAGCAGCCTGAACAAACAGGAAGCCCGGAAATGAGTGATAATTGTTAAATAAGAGCTCTTAAAACACCTGCTTAGCTCTAGCTGCTAACTATTAAACCATTACAGCGAGTTAAAAACAAAATCCCCCAGAGAGATTTCCACCTGCTTTCCCCATCTCTTTTCTTAATTTATACAATGAGATATTCAGAAACACCCAGTGGATCTGAAAGCACAATCCCCTCCAAAAGCAAGCTGATGTGCTCAAACACCCTCTCAAAGCAAGATGGGCACTCACATCCCTTTGCTTTCCAGAACGAACACACGTTTTAAGTCAATGTGGTGTCTTTAGTTCCCATACAAAGTTTATTCCAAGCATGACTGTCGGTACTGCTCCTATGGATAGAATCTCTATGGCTGGCCATTCATCCTACACAGCGAGGAAGCAGTTTTGCAGGAGCAGGCCATTCTGTAAGGCAATTAGGAGAGAAGGAAAAGATTTTCAGGTCCAAGCTGGAAAGGCGTGGACCTTCCCTGCCATTAAACTTAGTGGAAAGGCTTTCAGCATTGTTAAGGTCAGGAATACTGGCAGAATCACAATTCTTCAGCTTTTTTAAACCACACAAGATTTAAAAGAGAAAGACACAAAACCCCATAAAAATGCTATAAGGAAAAAAACCCCAGCCATTAGTAAAGTATGGTTGCTTTGGAAACATTGACAGGAGGACAA